>NC_134710.1:80980972-81284722 GCF_043290135.1 Rhipicephalus microplus
GAAGTGAAGTTCGTAGCTGCAGCCGTGGAGCCAGGCAGCTAGTCGGCGTGCCGTGCCATTAATAGCTTAAGTTTGCGAGATTTGGCGCGCCTCGTGTCCGCCTTGCTGAAAACGTTTCGGGTGCTGCTGTGTGCCCCACCGTCGGTCTCTCGTCGAGTGCGCAGTAGTGTATTCACTGGTGAAAAGGAATCTGCTTCCCGGTGCGAATACTTCGCTGTGAGGGATGAAAGAAAAATATTAGTTGAGAGCGAAGTGGTAGGCAGAGAGAAAAGAGCCGGCGAGAGCATACTCCTCAGCTGGAAGGAAACCCGGGGCCATAGTGCACGGTTGGCATGAAATACGTCCGCGTATAAAACGGCCTCTTGTCACAGCATTCGTCTTCGTCGTCTCCGCTGTGAGACGCCTTGTGGAGAGGGAGAGCGGTTAAATGAGCAAAGAGGAAGGTGCGTGAGAAAGCAGGGGAGTGCGGCGTTGGCGGCGTCTATTTCAGGAAAACAGCTGCGCGGGCCTCGGAATCGGCATGCAGATGCGGCCGAAGTTGCCGAGGAGCGCCCTCGATCGGTGCGGGTCGGTGCCGTGGACCTCCTGTGACGTCTTCTACCCTTTCAGACGTGTCTTGTTTTAATGCAGTCGCGATGATAAGGGTGTGCGGCTTAAGCTTTGTCCCTACTGATAAATGCCCGATCAACCCCTTGAAGGCAGCGGGCCCTTTACCACCCCTGCCCCACCACTTTCGTCGTTCCGCTATCGGCCCACTTCCGCGCCCATCTTCCTGCAGTTGCGTCGGTTATCTTATACGGGTCGTACAAACGTGCGCAGTCAGCCGGCCGTATTGGCGCACTGGTTGAAGTCTTGATATTTGTTCAGGGACTACAGACTGTGGCGCGCTCAGGAGTGGCGCGTTTGTTGACACCGAAGCGTACAATACTTTCGTGCGCGCGTAAATGGGAAACGAGGAGGAGACAAGCGAGTGTTGTGCCGTGTACCAGCTGGTGGCGGCCTAGAAGAACCGAGCGTTGGGTGAGTCGGTATTTCAATGTGGATGGCATTTTGCGCGAAAAAAAAAAAAAGGGACAAGAAGGAAGAGAGCACAGACAGGTGCAGTCTCTTTCTCTTCGCCTGTCTGTGCTCTCTTCCTTAGTTCTTGTCCTTTTTTTTTTTCGCGGAAAATGCTATCCACACGGGTGATGGCAGCTTTGTTGGTTTCGGCGCAAGAAACGTGAATACGTAGTGGCTTAACCGCTGTTTTTCCCGTTCTATTTTTTTTTCTTTCCGGAATCAGTTAAACGGTACGTTGTGTGTCAAATATTCGGAAGCCTTAAGTCAAGTTTTGCGCCTCTTGTTGTCTATACCGTTTCGACAAGCGTGAGTCAGGGATTTCTGCCTTTGTTTTCTTCTTCGGGGAATGAGTGATCGTTTTCCTGCTAGGTCCTGCTGTGTGGGTGAGTACTGCAGGACTGTCGCCTGTGGGCTTTTTTTCTTTTTTTTTTTCGTTCTTTTCCTCGTTGCTTACCGCAGCGCGTCGGTTGGCAGTTCAAAACCCGAGGAGGGCGATTAGTGGGCACGGAGCGAGAGCAGCGAATCCGTCAGCCTTTCGCGTTGCGTGCCGTATTTGTCTTTCACCGGGACCACGACGGTGTCGACGGCCTTTCTTTCGTGCCAGGCACGGCGTTTGCTGAGCGCTGTCGCTGACGTCGCACAATTGCTGCGGCTGTTCGTCCGCGCGGAGCCGCAGTAATCGCCGCCAGCCTGCATGCTCTCTTGTTTTCGCTGCCGTTCGGGGGATGCTTTCGCGCGGTTGCCCGTGTAAGGGCAGTTCCCTCCTCGCTGCCTGTTTTCTTCCTGCACTTCTTCCCGGGGAGCGTTCCCTTTCCGGGCTAATTTGGGCTCCCGCGTAATTAGCGCTACACGTGGTGCAGATTGGGACCCGCGGTCGGTCGCCGCCGCACGGCTGGCACGCGTCTCGCTCAACTCCCTGGGCTGCGGCGACGAGGGAGCGGGTAGCGGCAGTTCCTCTTTACAGTGGCGCCCCGCTTGCCTCCGCATCGGGCGAGATGTTCCCCGCACGTCGACCGGCCCGGACTCTGCTCGCTTAAGAAGTCCCACCGATTTCCTGTTGGTGGGCTCTGTTCCTCGTCCGTCCTCCGCTTGCCTCCGTGCGGCTGGCAAAACGCTTATTGTGGGTCGAGCCACTGAGCCCAGCAGTGTCGGCCAGGGGTTTAATTAAGCGAAAACTTTGTGGACACGCACCAGGGTTTTTGTTACGCGTAATGGCTACGGCGTTTGGTGCGCCGTCGCGAAGAGTGTGTGAGGAAGCTCCGGATATTTCGGTGATTTTTTTTTTTTTCATTCGCGTGCTTCTCCATAATTCCGCACCGTGAATCGTCTGCGTGTGCCTCTGTGTGTATGCGTGTGCGATCGCGTTTGTGTTTGCGTGCAATATGCATGTGGGCTGCGCAAGCTTTCGTGCGGCGGTGTTTATATACTATAACCTTATAAAGCTAAATCCCATAAACCCAGCTGTCTTTATTGCCATATATACAGCGTGTAGTTTAGAGCGACTATAATATGTGTTGTGGGTATTATATACCATCCTTTTAAAAGATACGCAAGAATTCACGAACAGATGAACTGCGCACACTGACATATATAGATTGACGCAGTGACGTAAGGAAAATGAAAGAGGTGTTAGAAGAAGTCTATGTTCAGTGTAATACAATGTCAAGGACAACGGTAAATTTGTCCTGTCTCAATCTTATGTTCGTTGCCTAATTGAAGCGTGCGCACGTGTCATTACGCGACTTGATGCATGCGCCCGTCTTCTCAAACGTTGGCTTGACGTTGAACTCTCCGAAATACGATGCCCCCCGCCCAGGCCATGTAATCCTTTATTTTCCGTGTGAGTGCTCTTCGACTAGACATTAGAATCAGCTACGGTGAAAAAGGGCGGGAAGGTTATATTTTGGACAGACTTTGATTCAAAATTCGTCACAAAGCGTCATACACAAAGCGTCATACACGTTGGAGAGGATATTGCTCTCATCGGCATGTGTCACACATAAAGCCCGAAATGTGACATGACATGACAACGCGTAAGACATGACAAAGGCGTCACCGGCGGAGGTTAGTCGCATCTTGTGTGTCGCGTTGCGCTTACGATCACTACGGGTATCTGTTGTGAACTATAGTCATGTGCTTCTGACCCTTTTCATGGCGTCGTGAACCCCCCCCCTTCTTTAAAATTAAGCCAAGTAAAAAGGCAGTATGAAACCTAAGCTAGTGTACAAGCGTCATAGTCGCCAGCTTGTCTGTACTGTGGACTGTCAACGATTAGAAGAAATCGTTTGTTTCATCTACAGGTGGTCTCGGTGCAAATGCAAAAAAGAAAGCTAACACACTATGAATGTAGCCGCACGTCCTTTTTCGGCCTCTTTGCAAATCGTTGGTTCCTGCTTAGACTCATTGACATAGCACGACGAAACTGCTCATATTGTTATGAAGAAATTGCAGTCACAATTGCTGTCTGGTTGGTGATGTTGCAGTTTTGTTTTCTCTTTTCTGTTTTCTTTTTAGGATATGTCAATGAATACGGCACGTGCAATATAATTGAAGTATGCGTAAAATGATTTCATTTTTCCTCTTTATCGCCATAAATAAACCTCAATAAACGCTGTTCGTCAGAACTAGAACATCAAAAAAACGAAGCGTCGGCTTATCATAAGCGTTACATTTGTACTCCCCTCCTGAAAAAAAAAAAAATGTACCTTAGTCCTGACCCCCGTTTTCAAAGTTCATTTCTACGCCAAATGGAAAAACGACCATGGTATTCAATATTTCGATGTTTTGTCTATTTACACTGATATATTATAAACAACGAGTAACTGCATTACATATCTACTATCGCACTTCAAATACCGCGAGAGCACATCACTTCGGGTCTTGTGGCGGCTTTCCCGCAGTAAACTTCATGTTGCAGCAAAGCAAGCTTTAGGAGCACCGCTGTATGGAGAAGCGTCCTCTGGAGAGGCAGGCAACCTGATCAGAAAACGCAACAAGTTTTAGTTGGTTATCCTATATTCTCTGGTCAGTAGTTGAGTATGTTTGTTGGTACTTTTTGCGGAATTTTAGCTTTACTGCTATTTATTTCTACTGGCATGTTCTATTTAAAACTTGAAACCCAGTAGCATTTTACTAACCGCGTGCATGCTAATATGTTCAAGAGTAATTTTTTGCAGCCACGTGATAACGTTGATGTCTTTGTGATTTTTTGTAGCAAAATGTTACTGTGAAAACGTTTGTTGGAAATAATGTGAAATTTCCCGGGTTCCAATAATTAATAGGTTTGAATGTTCTTGAAGAAGGAATTTCTTCTCTTGGTTATTGTGATGGTGCTACTATTGAATGTTATCGCCGAGTGCTCTTCTTATAGTTCGATAGGTCATCGACATTCGTTGAGTTCGGCTTCAGGTTAGCTTTCCCTGCAGCCGATGCGTCGAGTGTCGTCGGGTGCGTTGTTTTAGTGGGCGTCGTGTTTTGGACCATTGCGCTGGGCGAGCACCCTCCGCGGTGTGGCTTTATTCTGTCGCTCGGCCTTTTATGGCGCGTTTCTGCTACGCGGTCGTTTCCCTACGATTGGTTGATCCGTTCCGGTTCGCTTCGGATGCGACCGGATATCGATTGCGCCAGCGTACTTCCGCTCGTCCTTTCGTTTCCGGTACGGAAGTACTGTGGCTACGTGCCGGTTCGTGTTAACGCCGAGGCTCCCTTTGGCCCATGCGTCTACGTCATTGCTTTATTTTGTTTTGTTTGTTTGTTGTGTGCATAAGTGCGCGCATATTTCTCGCGGCTCACAAAATGTGAAGAAATAAAAAGCGCTACCCTTTGAGTAACTTGCTGCATAATGTATAATAGGGCAAATTAGATGTGGTTTCTTTTTTTTATTTCTTTGCTCCTGGTGGTAAATATTTCCGGAGCCCTCCACTACGGCGTCTCTCTTAATCATATGGTGGTTTTAGGTTGTTAAACCCCACATATCAATCAAGCACTCAGCGTAGCGTGTTAATGATTCGATGAACTGCTCTGCCGTCATGACGAGGTAATTGCTTGGACGTTAGTTTATATATGCACGACGACGGGAATTTAAAACTAATTATTGCATGTTGTTTATTTCAGTTCTACGTAGAATCATGGCGAGCTATTATACCGTGCGACAACACGTTACTCGTCAGAATTCGGTCTGCAAAAACCATCGTTGCATATGACAGCGCATACTTCGCATAGGCCGTGATGTTACTTGCGCGCTTACCGGCCGTCCAAAAATTATCGGTTTATGTGTACGTTTGTTCGAGATTGTCGGTTATGTAGCGCCTGCTTGTCATACGGGGATTTACGCGAGGGAAAATTGTGCAGCAAACAAGAAAAAAAAAAGGAGAATGAAAGCGCAGGCTAACATGAAGCGCGTCGTTCGCCGAGTCAACTTTCTGGAGTCTGCCTATGACCCCGTATAAACGTCTTACGCGTACTCTTAGTGCATTACCCTGACGATTGTGACTTCTTGCGAATTCAGTTGACGGGCCTGCATGTTCCGCGTGATCTGGCCCAGGATTCCTTTCGAATAGGCAGGCGCCTCCAAAGCGATGATGCACTTCGCGCTTTCTGGAATGTGCGCGCCCTGCAGAGCTCGCTGGAGGGATTCGAAGCGAAATACAGACGCAAACAAACAAAAACTGAAAACAGAGAAATCCCTCGCCGGAAGCGCAGAGAAAGCGTTGTCTGCCCGGGATTCCTTCGGCGCGCACCGATCAGACGATGCTCGTCGCCTCGCCGTTCGTTTCACTTGCGTTTCGTGTGACTGCTGTTGTGCACGCCTCGTCGCCCGTGGTGTACACACGGGCGCTGTTGCTGCTCGCACGCACACGCATTGGGCGCGTCTATCCCGCGTCTGCGAGTCGAGCGGGGCTGAAGTGGGATGGAAATGGCTATTCTGGGCTCTGCGCTGTCGAGCGTGGCCGCATGCGCGCCTAGTTGACGCTGATGCCATTGTGAAGCGTCGCGCGACTCGCCGGCGCGCTGTTCCTCCGCGTTTTCACCGGAGTCGGGGCGCAGACCCCTGAACCCGCAGCTTTCGTTGGTGCTTGTGTGTGTGTGTGTGTGTGTGTGTGTGTGTGTGTGTGTGTGTGTGTGTTTGTTTGTATGACGGGCCGTGCACACAGATGTTGGTGCGAGAAATAAAACAAATGAATCAGTTGATTTTTGACGTGAGTCGTGCTTGTAGTTTATTATAACGCATCGCAATACAAGATGACTCCGTGACATCGTGCCTTACCCCCCCCCCCTTTTTTTTTCCCCTGCTACTGCAAGCGCAGTGAATTGCGTAGTCCGGTCGATATTCTCACTGCTTGTGTTTTGAAAGAAACGAGCCTGTGTATTGAAGGGTCATTCCGAGTAACGCGGTGCACTGCTCGTAGGGTTATGAAGAGTGTATTGTGACTGCACCGTTGACTTGTCAGATGTGTTCTTTCATCAGCAATTGCGAAATTGCTCCATCGTGACCGTTTTACTGAACGTTCTGTATTGTTGTTTCATGGACCTCTCGAAGAGAATGAAAGTTTCGGAATTGCTATTGAAGTAACCGAAGTGAGATATCAGGGCTACAGGGGCCGTATGTTGGGGGGGGGGGGGTGCAGCTTCTCAGTCGCGAGACCGTGAGCGCAGGAGGCGTGTTCTTGGGCATCGATTAGACAGTTGTTCTTGATCATCACGACCAAGTGCGCGTACTTTTATGTGGGTGCCCACACGGGCCCGGGAAGGCGTGCCGTGGGCCCCTGTACGCAACGCATGGCCACGGCGGCGTATAGGCTCTCATTAAATGGTCCGCTGCCGCCGGCGTTCGCAAATCGATGGCACGTATACGGTGCGCTTCTTCTCGCGAAAGGATAACAGATAATGAAACGCTGCGCGCTCGGCCCCGGTGCACGCCCGCCGACGCCTTATCGCTCGCTTTGCGCCCCGCGCTCGAGCAGGGCGTCTTGGACCCGGCTTCATTTTTCTCCGATCGCTTTATCGGTCGCCAAGTTTTCGTCAAGTGCCAGATTGATGGCGACTTCGGTGGTGGCCAGTTTTCGGCACCTTCGCCTCACCTGCCCGGTGTCTCCCCCGTCCCCTTCGTCATCATGCGTGAAGCCGCACCGGGCTCCTGCACCGAGCCGCTCTCTTCTAATCTGCGCTGAATAATTGCCTACGCGTGGATAGTGCGAGTGAACGCTTCTCGCTCCTTGGGGGGCTTGTTTTATTGCGGCCGTTCAGCTGTGCTACACGCGGAACACCGAATAATGGTGCCGTATAGTCTTCCTTCCAGTCGAAGCAAGGATGGTGGTCTCGCGTCACATTCCTTCCAAAGGGCCAGATGAAGCTGAATTATAAAAGTACAGTATGTCGTTCACTCCTGGAGGAAATGCCTTTTTCGTTGATTCATCGTACTTATTTGACGAATGCTTTCGGGTTCTTGCTTAAATTCATGGCGTACGTACCCTGAACCAAAACCAACCATAACTAAATCCGGGGGGCTATAGCGACACTGAGCGCGTCATTTTCACCAAAGTGACTTCTGGATGAGCACTGTGGGCTTGATGCTTCGAATGTCCTTAGCGAATTTGTCAAACACGTTAAAACCTCATAGAGAAAGAAGTGGGCTACCAATTGTATGCTATGTAGGGCCCTAAGCTTGAAGAAAGGCGAGAAAAGACACGATGGCAGAGATATAGATAAGGAAGAAAATCACACCATAGATATAGATAGGGAAGAAAATCACGAACAGAATCGTTCCGGTGAAAGCCACAGGCCAGCCAAGGCGTACTCCCCACCGGGATATAAGAGTGCGCGAGCGAGCGTCCATCTTCTCCTCTTTGCGGGGAAAAGTACGCCTGATGAGAACGCGCGCCGCCACGCGCTCATTGCGCCATCATGCTGGTAATGCTGAAAACATGATAGTTAACCCCTCCCGCCTCTCCCCCCGAGATGGCCATCACCAGCGGTAAGTGGTACATATGAATAGCTTGCCGTTTGATCGTTGAATGACGGGCTTCTCCGTGGCTCTGTGGTTAACGCCTCTTATTCACGACTTAGTATTTTCACGTTCGATTCCGCGCGCCGGAGTCTTTTTCAGGTTTTTTTTTTCTTTCTTGCGTTTTCATATATATAAATACGTATACATATACGGTAAGTGACGGCGAGGCCCATGTCGACGCCGGCGGCTAAATCCAGCCAAGAGTGTCCATATAGTTGCTATCGCAATAAAAAAAAACACATTTCCACTCTACTCGTAAGTTTCTAACCTACAGTTTGAAATGTAAAATCCGGACATTTCAGCTTTATGTACAACATATATTTCACCTCTAAAAAGATCCACTTACTTGTTCGTATGAATAGTAGCTTATAAATGCATTTGCATGAAATGTAACATCTTGTATTTTTCTGCTTGTATATTGCTAAGCATGGACATGATTCGCGGCATGTCATAGAGATAAAATGCATGCAAATATTAGGGAAATCCTTACCTGTTCAAATAAATCAGTGTAGAAAACAGGTGTTTGCCCTGTCCCGAGAGGCCGGCCTTGCGCGAGCAGTCTCCCTGTCGAATGCATTCAAGACGGCATATCCAAAACATGTTATCCTACTTCAACATGCATGCAATTATTTTGGTCTTTTGAAGCTTCATTTTTCATACTGCACTGGTATATCGGCTGCTATGGCCAGTTTCTGGTTATGTACTGTTTTTATTTATGTGGTAGAAGCATTCACATCCAAGCACCAAAATATAATAATGATTTAATTGTTGCGCTAATAAGGTGAAAGTATTTTTGTTCTTTCAACCCAAATTTTTATCTCGTCCTTAACCATGAAATGCTTCATAGGCCTAAAAGGTTATGTTTGAAAGGAAAAAAAAGGCACATAATTATGAATGAAACACTTGTACGCGACATGTACTCAGAGAAACAGTGCTGTTTGAGAAGTGGCAATGGCTCACCTATGCCTCTACGCATGGCTGCACCACCACGGTACTCCTAGTTTGGATGCCCGATGCAAAACAAGTCAAGAAATCTTCGGCTCTCACGCGACTCCAAAAAATTATATATCCGAGCTGCGTTCTTTGATGTGAAGTCGTAATTGGTAAAGTACTGCTTGCACCAAAAATGAGCTCACGACAATACGGTCATTCGTGCATACTGCCAGTATAGCAAAACGCGATTGTCACATCTTTCTGTGTGCCTACCTATATACCCAGTCTAATTCACGACGAGATCCGATATTTCTGCTACTATTCTGCATGACGCATGCGAGCTCGCGACGTTTGTCCATTTAGTCAATCTCGCGTCAGAGCACCGATCGCCCTTGGTGCATGAAGACTTGCAAAGCATCAACTCACCCTTACGGAGCTGGGTTTTCTGAAGATTTGCCGAGTGCAGGGGGCCTCTGAAAGCGCGTGTCTCGCGACACATGAGGCCTGAACTCACGCGATGATATCCGTGCCCTCCGTTATTCCGCAACACATGATGTGACCGGCACTAAATGTAGCCTCGCTTTCAACAACGCACCTCTGAGTTTCTTTTCTGAGACGGAAAAGTGCTTCCAGCGGCACCGAAGGCTCGGAAGCAGTCGGCTCTTCGAAGCGCGCCCATTTTTGCGAAGCACTCATCATCGTTGGCTCTTCTATCTTAAAACGACTGCAGTGACCCAAACCTCTATGAACTGGAAAGAGCGATACATCTGTTTTTCTAATGGTCTCTCTCTCTCTTTATGAGCGCCTGCCTGTTTCAGTGGCAAAATCGAATTCAACCACAGCTTTGGGAGCCACATACTTATTCTTTATGAGCGCCTGCCTGTTTCAGTGGCATAATCGAATTCAACCATAGCTTTGGGAGCCACACACTTATTCATGCACGGCATAAACATACAAAAAGTAAATCGTGAAGTGCTGTTTCATGCAGTGAGTCGTTGCTGGCACGCAGCGACTGTTATTGATAGTTGTCTAGCCTATAGCCTACACTCTAAGCCGAAAAGGACTAAAGTGGAGTAAACCATTGGTCCTCTAGGGGGCTAAATGGGCTGCCTCAGATTTTGAACCAATTTTGGACTAACTGCGGGAGTGGCCAGGGACAGTGCGGCGGGTACACGACCGCTGACGAACAGCTTACGTTTATTAGCGTCGTCACTGTTCTTCGTAGTTCAAACGAATTCCGCACTTTGAAGCGAGTTATCCGCATTGCCCGTGTTCGGAAACTTTCACTTGGTTTCGGCCCGCCCGTGACGGTATGGTGGAAACGCGAGGGCGCTTGCTGTGTGCACTGACTGCGTGTTGAACTCGCCTCTCACAACATCTTCTATTCGTTTCATAGTGCTTTGCTTTCACAGTGGCGTATAGCCGATATAACTCGTTTTCGTGATCGCTAACCGTGCTGAGCATTGCAGTGCAGCATCGACCGAAGGCGATCGCGGCGCAGTTACCCTCTCCGTTGGTACCTTCATTGCCGGGTGTTTGCGCACGACACGCACTGTCGTGCATTTAGTCCCTGTTGGATGAACCGTTCGTCCGTTGGTTTAACGATTGCAGTTAGTCCAACTCTGCCGAATTTCAGCTCAGAGTGTACGATATTTCTCAGCGCGCTGCGCGCGTCCTGGATGGTTGCGGAATTTTAGAGGTCGTGCCGAGAAGCCAATTCGAAGTCATCCGTCACTTCGGGGGAGCAAAAATGGCGTTCTTTTTTTCTTTCTTTTCAATTACAACTCTCATTACGGAAGGAGTCTGTTAGTCTTTCGCGGCTGATTCAACTGTGCTTCGAACACAAAATATCGCATGCAGTGTTCTCTATAAACGTGACTCATCGTAAACTAAGCAGCAAAAATATTATGGTCGTAATTACCGTCGTTTCGTGAAGTTGTCTAAGCTGTGGCTGAGGGCGCGAAGAATTGTCGGTTTGAGCAGAAGCCTTAGATGATGGATGCCCGACTGCTCTATTCGTTATGTAGACAATCTCGGCCGCTTATCGATCATTTATGCGCGAACTCCGGAGGGCACGTAAAGTGCATGTTGTACTACATAGGCAGCCCTCTAACCACTCCTGATTTTTCCCTGGTTGGTTTTATTTTCTCTGCTTCTTAATAAAAAAAACTGCGTATTTGTTGGCCTAGTTTCTCGCTAGAATTGGGTCTAAAAGGGGAGTGTCAGGCCGTGCTTGTGCCGTCGCGGGCCATTCGGTCTGCTTTGCTTTTGACGCCTGAATCAGGAAAACACAACACCAGTCGCAAACGGAAAGATAATGTCGAATGTTAAGGGCGAAGCGTTTCAAGACTTTCGTGCTTTTCATGAGTTGGCCTTGCATTCTTAAGGCAAGGTATCAGTGGTTCTCAAATGGGGGCCCGCTTCACCCAGATGGTCCGAGAAGCCATTACTTAGGAAGAAAGGAGGGACTAAACGCATTCTCGAACGAAAAAAAAAAAAAAAAGCCCCTTTTGAAAGCAGTGAATGCCCAGTGACAGCGGGCCCGTGTGATTTTAGGTATGCTTCACCGCATAACGGCCTTGCATGGCGGCGCACCTGATGTATGTTTTACCTTCTCATAGAGGTGGGCGTAATGGCTGTGTTGCAGTTTTAACGCGATAGCGTTAGAGAGCTCGTGTCACAGAAATTCCGCCGTCGGCGTCGGCAGCGTTGGTTGTGAGTGAAAAATCGACAAAGAAGCAAATAAAATAAAGAATAAAATTTTGGTCTCATCGAGGATGGGCCGTTCGCGTGGCAAGCAGGTGTCTTACCACAAAGCCACGATGTTATGTGCAGCTGCTTCGGGAAACAACACTATATAAATGCCATATAGTGGCAGGAGTTTCCTTAACGCATTTTGTTCGACAGGTGTCCCGAAGAAAACGAGCCCATTCGGCGATTTGTAGGCGCATTTGGGAGGCCATCTAACTACGTCGAAAAAGGCCTGGTTAGTGCAGCCATCGCCGCTAACAACACACAGGAACTTTCAAAAAGCTCTTAAAGCGGGCAACTATGTCCATCTGGCGGAAGACATATCATGCCTTTTCAGAGGCGTTGATCAAGCAAAAGGCAAACGCCAGATAATGTGCTGCCATCTCTGAGACATTGTGGCCTCCTAGATGGCGAGCGCGTGGCGTGTATTTTGGAGGCCATGCGACTCTTGCTTTGGATCAAAAATCTGTACGTACCCCTCGCGCGTGCGCGCGCGCGTGTGTGTCTGTGTGCCATCTGTGAGGCATTGCGAAAAACATGTCTCGACTGCAGCAGAGCGCCGTTCTAGCAGAGGGAAATGACCACACTGCACAGTCACCGCATTACTATAGATACGTCGCGTTTGTGTGTGTGTGTGTGTGTGTGTGTGTGTGTGTGTGTGTTTACACATAGGTTCGCATTAGGTTCTCTCGCACAATGGATCTTTTTACCCATTCTTGAAAGCACCGCCTTGTGATTAAAGGGACACTAAATGATAACATTAAGTCGACGTTGATTGTTGAAATAGTAGTCTAGAAACCTCGTAGTGTTATTCTTGTGCCTAGGAAGCGCTTATTTTGAAACAACATCATGGTTTAGTGGCCCGCATCCTCCGCCGCGGTGGTCTAGTGGCAATTAAGGTACTCGGCTGCTGACCCGCAGGTCGCGGGATCGAATCCGGGCTGCATTTTCGATGGAGGCGAAAATGCTGTAGGCCCATGTGCTCAGATTTGGGTGCACGTTGAGAACCCCAGGTGGTCGAAATTTCCGGAGCCCTCCACTACGGTGTCTCTCATAATCATATGGTGGTTTTGGGACGTTAAACCCCACATATCAATCAATCAGTGGTCCGCATCGGGTTAGCGCACTTCAAGTTACCGCCTCGAGCAGACGTCTGACGTCACTGTTGCCGTGCACAACATTGGCGGCTTTACTGTGCGGCCGCTGACACTATAGTAGCAGCAGAACGAAAGCAACGGGAGCCACAGCTGCAACAATGGCCATTGAACAATTTCTTGCCATTGGCTCCGAGATGGCAGGCGTGCTTAGTTCAACTGGGCCGTTTTGAACCACTCGAGCAAGTAGTAACGTCTGGTAGTTCTTTTTTTTAATAATTAATTAGAAACAAGCAAGTAGCATTTTTTACGTCTCTTGATGTACGTAAGTTTCTGTATTTAGTGCAGCTAGTTCGATTACTAGTGATGAATTGTAGGCTGTAACTCTGACGTCATCGGGATGATTTTGTGAGTGTCCTACTGCGGCACATGTGTTCTCGTGAATTTACATTAATTTCTCGGTAAGTAGGACACTGCTGTTGATAATATTGTCGTTTTAGACGTTGTCGTACACTGTCGAGCTTTGACTCTCACGTAAATTGTTATTCGATTTCACTGTCCCTTTAATGGTGCTCGACTGCTTGTCCGAAGGTCGCGGGATCGTATCCCGGCCGCGGCATTGTCGGTGTAGATTAAAATGCTGAAGTCCAGTGTATCTAAATTTAGCAGGTGGTCTAAATTTCCAAAGCCCTTCACTATATATATGGCGTCTCTCATAATCATAGCGTGGTTTTGAGACTTAAGACCCCAACATTTTTTTATTGTTAGCGTGCCCCTTTATTTCTGCTTCTTTGCGTAGTTCTTTTTATTTCTTACTCATTATCACTTGTTTATTATTGTTTTTGTTGTATATTAGCGCTGCAAATGGAGTAATTTTCGCGTACTCAAGCCTTTTGCTATGACTGGGTGAAAACAGTGTTTGTCCCAAGGTGGTCTGTTCGATTCCCTGCCGCGTCTTATTCTCGTTTTTATAGCGAGTGTATACTGCAGATGTGTGTGCAGTGACAAAGACGTCCTTTGTCGCTGCGCTGCTCTGTTCTCACTGGCTCACAATTTTCGCGGAAAGTCCGTACCGTGTTTCATCTTCACGCACAAATTAACGAAATCGTTTGTCTATTTTTGTAGAGTCGTGGCTTCATCACAGTCGTGCCTCGCACTTGCACTACGGTTTTTCATGGCTTCGCGTTATAATTTTCTCCGTTGTATCCGCTTACTCCAAGTCCGTCTCGTATTCGGAACACTCGCTTCCTCCGAACGTTTGAATGGTGAATTGTGCCCTAATCTGATGGATTCCCAACTTTATTCATTGAATCCGTGGTAGCCGTCTGTGGTCCCACCACCAGCTAACACTGGGGTCGAAGATGGGTAGCTTTAAAGAGTCGGTTTTGGGGGACGTTTCGTATCAAGTGCCGCGCGCCGGCGGGACAGCGCACAATGGCGGCTGCAGACCGGGCAGCAGTGTTTTTTTTTTTTTTTTTTCGTGCCAGCGTCGTTTCCGCGGCGCGCATCGTTCTCTCAATCGGCTTCGGTCACTGAACTGAATGTACACGCTCCGCAAAAATGGCATGTCGTAGTCAGACGCGAGCGCGCGCTTTGTCGACTCGCAGAGCGAGCGTCTCTCCGCGCGCTTGGCCCCGTTCCCGCGGCTGTCTCCGCAATCGCATGCTGCGGCAACCGGAAGGAGAGTGCGGTCGCCGCCACCCAATCGGCCCAGGAAAGGCGCCTTCCCGCGCCGCTCGTTCGCTGTGTCCTTTTATCCTTTCGTTTTTCCCGATATTTCCTGGGCCTTTTGTCCCAGCGTATATCGGACGGGAAGGGGCCATTGTGCACTCGGCGCTCGTCAAACTGAGCACCCATTAAACGCTCGGCGATTCCTTTCTGGGTAGGTTGGCGTTATTTGTAAGCGACGCGCGTGCTGCGTCCGCTAAACTGCTCTCCTCCCCGTCGCCTCCCGTTGGATGTTCTGGCAGGATTTACCTGCTCCTTCGGTGCTCTGTTGCCGTCCGCGTACGTACTTCCCTCAGCGAACCGCCCCAATCAGGGATTGCGCGCGCTTTGGCACCGTCGCCAGCGGCTTTCCGATGCCCTTCTCCCCTCCAAGTGGTTCGCACTCTCTCCGTTGGATCGGGCCTCCCTTTCGCGCTAATGGCGTTTTGATACGCCTTCCATGGACGCGCTGAAGTGGACCCGTTCGGCAGTATGCGACTGCATGTGGGACGGCGCGTCGTCTCTGGCCATTCCAGATGGGCGCGCGTTTCCCATATTCAGCCACTGGGGAAAGTGATGTTCTCGAGCACTTCGAGCCGGCGCCAACGCAGAGAGCCAGCCTTGCGCTGTGGTCGATGCTCGCGACGGAGGTTCTGGTCCCCAGCGGCCTCGTTGATTGCGCAAAAGGACCAGGATGGGAGAATTTAGTGGCAACTCCTTGGCCGTTCGGCATTTTCCTTTTATTTATTTATTTCTTATTTTGTACAATGATAAACAGAGCGAAAGGGTGTGTTTTAGTGCTATTACTGCACACAGAATCCTTGCTTTAGCGTTTTCCTTCTTAATGGTCTTGTTCTCGTCGCTTGCAGTCGCATTTAGTTCTACATTTCTCGACAAATTTGCGATCGTTTGTACGATTGAGCGAGCCGGTCGACTGCTTGGAAGGAGTGCCTTGGAAAGTGGGACAGAATTCTCCAAGCTGGGTGATCATTTGTGGCCACCGCATCGACGCATTTTTTTTTCTAGATCACTCTTATTACGCGCACATACTGTAATTCCAGCGGGACGATGCTTCGTGATCGCGCGTCCGCAGCGCCTCGCCGCGCGCGATCGCATCTTCATAAAGCCTTCATCAGTTGGCTCTCTGTCTGCAAACATTGATCTGTGTTGCCGTGCTTCGTGGTATTCTTCGGCATGGTCTGATTTCGCACTTTGGGTGGCGCAAGGGCGCCCTTCAATTACCCCCGTGAAAAAGTGGCATGTCTGCTTGTCGTGCCGTGATCCCTGCTTCCTGTTGGCAAATATTATGCACGCGTAAAGAATTGCTCTCTTGAGCAAAAGTTTTCGAATAATTTCGAATATAAAGTTATTGTCTTTTTGTTTTATCTGTTGTGTGTGTTCACCGAGTCTGTCGGGTCGTCGTTGAACGTCTCTTGTACGTTCAACGTTATAGCCGTCACCGTTAACCGTCTCTCTCTCTCTCTCTCTCTCTCTATGCGCGTGCGTGCGCGCGCCCGTGTGTGTGTGTGTGTGTGTGTGCGCGCGTGTGTGCGTGCGTGCGCGCGCCCGTGTGTGTGTGTGTGTGTGTGTGCGCGCGTGTGTGCGTGCGTGCGCGCGCCCGTGTGTGTGTGTGTGTGTGTGTGTGTGTGTGTGTGTGTGCGTGTGTGAGAGAGAGAGTGTGAGAGAGAGAGTGTGTGTGTGAGAGAGAGAGAGAGAGAGAGAGAGAGAGAGAGAGAGAGGGGGGGGGGGGATTCATATGCGTCGCCGTGGCGTATACGTTGCTCAGGATGAAGGCTCCTGCCGGTAGGACGACGGTTGCGCTTCGCGGGCTCGATTTCGACGAGACGCATGATCGCCGCCGGTTCGTGTCGCCGACAGGAAGCGGACTCGTCGCGACGAAATCCGAGATTGTCCCATGGGCTCGGTGCCCGTTCGGCTGGGAGCCTAAGATTGGTCGGTCTCGCGGGCGAACGCTTCAGAGAGCTCGCTTACGAAAAGCAAACAAACGTGTAGCTTTAACCATCCGCCACTACTCGATGTGCACTTCTGGGAAAGGACGTGTGAGCGATCGCATTCACGACGGCAGGCGCGCGTTGATGTCACCTGACGATGTCGTGCGTGCGTGGGAACCGCGCAAAAGCATGCTGTTATGACAGATCCGGACACCTCAGCCGTGGCGACGCCGGGCTGCGCGTGTGAAAGGAGTAGAGGCTTTGTGCATGCGCAGGGTTGTTTTATTGACTTTGTTCTTGATCCACTGCTTTCATGCACTGTACGCCTTTTACCTCGAAACGGTGGCCCAGTGGGCCGATGCTCGGCTGCTGCTCTGAAAAACGGTTGCTTCGATGCCGCCGCGGCGCTATAGCGTAACGATGGAAGCGCAGTGCTAGATTCCCATTTATTGGGCGATGTCGGGACACCTCCCTTACAAAAACGAGTCTGACCTCCCTATCACCCACGAGTCACGTATCAGTCACCCAGTCATCTTCCTGTAGACTCGGACCTCTTCTATAGACCTGGTCTGCAGACTTTCTGCAGACGCTGAGCGGACGCGCCAAGCAGACTTCTCTGATAATGTGCATTCAGAGTGCATGCGCGCGGGCGTTTGCAACATATATGTATGTATATATTTCTACAAATTTTGAAAGATGGCACATTTGTTGACAATGAGTAAATGGGTTTAAAAAGGGAAAGAGAACAACCACCCGCTTTCCCTTTCCAAACCCTTCTGCCATCTTGCGGGTTTCCGTGGAATTCATTGGCGACCGGTAATTAAATGGATTTCACCTTTCAGTCACCTATCAGTCGGCCAGCAGTCACTGCCGTACAGACCTGGTCTGCATGCAGATTGTCTGCAGATGCCGAGCAGAGGGCAAGCAGACTTGTCTGTTAATGAGTGTATATATATATATATATATATATATATATATATATATATATATATATTCTATAACAATAACTAAAGGGGTTTCTCCTTTCAGTCATCCAACAGTCGCCCCAGCCTGCAAATTCTCTGTCTGGAGAAAGGCTGCACCTTTTCTCCATCCCCAAGCAACAGCCTGTCAGCTGGTAATTAAATGCCACTAATTAAAAGAACGTTGCTCATTTCACAAACGTAGATAAAAAGATTTGTGCATTTTATTGTTACTTCATGGTCCGCATGATTCTGCACGTATTCTGTGTACGTATAAATGTGAAATTTTAAAGCACAGGCATTTTCCTACCGGCACTGACTGGCCGGTCAGGATACCATGGCTATATATATACCGGGTGCTCGGTGTTATGTTGTGAAGTGCAAGTGTTTATGTGTTTGCTATTCACTTTGCTCTTGCGTTTATGCGTTGGGCATGTGTTGGGTGAGTGTATGGGGGGTATCATACCCTTCGACGCTGTATGTTCCTTGAATTTTCGTGCTAACGCAAATGATAGCTATTGCTTTTTGTTCACCGCGACAAAATGGTGCGGATATTCTGCAGAAGTGCTGCAGAAGTGCTTTAGACTTTCTGCAGATGTTTGGCGGATATTCTGCAGGCATGCTGCAGCATGCGTGGCTATAAATGTTCTGCAGACTTTCTGGTGTACCAATTGTTTCGAAGGTGACAGGTGGTGACAGAAAGTTGTCACTTATCTTCATGTAATCCGCATCGCCGATGGCTAATGATCTGTAGAATTTCTGCAGTTTGTATGCCAGTTTTTTTTTTTTTTTTTTGTAAGGGCCTAATAACCACAGGTTTCCTAACTCTCCGAAGCTCTCCTCTGCGGCGTATTTAACTTTCCAAAAGCAGCATATAAATGCCGTAGTGGAGAACTCCGGAAATTTCGACCGCCTGGGGTTCTTTAACGTGCACCCTAATCGGAGCGCACGGACCCACAGCATTTTCGCTTCCATCGAAAGTGCAGCCGCCGTAGTCGGGATTCGATCCCGCGACCTGCGGGTAAGCAGCCGAGTACCTATAGCCACTATAGACCACCGCGGCGGGGCCCGGCGTTCAACGTGCCGCCGAAACTTTCACGGTCGGCTTGCGCAAGTCTATACAAGTCGTTGACATTCTCGCCGTTTCGAAGCAAGACATTTTGCGCGTTATTTCTGTCTCTCTCTGACACACAAATAAACAAGGAAACACACATGTCGCAAGTTGCTTCATGGTGTCCACACTGGCACCAGGACCAGAAGTCGTTATCAAGAGAAAGAAGGTGTACTTCCCTAATGAAATATATGCAATCGCATTGTACATCACGCACATTTCACCGTGAAGCACTAATCTGTTTGTCAAGTTTTATTCTTACTTGGTGAACCATGGTTACGCTAACATTTTCGGGTTGTTTTATTCCTAGACCGTTCATTCGTGTCTCACTCGGCAAAAACGAATATATAGGAACACCTGCAATAACTGCTATAGATCTACGGGTATACGGATGTTAGCAACCGCCTATATGAATGTTTTGTGTTTCATCTTCTCGCTCGTTTATTTTTCCTACTCCCGATGATTAAGCTTCTGTCGCTCGGAGCTGTCTGCGTCTTCTTGACATTCATGAAGGTCTCTCCCTGTCGCGTCTTCCTCTTGTCTTTTCATTCTCGAAGTGGATCTCTAGCAACTGCTGGCAACATTGACTATGTGCTGGAAGGAAGGAGGTAATATATTTTTTTTTCCCGTGCCCCGCGAGCGAAAACAAGGAAGGAGTGCGTGCTTCTCAACGCAGAAGAATACAGTAATCTAAGGGGTGACCGAGACGGTCTCGCTGGTGGCATTGTGTTACGCATGCCGGGGAGTGCACAGCTAGCTGTCTAGTCCGTGGCACGCACTCTTCACGGCTGCAGCGACGGCGCCGACGAACGCTTTCGCCGCATGCCGGGCCATTTCTTGACGGGCAGCTATAATAAAAGCAAAAAAAAAAAAAAGAGATAAGGGACGAATGCGTGCGCGCATTTTCGGTCGGGCTGTGTTTCTCTCGTCAAAGGCGGATGATGTTGTTGCACAGTTCGGGCGCCCTTTTTTTTTCTTTTTCTGCTCTCCGTTTCTTTGAATCGTCTCAAATCTCTGCGCGTGATATGGAATGGAGGCGTTTGTCGGGAAAGTTGTAGCGCAAGACGTTCGCTTTCGTTTGTTCTCTGTGGGCTTTTCGTTCTGTCCCTTCGTCGCTCTGTGCGTGGGTTTTTATTGTTACTTCATGCATTTTCCGGTTTTTGTTGCGGGAGTTATTTACTCGACCGCGCTGGTGCCGCGAGGGAACCTGTTTTGTTTTTGATGGTTTCGCGGTCGCCATGCTTTGGCCACGCGTCCGTCGCTTTGACGCGCACGTCCTTCCTCCTGGTCTGGACATTTTTCACCACGGCGAGACCCGATGGCGGCGGAGCTGGTCTCGGAAAGAGGCTGGAGCCGCGGGTCTGCGGCGGACGGGCCTTCGCTTCGAGCCTCGCCTGCTTGCCCGCTGCTGCAGCGCGCGCCCTTCGGGTGATTAGGGCGGCGGCTTGCCTTTTTGTTTGTTTGTTTGTTCGAGGCGAAATGGGCCGACGGACCGCATGTTGCGCGCACACAGATCGCCTGGATATTTGGTTGTGCATATTATGCCGGGGACGTGCCACGCTGCAGTGTATATGCACGTATCGTGCGGCATTTACGAAAAGGTGGACGGCTTCGCTCTTCCTAGCTCTTAATCTCCAGACAATGTTGCTGTAATTGATTTGTCCAGAAAACAAAACCAGTACGACCAACAGTAATTTGTTTTTAAACGGCCCACAGCAGAAACTTGATCCCTGCGCGTGTCGAAAACGCAACCATGGGCTTTGCTTATTAATTTCATTTGCCTGAATCGGCATGATTGAATGATCGAATGCAGCGCGAGCATTCTGTCACACTTTCAGAATGAGAGAGTTGTATAGTTGTACTGTAAAGTCCTCCGCATAAGGTAGTGCAAAGGGTTGGGGCTGTCTGACTTGATGTCGACAGCCTTCCGATCGCGCCTTTCGTTCTCGAAGGATGCCTTGTTTTTCAATTACTTGCAGAACAAAAGTGTCGTGTGTTCGGCGTTTCCGTGTCTTCATCCTCGGGGTCGCACCGCGCCAACGCGATCGGGGCCTGCCGCTAAAAGACTCAACTCGCGCGTCAATACAGCGAAGGCATGGTTAAAAGAAAGTTTTATTAGGTGAAGAAAAACAAAACGTGCAGCCATGCAAGTGACGAATGAGGCGTCTGTCGGGCAGATACAAACCATGCTGCAGCGTGTTTCTCGCCTCCCTTGCAAGATGGTCAAAATTGAGCTGATAAAGCGATGGGATGGAGACAGGTTACCTCCGTGTGTGCACTTTGACGTGGCTTAAGCGAAGTGTGTAGGCGGGCTGTAAAAGAAAGAAGGAGGAAAAGAGGAGGTCAAGATGGAAATTGCTGCTGACGCAGCATGTAAGGCGCAAGAGTGTGTTGAGAAATCGATCACCGACTGCGCGCTCATCGCACCATACATGCCGTGCGGTAAGCACGCCTCCACGTATGTTATTTTTCTATTTTATTCCCCCTTTTTTTCGGTCGTCAACTTTCGTATGTAGGGTCCTGCATGTATCATCCGGACGTGAAACGTTATTTCGCGCTGTGATAAATATTATTTATCTGACCTGTATTTGCTGCATGTAGTATACAGTAGCTTTCCGGACGTCCATTTATTTTTCCGCATCTCCTCCCTGCAGGCCTCTGGAAGACAAACGTCTCCTTCTATGCCTCTTATGCAACCACTTTCTTAAGCGGCGTTATGATAGCGCCGATTTTGATCAAGACGATAATTTCTATAACCGAATACACCTGCATACCGTATTTATGTTTTTTTATACCAATACCCTTGTAATGTTGGGTATAGGCTGTTTTAACAGCAGCGTATTCTCAGTACAAAGACTGCGTCGTCTATACGGTTTTTTTCTTTGATGATATCCACTTTATGATTGATCGTATGTCTTCGTTTGGAAAGATTGATGCACAGCACAATGAGGTGCTCTCACGCCGGAATGAAACGATGTATAGCATATACGGAAAGAAGAAAAAACTGTACGCAAACCTGAAGTTATTGGTTAGAATGTACGTAAACGTATACTGCTTCTGCGCGAAGTGGCTCTACATAGTGCGCATTGAATCGATTTCGGACTTCGTCGATTTCGGACTTTGTCTTCGTCGATTTCGGACTTCGTCGGCTTTTTGCAGTGCTCGTTATGCGTGACGTATCCTCGCATAGTTTTCCGAAACGTTTCAGTATAAAAACTGTGCGATGTTTCGGACGTTGAGCGAGGGTGGCAACATTCTACGTTTTAGCAGTTGTTCGAGCTTTATAATAGCGTCATTGAATTTGTCTCTGAAAACTCTTATCCCTTGCGATTGACGGCGATCGTTACCGCTGGCATGCCTGCAGCGCCCGTTACTGGGAACTGTGGCGGCGCGAAGACGTTTAAACATCAAGCTGGCGCGCCGGAGAGAGTCGTTAAGGCGTCCTGTAATTATAAACCACTCAAGCGCGCGCAAATGCCAGCGTAACGCTATAGCGCGATTATACGCAGACGAGTGAATTTCTCTTGTCGCTCAAACTTCCTTGGGCGCGCGTCGATTACGTGTATGCCCGACCCTCGCACTTATACCACCTCCCCTTCCTCCGCCGGAATTGGGTTAATAACTTCAAGCACGATGAGGCGTGCCAGCCGCGACGCGCTTTTCCATTTGGCTTTGTTTGCACTGTGAATGAGTCTGGACTGGACGCCATATCCGGACACTGCGTGGGGCCCGCGCGCAGCGCATTTGAGGTTCTCGCCCCAAGGAGGACGCCATGTGCATAATGACACTGCGGATTTATCGAACGCTGCAAAAATTGTTTGTACTGAATTTCCAAAGAAAAAGAAACAGAAGAAATCATCGCGGTGCGTTTCAATGATGTGCAGTATCGATAATGCTACGTTGGAGCCAAACTGAATATATCTCATTAGTGTTGCAAGAATATACACGTGCATAGAGATCGCCACTTATGTATACTCAGTTGCATTGAACTCTTCTGAAAAGCATCGTCATGAAGAGTGTAGTTTTTTTTTTTTTTTTCGGTCTGTGCGTATATGCGTGCGCGCGTTTGCTTGGAGGTATCGCTGTGCCGGAAACGCCCGTTACCTATACCGGCGCATCAAGTGTACATTTGGCGTGACTGTGCTAAACAATCGCGGCGTTTAAGTTAAGCTTGCCTGTATGCATACGAGATCCAATTACTACGGACATACCGGGGCTTTTATATAGATGCACGTAGCAGTTTTACCGAAGACCGGCACGGGAGTGTTGCTATCATCGTCATGTGTAGCGAAATTGTCTGACGCACTTTGGCGAGATGGATGTGCTTGCCGATATAGTGCCTGCGCGTTGAGGCTCACCGCTTTTCACTCCCGAACCGGGCCAGTGCGGCGAGTGGCGAACAGTGTCATGCACCCAAGTGGGCGCACATTATGGGATGCCGGAGCAGCGTCAGCGGGCGCCAAACAGTGGCGGCCAGAGCGGAAAATAACGACGATAAACGAGGGCCCGACAGCCGCCGCCATGCTGTCGACAGTAAGCTGGGAGGACGAGTGGATATTTACATCGCCGAGCAACCCATGCTGGAGTGTCCTGCTTGATGGAAGGGCGCCCGCCAGCAATGTAAAATTCAATAAAGAAATGGCATCCTGAACTGCCGTGATGTGGTGACAGTCCGTGTATTCTGTCGTTTTTTTTTTTTGTTCGGTTATCTATAGCATTGGCGATGAGGGGATCAGCGTCATACATGTGGCTGTTTTTCATCAGTTCTTTGTTCGCTTTTGTTTCTGGGCCATTGCATCCCGATACTTAATTGTTTGCGTACTGTGCGTATGTTTTGCACGGCCGATGTCTGTTATGACAAGGCAGCAACCGTGCAGCTCATATTTCCATTTCGGTCTGCATTTACGATATAGTATATGGAAACCTGGCCTATATGGATTCCTGGTCTAATGAATGCGTGTAGGTGGATTTTAGTGTTTCAGTCCCCGGTTCCCAGTGCTCGGTAGCCAACTCGGCTTAGCTATATATTCACCTCATTGCATTTGCCCTGACGATCTTTTTCTCTCCCTCCCTTTCGAATATACCTTAAAGGAGTCATTCGAAGTGCCACCGTAAATCGCATGTGCAACTGCTGCAGCAGTTGTACATGTGATTTACGGTGGCACTTCGAATGACTCCTGGTATATTCGAACTGTGTATATAAGTCATTTTGAAAACCTACTAACCTCTCTGAACTGTTCTTCTCACTGTCTCTCTCTCCTTCTCTCTCGCAGGATGACAAGAATGAGTGGCCCTTTCCTATGCGACCTCAAAGAACGCCACTAAAACGTCGAAAAAGAATTTAAAAAAGAAAGCTCAGAGGTAGAATGAGAGACACTGAACACAGAGAGACACATTTGTGTTCAGTCTTCCATTCTACTTCTTTGTTTATTCCTTTTTCGACGTTTTGGTGGCCTTCTTTGAGTTTAAGGTACCAACTTGCCCTATAAGCAACACTCTTGAAGAAATAGTATATAACTGAATCTCTTCTGACAGTATGAGCCTTACATACCCTCTCGTTATAAAGCGCGATGCTTCGCTTGTCCTCTTGCTCGCCAGGACACTTTCGCTGTGCACCGATGCAGCGCAGTTTGCCGGGCGGTGTCGGCCGGCGCTGCTCTTTCGGGCCGGCGGCGACTGGCTGGGAGCATGAAAGCTTTCGGTTACGCTCCGTAAACTGTTTGCGTCGCATTCCCTGTCCGCTACAAGTCCGGTTCGTTTCCGCTCCTCCCAGCAAGATCCGGTTTCTAAATGCAATGCAAACACACTTCTTCGCCGCCGTCCACGCCGACAAGTTAGAAGGTCCCGGGGCCAGTGTTAGGGAGGGGGAACCACTCTCGGTCCGAAGGCATGCTAGGATCCGTGTGTGTGCACTTTGATTCCTGGACAGTTTGTTCAACATAGAAGCTAGGAAAGAGCGTTGCACACGCACACTGGTGGCTTCCTCTGCGGTTTCTGTCTTTGTGTGGCGCTCATTTCTTGCCACTCCTCTTACATATATATTTCCCCCCTTCTTTAGGTCATTTATCCAAACTGCATAAGCCTTTCCCTTCTCTTCCGCAGGCCGGCCTTAAAGGGGCGACGTTTATTCGCTTGGCTTCTTTCTTTCTTCCTGGTTGCTCTCTTTTTTCTGAAACGGCTGCAGAGTAGCTTCTTTCCGCGCGCCTTGGTAAATCCCGGCTGGACGGGGTGGCCGGTCGCGCGGTGTCGTCCGCGCGGACCACCGCCCCGCCGAAAGTTGTCGATAACTTCGAGGTGTACATCAGACTCGGACGGCAGAAGCTGAGGAACGTGCTCGAGATGCTTCCGGAAGCTTTCTTCGTTCGCCGGCGTGTAGTGGTGGGTGAGAGGCGAAAAAAAAAAGGGGGGGGTAAAGAGGGGGGGGGGGGGGATCGGTGTGCGGGTTGACAGCGCTAGTGCTTCGGGCCTGGAGTTGATGGGCAATCGATGTTATGAGAGCGGAAAGGTACTTTTTCTCCCTCAAAAAAAAAAAAAAAAAAGATGAGAGAGGATGTGGAAGTGTTCCGTGTTTTTTGCTTTTCATTTTCGCCTCCACGGCCCACGTCAGAAATTTTTCAGCGCGGGCCGTGTTAAACCCAACCGAAATCCCTGGCGATGGCAAATCGATTTCGCTGGCGTCGGCGATCAGACGGCGCATCGCGCGCACTGCTTGCCAAGGCGCATCCGACCTGCCGCGGGGATCCACCCTTCTCCCCGTTTGTGCGATCCCGTTTTGACAGTGGCGAGTTATCGCTCAGGATTTGCCGCGTCAGCCGCGCGCGCACTGCTGCGGCTTTACGCGGTCGCGCCTTGTCGCCAGCGCGTATTGTGTCTGCCGCTGGGAGGGCTTGTTACCGCCGAAGCTCCCCACCGTATCGGGAGCTTGCGTATCTCCCGATCCGCTCGTTTGCTCAGTTCTCGTCGTTCTAGCCCTCTTCGAGGATTTTATCCGGCCACTCCGCAGGCGGGACATCTTCACCCCTTTCATTGCTTCCGCTGTAGAGATTCGCTCAAGATGTGTTGTTCCGCATTTAAGGATAGCGATTTGAGCAAGGTACGTCGAAATGCTTACCCAAAACATATGTAACGTGGACGTCTTCAATCGGAGCTGCATGCTTGTCACCTTTCGAAGTGGAATCGCTGGCTTATTTCAGTTGTTTATGGTTTCATTGTTGAACACGATGCGCGCTCAAATGTATACCGAGAGAATAGTACAAAAGATTGCGGAGGGCTTTTCGATGGTGACAACGAGCACTGCACGTCTCTCGACGTCGCTGCAGTTCCCATTGTATCACGCGCGTTGAGTTTAAAGACATACGAGGGCCACTTTGTAGATTGCCTTTTTGCAGGGTTGAACGCGTGCGCCGCTTTGGTTCTTGTACATGGCAGCCCGCCTTTCTCGCCGCACACTGTATACGCACTCTTGTCGCGCGGGTGTGTGCCTTTGTTCCGTTCTCTGCACAGGTTGCGTAACACTGTCCACCGCACCTGTCTACCGGTGCGGTTATGCAGCCTGTCACAATGCCTGCCACGGCCCAGTGAAGCGCGGCGCGCGAGCTCATTGTGGTCACCGCGGATGAAGGCAGCGAAGGGCGAAGCTGGCACTCGACGGAGAAACCGCGATAAGTCCTATCGGTGGAGTGGCAGCAGGCTGCTGAATGGTTGCCGCAGAGTCGGACTATTGTGGGACGTTGGCAGCGGTGCCACACTAGCAGGCGCGATGGACAGTGTTGCAGTGTTTATATATATATATTAGTTTAACATCCAATGGACCAACAGATGTACGTAGCCCACCTGTGGAGTTTGAAATCAAGGGCAATACGATAGATCGGTTGATTTCCTCCGGCATACTTCTTCATCGCCGTCCGTCAACCACAGCATCAAGAAATTGCACACGATTCCTTACAAGTGTGTAGCGGGTACCACGTTTTTCTGAATAATAACGAATATTGACATAGTAAACGCTTATATATATATATATATATATATATAATAAGGGAAAGAAGTGTATACCTAAGGGCTCGTTTTTCCGTGTTTTAACACAATATTAATGAGATCTAACAGACAGTAATGCCAAGGAATGTACAGGGGAAATTATTAGAACCAATGGAATGTAAATAAGAAGAAAGAAAAGTGGATGAAAAAATAGCCAGCCGGGAGCAGGAAACGAACCTACGACCTTCGAATAACGCGTTCGATATATATATATATATATATATATATATATATATATATATATATATATATATATATATATATATATATATTAGTGATAGGGCGCGTTGGGAAAAGAACTAACTGTCATTTATGAAGTGCAATAAATAAATAATTAAAAATAGTCATATTTTGGATATTTTAAAACATGGCAAATACTTTTTTTTTCTTGCGCCTATTGATAATGTCACTTTCAAATCACCGTATCCAAGAAATGTGAACCTGTGGGTGTGTATTTGTATATATTGTTCCCGCGTTTCATTAGCGGTGAGTGTATAGCATTCTGGCGACACGCGTTATATAATTTACCGGAACATAATGGAACGCTTTGCGTATATATAAAATGTCGCCGAAGATCGTCTTTACGCTCTCGAAGCGACGGCACAAAAACGCGCGTGTGGAAAGGCCGACCGCGAGGGATCATCCTTTCCGCGGGGTCGAAAGAAAAAAAAAGTTCGTGATTTCCTTGTTATTGTGTCGTAGCCACTAACAGTTGTTGTTGAAAGTGGTTGCGTGCCTCCTGCGGTGTGTAGTACTCTATACCATATCTGTAGTCTATACCATAATGCTGAGACCAGCTGAAAACGACCTCTGTAAGGTCGCGAGGTGGGTTGGTTGTGCAGCATGGGCTGCGGGGTGGCACGCCCGCACTTCGTCTGCAAGCACACTTTGGGCCCCGGTGAAACTTCGCATAGGCTGCTGTATACTGAACGTGGCATGTAGCTCCCAGTCTAATGCACGCTCGAGTGTCTCTATAAATGGTCGCATGCCAGGCCGCGTCTTCTCGCGGGGGGCCCAGGCGTCCCTGCACGATGCAGGATGCAAGAGCGCAGCCTGTTTCATAAGAACGCTGCTGGCCGGCGTATAAAGTGGCCGCTGCTGCGGAATGCCCCTAGAGGCTAGTAAAAAAGGCAGACCTTGGGACTCAGTCGCTTGCGGACGCTATGAATATCGAAAGGGGGAAGTGCATGCGGCACCTGAATGTAGTAGTAACTTCTCCATCACTTACAACAGAGGGTTGAGCGAACCATATGCCCATTACTCAGCTAACGTTTATGCGTCTTCAATGGGGCCGATTCTGCTTCGCATGCTTTTGAAGGTCGTACTCGGCATGCTCATCTTGACCAGGCATTTACGTATGCGGCTTGTGTAGAGGCCGTAAAAAGAATCGACGCCGCACGCGACCACGGGCGGCGCTGTGAGCCGAAACGACGTCCGCGCCCAGGAAACGTAACAGGAATCTTGTACGATGTCTACTGACTGGTTTATGGTGAAGCTAAAATTTAAGTTCATCCGTGTACTTATTATAGCGACGGCGCGGGCTGCAAGGCGTTACAGAGGTTTCTACTCTTGTGAATCACACCCAAAATGAAAAACAAACAAAAAAAAATCACTCGTCATATTGGCCCTATAAAGACTTATGTCATGCGGAGCTGATGCGCACCACCACTACAACTTCTAATGTGATATGGGATGTTTTATTGCTCTTGAATCGTGGTGGTAATGATCGATTTGTGGTTGCTGTATACTATATACACCGTGGTGGCTTCCGCGACCGTACACTTTCGTTACATTGTTAGCTACGTTAAATCGAGATACCATCTCAACATTGCGTAACTCTTCGCCGCACTTGGCGGGTGCAATTGTAGCTGCTGTCTCCACGTTGCGCCGGTTTCGGAAGGAATGTCAACTGAGACGATCATGTGAGGGGCGCTCAGGGGCATCGTTCGTACGCATGCGCAGACGTGAATTCGAACATAGATTAGTTGTGAAAATTATGGAGGAGACATGATGGAATCTCGGAAGAACCGTAGAGTGGAGGAGAAAAAGAAAAACACTCTCGATATATGGCGTGAATTGACATTTACAATGCGAGCGCGTGCTGACTCGTTAGCGCCTTATTAAGCAGCACCAATTCACGCGTGCAGAAGAGAATAGCTTGCGGCACGAGTGCATTCGTGCCACAAGGGCTTTGATGTCACAAGGGCTTTGATGGCTTTGACAAGGGCTTTGATGTCGTGTGAAGAATATGGAAGGAAAGTGGGTGTTGTGTAATTTTTTTTTGTTGAACGAAACGTTGCGGTATTCTGCTAAACATACACAGATATTAATGAGATCACTTGCTTCGTGTCACCAACAGACAAAAAAAAAAAAAAGTGTTCCTATCTTGCCGTCATGGCTATATACTGGCGGCGCTGACTGACGTTCCCAAGTTTGAATGCACATGCACCATATAAGGTCGACGGTAGGATAACTGCCGTGGTAGCTCAATGGTAAATCATAGGACGCGTTATTCTAAGGTCGCAGGTTCGCTTCCTGCCGGTGGCAAGTTATCCTTTCGTCCACTTTTCTCTCTTCGCGTTTACATTAGATTCACTACTCATAACGTCCCGTGTACTTTCCTGGGCATTATTGCCTGTTCACATTGATATTGTGTCTAACACTTGAGTAAAGAACACACAGGTGAACATACGTATACTTAACGTACGTGACTGTAATTATTGTTGCGATTGGTAGTAGTATTCCCCT
This sequence comes from Rhipicephalus microplus, assembly GCF_043290135.1. NCBI lineage: Eukaryota > Metazoa > Arthropoda > Arachnida > Ixodida > Ixodidae > Rhipicephalus > Rhipicephalus microplus. The sequence continues at coordinate 81,010,330 of NC_134710.1, forward strand.
CTTGGCAGCTGCTCGAGAGATCATATTGGACCAGTGGTGGCTTTCGCTTCTCTGTGACATTCAAACGTTTATTTGTGCTGGCGCCATACGGGGAAACAGCGTATTATCTCGCATGTATACGCGTGACTGAGGCGAACATTAATGGCGAACGATGCTGCTGCAGAGTCCGTGGAAAACGCCAATTAGCGCACTGGCTGAGAGGTAGCCGGTTTAAAAACACTGTGCACAGTCCTGCGAGCTGGTGGTAGTGGTTAGAAAACGATAAAAGGCACCTAATTTCTGCAACCCGGTCGGGAGCACGGCGCAGTGCCTATCTGCTGAGTAGTCGTACCGGCGTGCCCTTCATGCTCACGATGGAGAGGAGGAGTCTCGCTGACTGACGCGCCCCGTGCCCTCGTCTCCCACTCCCTGTTCGTGCTCGGTGGAGGGCCTGATGCCAGCGTCGGACGGAAGCGGAGAAGAACGCTGGACGCGTGTAGAAGACGTCGGAAAAAATTAATGTCGCGGGGAACACTATCGATTTCCGGGATCGAATGATTTACGCTCGTGGCAGCCGGACTAAATACGGAGTCACGACCCCCCCCCCCCCCCTCGCGGCTATTAACGGCCGCTGTCACATCTCTCGAGTATTATCGGCGGAGGCGTAGTGATGCCCTCTCTGACCAGGCCAGCGCCTTGTCCGAACACGCGGCATCGATTCCTCCCTGGCATAAAGCACAGCTAGCTCGTCGACGAGGAAAGTGAGGGGGGTGATTGCGCAAACTGCGCCCAATATTCGCGAAGACGGCCTGCATATTCTTCTCGCCTGAGCGGAACGACAGAAGAGGGTACGTGCCGTCCCGGGAGCTCGCAACTGCTCCGCGTCGCGCTGTGTGCAGTGTGGCGAATTTTGTGGGGGGCGGTAATGAAGGCCGACACGAGACTGACAAGGGCTTTGATTATAGCCAGTCGACCGCATGACGTTCAATCTGCTCCCTTGTGTTGCTGCTGCGCTTTAGTGGAATGCTTTTTGCTTGCTCTATTCGCACCGCGTTGATATGGGCGGGGAGGAAGCTGCAGCGCTATAGGGCATGTGGTGACTAAGTGGCTAGCGAGCCCACTATTGACACACTCGCCTGGATGGGTAGGCATTGCTACTTAATTTTTAAGGTTATCGTCATCACGAGCTTCTTGTGCGCATGGGGTCACATAAAACTTGGCGGTTGCTTTTCTCCTTTCTCAGCGCAATCAAGTACGAGAAAGCGTACCGCGGTATTGCTGACGTCACAACAACAGGAGTCGGGGCGATGTACGGCGAAATTCTATGGCGCGACAGTATACGACCTGTAAGAAAGCGACAGTTGGCGAACAGCAATGGCCCTGCAGCAAACAAGTGGGAAAATGATGGGGTCGGTAATTTTTCCTCGTATGAAACAAATTGTCGTATACATTTCTCTGGGTCGCTTTCACCGCCCAGTATCTGCACTTGGTCTCTCTCGGTTCTTTTTCTCTCGGGCTAGTCGTCGCTAACCTTTCTTTCTTTCGTTTCAGCTCCGTGTGTCCGTGGCAGGCGTTTGATATATATCGATCGCGACTGCCGTTTCGCCGACGGCTCTCCTAAAGTCAGCGAAAAATTGTAAACGACACTCTGTCTAGATCCCTGTACAGATAACGGCTCGCTGTTTACCGCGGCATTATCTTAATTGAAATGCCGCCTCCTTCTGGGTCGTCGAGTGGCTCTCTGCATGCGCGCAGGATATACTTACATAGTACGGTACACCGGTTTTACGCGTCCTTTCCTGCAGCCAGCCGTTTCTTCTTTTGCGCGTTCTGGGCTAGGCACCGCCTTCCGCCGCGCTGTAAATCGTCGTCCGTTTCGCGGAACTCGGGAAGGGGGGACAGCGGAGTAGTCGACGTTTATGGGCGAGCCCCCTTCTTGGTCGTCTATCGCGCCGTTTATGCGCGCCTCTGGGTGTTTTTTTGTTTTGTTTTTAAGTGAGCTCTCGTGAGCCGGTGTCTTCCTTCGTTGCCGCCGCGTATCTCGTAAATTGCGCGTGTCCCGCTTGGAGCCTCCGCGCTTAGTGGCGAGCGCCTTTGAATTCGAGGGGACGTGCTATTTGCCTACGCACTGCGTGCATCGTGTGGGCGGGTGGGCGGCTCTTATTGGCACTGGGCCGCTCGCGGAGGTCTCGTGCGTGTCGTCTAGCGGCGAACTCGGAGTTCTCCTTTTTCCTCCTCTTCTTCGTTCGTACCCGCTTTTATCATATATTACACCGCCGGTGTGTGCGAATCTACACGATCTTTCGCAGTGCTTGTTATGTGGGGCGAGTATTGTGTCATGCACCAACGCTCGCTTCTTGAGTACTCTACTCGTCCTTCGTGTCGTTGACGTTTGTGTAATGTGGTGGTTCTAAATTCGGCTATTAACGTACCGTTCCGCTATTTACGTGCAAAAATAAATATGCATAGAGACTCCGAAGTCATGGTAATTTAATTGCTCATTCTGCGCAATGGATGACAAAATCATTGACGAATGATTACCTTAACGAAATTCCGGTGGTCTAGAATGAATAAAAAATTGCGAATTCTTTTTCTTATTAGAGCTGCGCGAAATAATAAAAGGCGAAGCTTCGGTAAAGAGATGCGCAGTCTTATCTATACTCGTGCATATTAGGCGTGACCATAGGCGTAGGCAGGAGTTTGTCGTGGGAAGGGGGGGGGGAGCAAATCATGTTGCATCGCGTCCGGGGAAGAGAAACATCACTCACTGGTGCAGCTTGCGTGAGGGGAAAAGTTCTGATGTGGTTTGAAGGGGCAAGTGCTTCTGTGCATCCCCCTACCGACGCCCTTGGGCGTGACTGCTTTGGGCTATTAAGATTATCCATCGAAAGCTTACTCGCTGCCGTTTTCTATTGTTGAATTCCAATGGCGGAGTCGGAGCAAGTTTTTCTGCTCTTTTCAGAGCAAGTGTGTTCCAATGACAGAGTGAGAGCGAGAGTCAAAAGTTCCAATGAGAGAGCCGGAGGGGATTCAGAGCGGGAGTCCCTCCGTGGAGCAGGAAAAACTGCTCCGCCGAAATCGGTGGAGTGGACCGGAACTCAGCGTGACGCATTTCCTTTAACATGTTTGCCTGCTTGGGGGCGCGGCTGGCGCGGCGCGAGTTGTGTTGATAATGGTGGACGGCATGGACGGCTCGGCTACCTCGGCAAAGCGTGCGGCAATGCTTCTGCTACTCGATAACGACAGCAGACATCGTGGACAATAGCTGTTGCACGCTTGGCGTGATATCCATTCCACAGGAGTGAATAGCGCTGAACAAGCAAACGAACGAGGCGGCGATGCTGGTAAACCACGTGGGAAACAGACAGCGGAAAAGACCACGCGCAAGGTATCCTGGGTAACGCGGCAGCTTCCGCCTTGCTCCAGCAGGGCCGGTTGTGTTCCGATGGCGGATTTGGAGGATTTGCTCTACGCCAGAGTCGAGTGCTCGCTCGCGAAGTCTGTCGGCTGCACCGACTCCGCCATTGGAATTCAACATATATGTATACACGTTGATGTCATCTAACTGCTCGTCACATGAACAGGATTTGGGAACATGTGCGCGTAGCGCCATCTCTCGTGGGCCACAGCGCAACTGAATGGAATGTAGACAATAAAAATCATATCTGATGAAAAAAGCTAGTTATCAAAAACGACTTCCGGTTTTATACAGCGGATACCTACTTTAACGGTCTTGCAAAGTCACAGAGCCGTACTGCAAACCGCCTGGCTTCCCACGCGTTTCTAGGGATGCTGTTCAATTGTCCTGGGAAGCCGCACGCTTTGTAGTGCGATACCGCAGCAGTTTTACCGAAATGTACCAGTGGGTCTCCGCTGTATATATACTCGGACTCGTTTTTGATAACTACATTTTTCAAGAGATATTTTTCCGATATATTTTCCATGCATTTACGGCAGGCTGCCGTTCCTGCTGCCGAGAGATGTTGCCACGTCCAGGTGTCCCTTATTCCTGGGAATGCTTGTTGGTTGATTGGCTGGTGTGACGTCCCCAAGTGACTCGGTCTGTGAGAGATGCCGTAGTGGAGGGCTCCGGATAATTTCGGCCACATTGATGAAAAAGGGGTGGGGCTCTTCAGTGTGCACGAAAATTGAAAGGTAGACGGGCATCTTTTGTGACTGCCGCGGCCGGTGAGACCGAACACGCAAATTTCCGAATCAGCCGCCACGCGGTGGCACGGTCGTTACGGCGCTGGGTGGCTCATCGTCACTTATTCTTTACCGCACAAGGTGCTCTTGATATTGTTGTGACCGGGGTTAGCGGCACCAGAGATCCGGGATCAAGATGTCGAGGCAGGAGGAGGTAGAACTTCGTAGAGAGGGTTTATTTAAAATATTTACATGGCACGGGCTCTCTGGCCCGAAGCTCTACATTGAAAGCTCTACATTGCAAAAATGCTGTCTATTGAACAAGCTCCGTGAACCACCCTATAAGCAGCCCACCATGGCTGTTTATGAATAGTATCTTCTCCCCAGATCCCTAGATCGGGGAACAGGTTCATACGGCACTGTCCTATAACATGTCCCGCAGCACACACGGCTGTCATTATGCTGGCACCGCCCCCAACAAACACACATACACAAACGGTATGGTAACGATAGAGCAGAACGACGACACAGAGACAAGAAGGACACGAAGGACACTTTGTGTCGTCGTTCTGTTCTCGCGCTATAACTATCGTCATGTCATACCAACTAGCTTAAGCTGCCACACGTGTATTGTCCCGGTGATGCTACTTCCTTCGGCGAATCTTGCTTGAGCGGGGTGAAACGAGTCTGTCATCTCGCCGCTCGGGCCGACCACCCATGCTTTGTCGAACGGCATTCGCGGTCTAGGCGCCTCCGAGGGGCCTTGCCTGGACACCTGGTGCTGATTTGAGCGTCGGCGGCTCATCAGTCTGAGACGCACAGCTTGATGGTCCGACGTCCGTAATCAGCGGAAGCTCGGCATTGTGGCTTTTACCGGGGCACGAAGACGCCACGTGTCGCATCTCTGCGCGGACCCGAAGGACAGCGGTGCTCCATAGAGTAATTTCAGCCACGCAGCGCCCAGCACGTGGAAACAGCAGGGTGTCTTGGTGCTGCTCCTTATCTCCACAAAATTACGCGGCGGCCTTTCTTCTGTTCTGGTGGCCGCGGCAAAAGGGTGGTGCCGTCACAGAAATGACGCCGAAGATGCACAAGATCAGATGGTATAGAAAATCGTTAAAAAAAAGGTTTCGTCAAAGGAAGTCGAGCCCATCACCTCCAATCCGTGGCAGCAGATACCGGGCGCGCTTTGCGCCGCACCACCATCACACGTTCGGCAAACTTCACAAGCGCGGCTTTTCACTTTGCTCTAACAAATGTTCTTGGTCTTAGGGACGAGGTCACTGCCTACGAGTGGTAAGTGAACCAATGCATCACGACTGGCCTCCGCGATCACCTCCTGCAACGCGCCGTTGCGGTACGCGTCCGAACCATTCGGCGCGTTTTCGAGAAGTGCAACTTTGTGAACGCTTAACACACCGCGAGGTGTTCACCTTAGCCCAAGCATTGGCCTCGCTCTTATAAAAACAGCTCTGCGACTCTCAACTGCCTCGCCTGGCTGTTAAGTGCCGCGCGATGGCCCAATGCGTCCGATTCGCCGCTCTTCTGTCTGTCACGCCGCTTTCTCCGATTGCGCTCTCACCGTTAACTGCTGCATGCACCTTCAACAAAGATTCTGTAATGATCATGGATGTTAGTCGCCGGCTTGCAGATGTGCCACCAAGCGTCAACGTGGGTGCGTCCACGTTAACGGTGCTATAGCCTGCATACATCAATGGAAGTTGTATAAAATTTTCATACATTAGTGTGCAACAATCAGCTACTCCTGTAAAGGAATGTTTCGCTTTCGTGTTATGCCGATTCCCCATGATATTCGAATAAATCATGCTTTTTTTTCGTATTATTCGCATTAGGGCGCACTGTGCAGTTGAGAAATTCAAGCCTAGTGGCACCGAAGTCGCGTATTTTAGCAGTAATCCTTTGAGTAGCGCCACTCTAAACATCTCACCTTCAGCGGCGTATAGTGCGAAATACTACGTTGGCGTTCGACTTAAAGCTCCCCGATTGACGGTGCATGTATGAAAGAAATTTGGAGGTCCGAAGCTCTTCTCACAAAAAACGCAGGGTGTCTACACTATATAGTTGCGAAGTCTCCAATGTCTGAATGCTTGTGTGGCTTCGTGTGCAGCTTCCGGAAATCGGCCGCACAACTTTTCGACCATTTCCTGGAACTTCGCACCTGGGCGCATTGTTTCGGCTGCGTTGATTTCGAATTTGCCAAGCCATATCACGCTGTCGTAGAAGAGGTTTTTCTTTGGATTTTTGTTTTTCGGCGTGTCGTTGTGCATGTATGAAAAAAAGTATGTAATATTTACGAGCGACAAGTATGCAGCATGCAAGGGGCGAAAATGTTATTTTATTATTAATGGTTATCTTTAGACTCACTCTCTCTCGCTCACGTACACGTGTGTGTATTTAATTCGTTCGCGTGATTTAGATAAAAAAACTTCGCGATTGTTATGCGTTCAATGAACAGCACGCTTCGTTTTTATGCTTTTTTTAAATGAAAAATTAATCTCGAACGTTTCGTATATACGTGTTACGTCTCATATAAACGTATCCCGTGTTTCTAGCGCATGCACACTTAGTTTGACGTGTGTTCTGCGGCAGGTTTGATTGCATAAATGGGACTTGGGTGTAAAGAGAAGCATATGAGATATTTTTGTAGTACTGGAAATTGGGGCATTTCTTTGGGACGCGAGCTACAAGTTTTTCTTCGCAGTTGCAAGCCGGATTTTTCGGCTGAGTCATGTAAGGCTATCGCTTCAATGAAACAGTGCAAACTCGAGGGGCTAAAACAAACTTTATATCAATATTTGTTCGCCGCCCACTGTTAACACTGCGTGGAGGAGGAAATATATAAGCGGAAGGACAGGCAGGTTAACATTGGGGGAAAGGAAGGAAGGCAGGAAAAACTTTATTCGCGAGGTTTTGGGACAGGGGTCATGAGCTGGATGGGTGGGGTCCCAAGTCCAGGGCTCCGCTGGCTGCTGCCGCCTGCCTGACGTGACCCAGAAGTGCAAGCTGCACCTCTGGGTCAGAGCAGGCGAGCTGTGCCTCCCATTGCTCGGAAGTATTAGAAAGCTTGTGTTGACCTAAAATGGTGTCTAAATTTGGTGGTCAGTTAAGCATCCCCACGAAATGTGGCAGAGCGATGGCGAGCCGCCACACCACGGACAGGCGTGCCCATACAGCGCTGAAAAAAAAAAAAAATCTTTGAAGGTTGGGAAAGACTCCCGTTTGCGGAGGTCAATCGCGTCCTCCCCTACTAATGATTGGTGGCGGGGGGTGGGGGGCTGTAATTTTGTCGCGTGCCTCACTGGTTAGCAAGAATTTCGCGAGGGGTCATTCTGGATGGGTCGTTATCCTCCTCATGAGCTTCCTCGTGGAGTGTTTCAAAAGGATTCAAAGTACTGTCTAGGCTCTGCTCGGTTCGAAAGCCCTCGAGAAAAAAAAGGGTCAGCACCTTCGTTTCCCTCCAGGCCTGCGTGTTCTGGACACCAGATCAGCCTGTATTGGTTCGTCAGTCTCCCGCCTAAGAATTTAGTTTTTTTTGTCGAAGTGTTTGGTGGTAATGATTGTTATGTTATTTGCGGGGGGGGGGCAGATTTTTTATCTTTTTTTTTTCGGGGCCAATCACGATTTCATACATAATTTATGTCAATGCTTGCAGAAAAAGCCTAGGGGAATGAAATTACTCATGAGTAAGATAATTTACATTCATTTATTTATGTTTTTTTAAATCTTGAATAGACAGATGTTTTGGGCATTCATAAAAAAACGTGCACCCATTTCTGGGGTAAGCCTACGTAGTGTACAAGAACTCGGGACCGGATATTTTTCCATCTTTCTATTAAACGGTTAATGATGTCATTTTCTCTATTGTTCGTAGGGCGACCATGCTTGCGGTAACATCGCTGCTGGTGGCGCTGCTGTCGCTGTCGTCCGCGCAGTACGCTGGCTACATGGACAACAGGATCGACAGCGTGCCAATTCACCACCAGCAGCCGTGAGTGCATGAAGTCACCTTGTAGCTCGCGTATATATTGCTGTGGCTTTTTTTGTGTTTTTTTTTCCTTTTTCCACCTCACTTCTTCAAAAAACTCTGTTCGTAGCGAATGCTGTTCATTAAGCTTTAACCATTGCATTTTTGATAGCATATTTTAACTGTTTTACATATCATATCATCCTAAGTATGTATAAGCTATACGTGCGAAATTACCATAAAACGAAAACTATTTTTTTTTTTGATGGTGGCACATTTCTCGGGATTGTTGTCCGCACTTTTTGCCCAGCCGCAAAAGCGAAGCCTGGCGAGATGGAAAGCATTCGTCGAAGCTAATTGGGGGAGAGAGAAGCCCAGAGTAGCGGTTTGAGGCTGGTGGAGAAAGTGGAGAGACGTGGAGAGAAGAGCAAAGGCGCTAGTGGAGGAAGTGCTGTGGAGAGGAAAAGAAAACAGGAGTGCGATTGGCGCTTCTGCAAGTAAAGCTGCTGTGGTGGTAGGGTGTCTTAAAGGATTGATTGATTGATTGGTTGATTGATATGTAGATTTTAACCTCCCAAAACCACCATATGAATATGAGAGACGGCGTATGTAGTAGAGGGCTCCGGAAATTTCGTCCACCTGGGCTTTTTTTAATGTGCACCCAAATCTGAACACACTGGCCTACAGCATTTTAGCCTCCATCGAAAATGCAGCCGCCGCAGCCGCCGGGATTCGATCCTTCGATTCGCGGTGCCTTAAAGGAGTACAGACATGAATTAAAAAAAAAAGCTGTTTTCAAAATGATTTCGGATTGTGGTTCCAAATAAGAACACGGGGCTCGAGAACCGTATAAAGAGTACTGTGGTGTCGGGGAATGCATCACATATATATTTAATACCGCTACCTTAAAAATACAGAGGTTTCGATATCGGGAAGGCGGCTTTTCCGTGACGTGTCATGGCCGTGTGACGTCAAAGGAAGAAAGCGATTTGGGACCAACTGCTAGTGTAACACATAAATTACAACGATGAGTGCATTGTCTACAGCAATGCCGACAGTGATTTCTGTTATTTAGGGTGCATACGGGACGCTGCTGTAGGCCCGTGTGCTCAAATTTGGGTGCACGTTGAAGAACCCCAGGTTGTCAAAATTTCCAAAGCCCTCCACTATACAACACCTCTCACAATGACATGGTGGTTGATCATATCACCGCCATATGGTGATATGATCGAATATAAATCGTCAAACTCCACATATCTATCAATCAATGCATGCAGGACGCAGAGTCTGCAAAATCTGTGGATCTGTGTTGACTCGTCGGGATAATGTATATGCGGTGGGGCTGGCTGCTGGTTCTCAGCGCAGGAAATTTAAAAACGAAAAAATATACTTCCTCCGTGTTGGCTGACTCAAGTATGTGGAGAGTGCTAACACTGCATACCAAGGAAACGAAAAATGTACATTTTGGGACGGCTCAAGGTCGTGTCAGTCCCGAGCTTGCATCAGGGCACTCTACTATGGTAGTGCTATAAAGTTACTATATATGCTACCTTTAGGTACAGTAACTCTGGGGAGCTCCTTCTCTCTCCTGTCCACTTCACGCATTCGCTCTAGAATGTTCGCCTCGCATCGTTTCGTGTGTACCCATGCAGACCATACCTATCAATGTGAAGCCGCTTGATTCCAAGAGAAGGCAGGTGAGAGGGAGACAAAAAGTTAGGTGGGCAGATGAGATTGGGAAGTTTGCGAGTATGAAATGGCAGCAGCAAACACAGGACCGAGTTGACTGGCGGAAGGAACATGGGAGAGGCCTTTGTCCTGCAGTGGGCGTAGTCAGGCGTGGTGATGACAATGATATATATTGCAGGTACTGCAGGCCCTACTCGGGCCCAGGCAGAAGTGGGAACATCGTTATATGTAAACAATAACAACAGTAATTAGAACTGTCGCTAACATAGTGGGTAGATAACATGGATTACAATCAACAAAAAAAAATAAAAGTGAATCGCAATTCCGTACATGCAGTAATATAACAATGATAAAACATGCACATACAACAATTCAGTACGTAAGGTAAATTGCATTTTATATACATCAAATGAAAAATGAACGGAAGAATCAACTGACTTCATTGCTGCACAATATAAACATAATTTCATCTGTCAAAGGAAAGGAATGAATGATTTATTATATTAGTGGTAACTACTTCTATTGGTAATTTATTTCAGAGAGATTTAATGTGGAAAAGGGAAACGTCGGTGCATTTTAACAGAACTTGTTGCTAGGCTAGTTGGTAGATCGTTTCTAAAAACTTCATTTAAGCGCAAAATTAGAGCATTGATAGCTTCGCTCTGATGTTAATGCGCGCATGTGCCACTTGTATATATTCAAGACTTCGTGCTATCAATAAATCAGTTGGAAGTGAGCGCTGTGTGTGTGTGTGTGTGTGTGTGTGTGTGTGTGTGTGTGTGTGTGTGTGTGTGTTTGCACTCAAATTAGGTTTTAGAGATACGTTTTAAGGTTACTAAACGGCTGCTTAACTGTTTTGTTGTGGTTTGTGTAACCAGATCGCATGGGGGGCTCAGTTGTATAGTTTTCACACGGTATTTCGTAGTGACCGTTGTGAGGGGTATGAAGTCGATGGCAGGTACGGCGGGTTTCTTTACGGTAGCTAGGTCCTCGCCGTTTTCCGACATAGGCGATGCTCGCCAGTGAGGAGACTCGTTCTTGGAGACAGAACGAAGGTTTATTTACATGATGGAAGAGAGTATACTTACAGAGCATAGTGTACAGAGATTCAGCGCTTATGTACACAATATCTTTGGCTTTTATAGCCTGTCGAGCCCTTGCACGGCAGTCCAAAAAAGGCGGAGACCAGCTGCCGCGATTCAGGTGACGTTAAGTGTCAGTGATCCACCCACCAGAAAGGGTGCAGATATTGGACTACTCGGCTGATGAAGAACACAGGTGCAAATGTCCAATGGGTGGCACGAGCGCACCACACAATGACGCACCCGGCCCACGCATTGAAGACTTCGCAGGGCGAGGGGGTAGAGTCTGGTCGAGAGGGAAAATCGAGCTCCTCTGGGAAGAAGATGGCAGCTGACATGAACGTCAGCAGCGGTCAATGGATAAGCGGTCCCTGGATAAGCAGCGGTGTATAAATAAGCGGTCCGCATTGTGTGGCTCTGCACAACAGGGGCAAATCACCACGTTCCTGCAAACTCCGCTCACATGACCCATTTTTCATCATTTACGGCACTGGAGTGATCTTGGGGTAAATGGACGTGCTATGCAATGAAAGTGTCCTACCTTCTGTGAGATCGGGGAAGGAGGGGAGTTCTGACGTCGTGCCGTGCCCGCGTAATAATGCCACGCGGGCCGCACGTTGCTGACCACCGTCCTAAAGGGTAGGTCGAGATAACCATATTCGTGACTGTCAGCCATGTGATTTTAACATTGGAGTGGAAGATGATGTGCAACAAGCGATAGAAGCAAAACGAGACAGTCGTGTCTTGCCATTTTTACTTTGGTAAAATGGTAAAGTCGTGTCTTGGTAAAGTCGTGTCTGGCAAATTTTATTTTGGGGGTGCACAAGAATAACTTCTGCACCCCTACTTTCCTTTCACTTTATCTGTACCCTTGGTGATCATGAATGTAAAGCACTGGAAAGTGCTCTCACACGAGTGTGTTTCAGTGTTCTTTATTCCCCACACCTTTATGCGCTGGAACGGGCTTAAGGGTACCTGTAAAACATTATCACAATTATAATCGTTTTAAACTTTTATCTCATGTGAGCCTATGAACTACCTGTCCCCGTTGCTTTTGCTGTTATTTTTTATGAAGTTGTACCAGCACTCAAAATGATTGTTTCTTTTGTATGTGTTGCCACTTTTCCATACTGTACCCATTGCATTGTTATAGGCTCATATTTTCATTTTTGTTTGTGAGTACTTATATTTTGTTTTGTAACTATATTTTGTTGAGTTGCCCTTCTGCAAAAAATGCCCTCGTGGCGCTACAAGTACCTTTATAAATAAAAAATAATAAATAAATAAATAAATGTTTATTTATTTATTTATTTATACAACATTTAGTGTTTTGTATACCAGTGGTTTAGGTATGTTATAGGGGAATATAGAATTTTATCGTAATGGAATTTTTGTATATACATTGTTGTGTGAAAATTAGCAAAAGATTGAATGAAGATAATGGCCTTTTGTGACTGCCTTCCACACTTCTTTGCTATTATATAGCCTTTGTGCCACTTATCGTGATTTATAATTTAAGTTAGTCCCAACTATCGAGCCCACAGGTGACAAACATATCCTTAAACCAAGGGTGTGGGGCCTTGCATGCCGTGTAGGACTCACCTGATCGTGGCCTCCCGGTTGGTGCGGCCGGGTCAGACGTACCGAGTGGTGGTGACGCTCCTGCTGCCAATGCCGGAGCCCGTCACTGTGGTCGCATCGATCCAACGCAATGGCGTCGATGTCACGCACAACAGCCGGGAATGCCGGGCTCCCATCCCGGAGGAGATCCTTCTCAAGGTGTGTGCGCACACTGCAACAGGTGAACTGTCTTCGCACGTTCGGCTTTTACTCAGGCGCGATCTTCCTCAAATGCCATCTATTGCCTACAAGGTGCAAAAACTTCCCTTTGCTATTATTCTGGTAGCAAGTATGGACACTTCAGGAGCATCTTTCCCGTCGCCTCCGTGTTTTCGATAACATCGCCCCTCGCGTCGTATGTTCCATTGCGAATGAAAGCGTGCGAGGCCGTTTTACGATCGCGGTTCAAAGCACGTGGGGAGTGCGCCGCTGTGTCCATAGCGCGTATTGGGTAGTTTGGTACCTTAGGGGAAGCTATAGCTGCCTGTCTCCGGCCGAAACTGCGTACTTTGACCGGCCAGGTACGGTCGCGATATATATATATATATATATATATATATATATATATATATATATATATATATATTACAGGGTTTTACTGACAGCCCATGTGTTGTGCGTATCCCAAAGTTGCAAGAAGTCTTATGCCAACGTTCTTGCAGGCTAGTTGGTTTGAATAAGGTTAAAACCGCACAAAAAAAAGAAGACAGGAAACTGTGCTCGTGGTGTGTTCTTCGTTTCTACCTCCTGACTTCGTTTCTTTTTTTCCGCATTTTTATCCTTATTCCAGCCATATACAGCATAAAGGTCACTTCGTTCGCCGCAGCCTCAGCGTTTCCTTACGCCCGGTGTGGTTTGCTGAGCTACCCCAGCTTGCATGCAAGTAAAAGCGAAATGCTAGCTTTACGTCGTTTAACATTCCAATTTGTTGCTGTCGCATTCAATGATGCTCGGAGAAAATGGCGCGACTTTATTTTTTTTTTATTTTCAGCGTTTAATCGAAACAATGTTGCTGGTCATCTTGGTAATCATGTTCACGTGTGGCCTGCAGGAAAAATTTGCGGAGGAGGGGCGCTCTTTATGATAATCATCACCGCCCTTATGTATATTGAATATCTGGTAAAATGTGCTCAGTGATGTTACTTGTAGGGCGCTTTTCGCATTGTTTGACCAAACAGTTTTCTTTCGCCAGGTTCCTACGACCAGTGTATCGGGCAGCTACCGACTCAAGGTCGAGGGAAACATCAATGGCGTCCTTGGTGGCACTGCCTTTTCATACGAGACTCCACTAGAATTCTCACAGCGCTCAATGACCATATTTATTCAGACAGACCGACCGCTTTACATGCAAGGCCAGACGGGTGAGTGCAATTGTCTCAATGTTTAATACCAGAGCTGTTTAAAAGGGCCCTGCAACACTGTTTGAGCATGGTCATAAAACGCTGAGGCTCCCGAGAACACGCGTGCCAAATATAGCGCCACATGTGGCTTGAAATTCACAATAAATTTTCAGTCAGCCAAAAATTGATTTATCTTCTCTCGACAAATGATGCTATATACTCAAAAATCATTGCGTCAACGGTTAATTTATTACGCCATTGGCCGATTTGAGCATGGTGCGCTTGTGAGTTGCTGGGGCTGCCACGAGAGGATGCGACATGTAAGCGCGCGTGCCATCGCATTGAAAAGCCGTACGTCAACTGCAGCCACCTCAAGGAGTTTCGCTGATTCCACAGCAAAGCGCAACTTAGATAGCATGCTACCGAAACGCAGCCAACACCAGTTAGGTCTAGCCCGCCGATTTGCGTGCTGTTGCGAGAAGTTTGTCTTAAAGGATCCGGCGTACTAAAGACCGCACTGAACCAAGAACAGCGTGCGTGATAACGAAGTTCGGGTTTGCGGCCGGGAGATCAACAACGACGAAAACCCGCCAAGCTCATGTAAGGCAGCGCACAGGCAGCAAAGGCGAAAAAGGCTCGCGTCATAAAGCGCAACAGCTATCGCGCGATTTAGGTTTGACCGCCGCAATGGACCCCCGCAAAAAGGTTTTATTAAATTTACAGACGAGGTGCCTAACGCGGCTTCTGTAGCAAGCTCGATAACGATGGCATTGTTCCCAACAGGAAAATGTTAAGCGCAGTTGATAATTGAAAAATTTAATTGCTGCACAAACTTGAAGGAAAACAAGGGAGACAGGAAAGAGCGCAAACTACCAACTGTTTATTGTCGTTTCTTGAAGCCAATATATACGCATGCTACGCTGCACTTCCACGATGCGCACAAAACCAAAGATGCCGCAAACAAAGCCGACCCAAAACAAATCAAATCAAAATTGACTGCCACCACAATGACAAAAGTGAAAAATGGCAAAATACAAAAGTGATACCCACCACAATCTATACTGCGTATTCCCAAGGTGTGTGCTCATCTTTTTAAAAATTTATCTTTTATTATTTATTGCACCAAGCATCAACAAAGGGGTGAAAAATTGAAAACGTACTCTAGAGACTTTTGTTTAAAAAACACTAAAAATGGCGCTTAGCACCGAATAAAACAATAAAGTAACAATTTTATATTCACTCCAAGCAGCTCCAATCGAGCAACCCGAAGAAGCAGTACACCGAGAGTCAAAAACTATAATAACATAAAACTTTACAAAACATTACGTAGCGTCGCATGGGAAGTAAAACAAGAACACTCATGAACAAAACAAAAGAAGAGAAATGGAAGAGAACACAATGCAAGGCGTTAGCCACAACATTACACATGAACATGTAGGAAGACCATTTCCCTGTCCAAAAGTGAATTCCACAATGTGTTTCCACATTGTGGAATTCTACAAAGTGAATTCCATAGTGTTTCCCACAACGTAAAAAAGGTGGCTAATAGGTACGGTGTTGATGTACTGTTTTCAGCGCCTACAAAGTTAGGTCAGATCTGTACGTTAATGACTAAACAGAAGAAGGCAAAATGCACAAAAAAGCATGCGAACGAGTTCATTAGGTGTGTATTTGCTGTCGTATATCTGATCCCTTTGTCGTGTGGGAGGGTGTACATAGGGCAGACGGGGCGTTGCCTCAATGAACGCTTGCATGAGCACAGTCTGGCCGTAAAAGGAAAAAATGGTGGTCATTTAGATTTCCACTGTAGGACATGCGGTTGCACCCCCCGGTTTGAGAATGTGTCAGTCATGGCTAAGGCACGTGAAAAGACCGAAAGGGAGATTATCGAAGTGTACTTTATCAGGCAATATAATGACAAGTGCATAAGCATGCCTTCAATTCACTTTCGGACAGGGAAATCGTCTTCCTACATGTTCATGTGTAATGTTGTGGCTAACGCCTTGCATTGTGTTCTCTTCCATTTCTCTTCTTTTGTTTTGTTCATGAGTGTTCTTGTTTTACTTCCCATGCGACGCTACGTAATGTTTTGTAAAGTTTTATGTTATTATAGTTTTTGACTCTCGGTGTACTGCTTCTTCGGGTTGCTCGATTGGGGCTGCTTGGAGTGAATATAAAATTGTTACTTTATTGTTTTATTCGGTGCTAAGCACCATTTTTAGTGATTTTTAAACAAAAGTCTCTAGAGTACGTTTTCATTTTTTTCACTCCTTTGTTGATGCTTGGTGCAATAAATAATAAAAGATAAATTTTAAAAAAGATGAGCGCACAGCTTGGGAATACGCAGTTTAGATTGTGGTGGGTATCACTTTTGTATTTTGCCATTTTTCACTTTTGTCATTGTGGTGGCAGTCAATTTTGATTTGATTTTTTTGGGGTCGGCTTTGTTTGCGCCATCTTTGGTTTTGTGCGCATCGTGGAAGCACAGCGTAGCATGCGTATATATTGTCTTCAAGAAACGACAATAAACATTTGGTAGTCTGCGCTCTTTCCTGTCTCCCTTGTTTTCCTTCAAGTTTGTGCAGCAATTCAATTTTTCAAGTATGAACCAACTAGTCTGCAAAAAAGTATTGTAGTTGATAAGGATGCGATCAGACTTGCCATGTTGAGCCGCGCGCGGCCGCAGCCACGCTATCGACGCAAGTACACTTAAGCCCCGTCCGCCCTTCGTGTTCACTTCGCGTGCCCTCCTCCTCCATAACGACCTCGTCGCTCGCTTCCCAGCGGCGAACCGCCATCTTTCAGACTTGCACTCGCTACCGCGTTTGTCACAGTTTGAGATTTTCCGGCAACCACACTATAAGGGGTCTTTCCATCTCAGGGGACTGCACAATAGGCGGTATGAGAAGGGTGAACGTGAGTCGAGGAAGACCGCATTGCAACCGTTTCTAGACTATAAGTGGTTACGTTATAATTGGTCTACACTATTCAGTAAGCGAAATGGCCACACACACATCATGAGTGTAGCTCGTAAATAGTGCCGTACATAGCATCCATGTCCTTATTTTCATGTTAACACATGTTAACATAAAAAAATCATATTGTGGTTTTAGGATGTTAAAGCCCAGATATTATTATAATTAAATGTCCGTGAGCACCCCAAAATCACATAATGTAAATCTTGCTGCACATGACATGTGATTCACGAATTACACATTAGGACCTATCATTAATGTGAGTCATTTAGTCATCTCATGCTATTGCAATTTTGTTTTATATCGCATGAACGAAACGGTCACAAGAGCACCAAGACTGCAGCATGTAAATTATGCCATTTATGACACACATGTGACGATTTTCATGATATGACCTGTCATTTATGTTTGTCATACACTCATATTGTCATACCAATTTTGGTACACATCCCATTAACAAAATGGCCAGGAGAGCACAAAGTTGGAGGCGGCTAGGTAGAGAGCACAAATGACAGGTTATTTATGCTCATCATTCAGCCATGGCACACAATACCGATTCAGTCTTAATCAAGCTAGTGAGAGGGCTGCCAGCCCACTATGAGCATGGTACGTAAATCATTCTACATTGCATGCATGTCATGATTTTAATGTTGCTCCTGTCATTTATGCTTGTTGTACAGTCATTTCGGGCAGTACCAAATTTGGTGTGTATTGGCCGGAAGTGCAGCATGAGCGTAGCATGCAAAGCGTAATGTACATGGCATGCTTGTCTTTATTTTCACGTTTAACACCTGTCACGTTCGTCATACAGTCACGTCGCGAAGTACCAATTTTGGTGTATGTTGAGCAAACTGGCTGCGAGACCACCGTGAATGTGGAATGTAAGCCATGTTGTAAAAGGCATGTCAACATTTTCGTGATATCACCTGCCATTTATGTTTGTCATACAGTCACTTCACGTAATACCAAATTTTGTACATGTCAAGCTTGCAAAACGGGCACGACAGCACCATCAGTGTGGCATGTAAGTCATCTTGCATGACTTGCATGTCATGTTCTTTGTGTTATCACCTGTCATTTATCTTCATGGTGCAATCACGTTGCACAATACCAAATTTGGTATATGTCAATCTACTGGAAGGACCGCTTATGCACTATGAGCATGGCGTGTAAGTCATGTACATCACATGCATGTCATGATTTTCATCAGGTATTTATGTTCGTCATACAGTCACGTCACACTAAAGGAAATTTGGTAATGTCAAGCTAACAAAGCAGACACGAGAGCTTCATGAGTGTGGCATATAAGGCAAGCAATGCAAATAGTGCTATGTCATGTTTTTTTTTTCTTTATTTCCGTGCAGAGCTTATGCTTTCTAGTGTATAATTTCTTAATGATAGTCACAACCCTGTCGGACAGTAGTGCTTGGGTGGTAGGGATGTTGTCAGGCAGTTAATTCTGCCTTTAGCCGTACCGTCCCTTGACATTTATTATGTTGAAAATAAACAATTCCATTGAATTTAATTCAATACATGACATACATAGCATGCTTGTCATGATTTTTTATGTTGGCACCTGTCATTTTTAGTTCATCAAACAAAATTGTTTCATCTTACCAATTTTCTTATATGTTATTTTAATTAAATTTCCAAAAGTCGTGGGATCAAATCTTTGCTACTGTGGCTGCATTTTCGATGGAGGCGGGAATATTCCAGGACCGTGTACTTAGGTTTAGGTGCAGGGTAATGAACACCAGGCGGTCGAAATTACCAAAGCCCTCCACTACGACAGCTACTGTGGCTGCATTTTCGATGGAGGCGGGAATATTCCAGGACCGTGTACTTAGGTTTAGGTGCAGGGTAATGAACACCAGGCGGTCGAAATTACCAAAGCCCTCCACTACGACATCTTTCATATTCATATAGTGGTCTTGGGACATCAAACCCCAGATATTATTATTATAATTAGATGTCCGTGGGCACCCCAAAACCAAATAATGTAAATCATTCTGTACTCATGAATTGCACTTTAGGACCTGTTAATTATGTGAGTCATACAATCATCTCATCCCATAGCGATTTTGTCGTCGAACCCCTTGATAGGAGACACTGATGTAGGAGACAAATGGGTCTAAGAGAGACTAGGGTGCCTACAGTAAAATACGAGTTGATAGGAAAATGTATACAAGGTACCCTGCTTATTAGAGACATCTCATATAAAAGACAAGAACTGCTGCCTGGAGCATGCCTCTTGTAAAGGGGTTTCTTCCATATCGCATGAAAGGGTCACAAGAGCAAAAAGACTGCAGCATGTAAATCATGCCATTATGACACACATGTCATGATTTTCATGATATGACCCATCATTTATGTTTGTCATGCAGTCATATTCAGACTAGTTTTGGTACACATCCCATTAACAAAAGGGCCAGGAAAGCAGGAAGTCGGAGGTGGCTAGATAGGTACATACTTACATACATACGCATGCTCAAAGTTGTCAAAGTTTCCCAAGAAATCCTTCGCATTTAAAGCCTGGAAAAAACGAGGTTGAACACTAGCTCTGTTCCAGCGGTGTACCACTAGTGCAAGCTACATACATTTTTTTATTTTCTGTTTCTAAATAAATATTTGTCGCTGTTTTGATCAGTTCAAATGCAATTGATCCTATGCGAATCATGTGCGATGTGTTTTTGGATCAAGAGAAAATAGGGAAGTCATCATACCATGTCCTCACTAAGGATGGCATTCCCAGAAAGGTGTGGAATAAATAAAGGGGTCATAAAACCAAAATTTTTTAAATAATCTATACTAATATGCAGGTTAATTTTGTGCCTTCAAATGATGCTGACAAAATTTTACCACACTTGGTCAAGCACTTCATAATTGCATATTTTTACAATTACACTAGCAGCCAGAGAGTTAAGAAATACTGGCACAGGTAATACTGGCACACTCGCGAGCTGTGACGTAACGAGCTACTTGCTGTCCGAGTATGTGCATTCCTACAAACGATTTTGTTGTTGTGTCCTGAACTGCTAATGCAATTAAGCTATTTCACGTTTCTTCAGCTTGGTATTGAATTTGAGCAATTCGCGACAGCTAAATCTTTAATTGAAAACAACGTCTCTGCTCCATACAGCGCATGACGTCATACAGGCCATGGCAAAATGGCGATCGCCGACGGTGTGAGGCGTTTAAAGACGGCAACTTCCCGGACATAGTTTGCACTCAAATTCCTTCACTGGTCATTTTTCGTATATGCATAGGTGCAGTAGACCCTTCACTTCTATTTTTTGTTGGAAACCAGAAATTCTTGGGTGAGAGCGTCATATTCTTTAACTGTTAATTTTTCATATATGTATAGGCAAAGTAGACCCTTCTATTTTTTTTTGCTGAAAATTGCAAATTGATGGGTGACTGTGTCATGGCCCCTTTAAATGTGCTGTAGTGGAGGGCTTTTGCAAGGCACGCATGTTTAAAGAAGGTAAAAGGAGGTGATGTGGGTAGTGTATACTGTAGCAGAAGGGAGAAGAGATTGTGCGTAGAAAGGGACCCGAGGTTAGAGCTATGTGTTATTGGTTTGGGGCCTGCATAGTAAAAGCACTCTAAACTGGGGAAGTGTGCATGCGCAGTGGCGGATAAAAAGTCTGCTTTCGATGCATGGCAAAGTGGGTTTTATTCTCAGTGGCCCAAACTGGTTTTCCCGTTCTTCTTTTTTAATGGCTCAGTGTTGTGGGCAGTCATCTTGAGAACAAAGCTTTTACCTAATATTTTCTGATATTCTGTTATATTCACAGTAATAAATTGCTGTATCTTAAACAGTTTCCTTATGTAAAACTTCGATGGCCTAATGATGGTGAAGTAAATATTCAAAAATTTCATGTTTGAAATCTGTATTAAACTTTATTTTAAGGGGAGATGCTACTCCAAGCCACTTTTTTTTAATATTCACCCTAGAACAATGAAACTTGAGCTGTTTATGGAACTTTTTATGCTGATTTCAAGTATATAATTAGTTTTCTTGCAAGCTGCTTACTTTTAGCTCTGCAAAATGACAAAGTTAGAACCTTAACCCTTTCGCTCCCCCTCTTTTCATTCCTGAACTTCCGTAATTTTTTACTATTCATAGTTCATAATGTTTGAAATAAAGTGTAGAATCCAAATAACTAATTAGGAAGCACATACAAAATATGTAATTGGCATGAAAAAATAATAGACATAAAAAGTCCATGTTTCACCCACTTTAGTAAAGGTTTACATAGAATTTTTTTATTATACAATAAAATATTGAAATTTAAACTATATAATTATATTTGCCATACATTAGAAAAAATTTGGGCAAAATTTCATGCAGATCCGAGCCCTAGAAGTGCCCAAAGAAAAAGGGGCACATTGAAAAAAATGGCAAAATTTGTGTTTTAAGAAAAATGAGTTTTCAAGTTAAAATTGAGTGTTTTTATTTATGAAAGATATCATTGTATCTGATGAAATTTGCACACCAAAAAGAAGAATCCTCTTTTTCCATCCTCTGCGACTGAAATATGCCAGCCTCACAAGTTCGTCCCTCTTGGCTTTTTCGAGCAGACTCCTCATAGACATTTCGCTTACAGACAGGGCCATGAAACGCTTGACAAACTTCAGCTCTATCTGGCAGAGCTTTGTGCCAACTGCAAGCTAGGAAGAAGTTCGACAGGGCTGCGAAATCCTAAGTCCAGTGTTATGCCAATTTGCGGCCATGTTTGTGCCACATACCGTCGTACATAATGGCAATGTCGTCCCTGCTAAGTTCTCGCACTGTGAGCTCTTTCAACCTCGAAAGATTGGTGCTGGCGTCATCCATTGCCGCATCACGAGCTTTCCGGCTGACGGGTGTGAATGACTTTTGATGCATTGGTTTTGATTTTGATGTATTGACTGCAAGTTTGGCATTGATCGCAAAACGGTTTGATTTTGATGCATTGGTCGCAAGTGAAAGCCGTTGTGCAGCTTTCACTTGCGAGCAACGCTTTCTTTTCTTCATAACGAATATAATTACACAAGAAAAGCATTGTTCAGCTGTGCTGCTCGACAAGACATGGACCTTGCAAATAGGCTTCACAGCACATACAGGTGCGCAGTGTCCAAAGGCGGTCCCCGATTCGTACCACGTGATAAGCCACACACGGCGCTCGAAAAACGCGCAAAAGCGTGCTTCTTTTTATTATTTCTTGCCCGGCATCAGCGAGGGAAACTGTTGTTTGAAGAGTGCGGCTCGACTCTTTGGCTAATGCGATCAACAATGGCGAGCGGCGGCGCATTATCGGCAGCAAGGTGCTCGAAGACTGCACACTTTGGACGTTTTAACAGGCACCTTGTGCTCTTTAGACGCAATTTTAAAGCATTTCCAGTTAAGTCTCGACCTGTATTTTTTTTTTCATAACAGTAGAGGTACTAATCTTATCAAAACAGGCAAAAATTAAAAATCTATAATTTTGAAAAAAAAACCTAGCATTTTCAGACCCTCATCTCCCCTTAAGAATACAGTGGAAGCTCACCAATACCTGCCCTAGTTTTGTGACAACCCGCATTTTATGCAAATCGGTTCTGTCTCGCAACACGCCCATGAAATAATGTATTAAAAACCTTTGTTATTGGACACAGTTTTATGCAACCCCACATTGTAGGATGGCTGTCTGATACCATCTGGGAAAAAAATATTACCTTTTTTACATCTGCGATCAAATGTCCGCAGATGCGAAATAGAAGTTTAGGCACTGCTAGGTTGAGGATTGCAAAAAAAAAAAAAAAAGAGTAGAGTGAGGCAGGTATAGCATGCCTTGTTAGAATGGAAAATTTGATCTCATGCCAGTTGACATGCTTCTGTGATCCCGTTTCACTGGCTTTAAATTGTTTCTAGATACACCTCAATCACAGAGATATTTCACAATGTCATTACCTAGACAAGCTTTATCTACTCGGAGTACCTCCAGCTAGATGTTACGCTCATCTTTGAGATCTACATGTATTTTAACATTTCCAACCTGTGGAATCATTTCCTAATCGTCATGCAGCTGAAGATTTTTTAAAATTTGTTTATAGCACTCGCAGTCGCAAAAAAAAAAAAAAAAAAAAAAATAAAGGGCACGATGCAGCTGTCTTCAGCATGCAACATAACTTTTCTTTGATGGGAGTGTTCATAATCACAGCGGCACACCCATTCGTTACGTCAGCTACACCTGTTCATTACGTCACATTTTAGCATAAAAAAGCGACATGCAGCTCTTGCCTACTTAGTGTGCGAAGAAGGAATCCGTATGGGTTCTGAAACGTCTCGACTACTATAAAGAAGCATATCTATCGGCACTTTCTTTTTTTTTTTTTCATCAGAACCTGTCACTTCATTCATCACTCTATCAGAACCTGTCAGAATAAACACATCAGGCCTTATCAGGCCAAATGCGACACGTTTAAATATTCTTTTTTTCAATGGGCTATTGGAACTTGGAATGCTTTACCAAGTGACATTGTTGAATGCCAATCAGTGAATGAATTTATTGCAAAACTGGAATTCTTCCTTGATTGTACATATGCATGTCCTTCATGAGGTAAATGTTTGCAGAAGCTTATCAAATGTATGGTGCTTTTTGATGTGTGATCCCATTTCTGCATTTTTTTTGCGTTGTTCTTGATATACGTATTATGGAAGCATTATCTACTGAGGCATTCTGTGTTCCGCTTTCGTTTTTGGTTGTAATATGTCCATGCTCATCTATACTTTTTCTAACCACTTCCTGTATGGGCCTGTACAAAAACCTACAGTATTGTGAAATAAATAAATAAATAAATAAATAAATAAATAAATAAATATATTGGGGTGTGAGGTAGTTAATGCATTCAGTATAGTCATTTGAACTGAATCTACGCTGTGTGTGGATTTGTCATCACTCACTGTCTTGTGTGTCTCCTTCTTTCCTGCAGTTCATTTTCGTGCACTGCCAGTCACAACAGAGCTCAAGGCATTCTCAGATGCCGTTGATGTTTACATGCTGAACCCAAACCGGACAATTGTTCGGCGTTGGCTTTCCAGGCGAACAAATCTAGGTGAGCATTGACTTGTATTCACTAAGCAGTTTGTATACGATACAGCGGTCCTTCAATATGGGCCCTGTTTTATCATTGCGGGAGACATATTGTCACAGTAATGACAGATGATTCTCACGAACATGAGCACAATTTTCTGGTAATGACCAATACTGACTTTATTTCAGGTGCTGTGAGCTTAGAGTACCCTTTGTCTCCTCAACCTGACTATGGAAAATGGACAATCCAGGTCATTGCTCAGGTGTGTCTTACTATCACATGACAACTGTGTGTGGAATTGCATGTTTTATATTGGTTCACAACTTTTGGTATATCTTTCGTTTTCTTCTTTTGTTTAGGGCCAAGTTGAAGAGAAGACATTTGTTGTAGAAGAGTACTGTGAGTTGTCTAATTTGATTATGAAATGTTTAAAAACGATGCATCTCGTTTGAGCTACGCAGTTTGGAGGTTCTTTATTCACGATCCGTATTTCCTTCTAGATCAAACAAGATTTGAAGTCAATGTCACACTGCCCACATTCTTCATGGCCACGCAAGAGTACATTTACGGCACTGTCGTCGCCAAGTGAGTGCCACTGTAATGAGCCACACTGATTTGTTCACTGATTTGGGAGGATTGGGTGAACAACTTGTATGATTATTTTTGCCTCGTTTTCACAGTTTCACAAGTGGGGCTGCAGTCCCTGGAAACCTGACACTACGCGCAACTGTTGAGCCAATAAATCCAACTTACCAGATTCACCGCAGTTCATCTAGGTACATTGAAAAGGTCTACCGTTATGTAAGTAAACTTCTGTGTTCATTGCCCTTCTTTCATATTCTTGTCAATACTGCATTGCGCTTGTTACACACTGTAATATTTGAAGTCTCAATAGCTGCTTAATCACTGTCTTTCCTAATTGATTTGAAAAGACATATATGAACACTCACCAATTACATGGCACTTATAGGCTGGCGAGATGAAACATGTGCTGGGATACTGGCTGCTGTGAGTTATTTGTGATGTGTAGCTCCAGTTTAAAAAAAAAAACAATTGGAACCAGTTGGAAAAAACCGCTTAGTTTCCATTGGTTACATTTGTGAATTAGTACAAAGTTGGGCCATTTGAACTAATTGGGCCAATTAGTTGTATGCCAACGGGTTCAAATGGTGCAGTAGCATGTAACCAATGGGGCCGATACGATGTATTCCTATTGGACCAATTGGTTGAATTCCAATCGGGTCAAATGGTGGGGTCAGCACATAACCAATTGGACCAATTGGCTGTATGCCAATTGGTTTAAATGGCGCAGTTAGCCCATTCAACTGTAAAAGTGTTCAAGCTAGACATTTTAGTGGTGAATCATTCCCCGGTTGAATTCCAAGATTATTCATAAATTGGCCAGAACTTGCACTGATCTCAGCAGGTACATCGCATGTCACGTAGTTGGTTCTTTAATAGGCTCAGGACCTGCTGATCCAGTAAACTGCACACGGTCACATAGTCAAGGTGGAGAAACTCAAAATTTATTTGAACTCTTGCAGTAGGTGTTGTTATAGTTGGCAAGTTTCCAGAGATGAGCTGTGTGCTTTCGCGCATCATTGTACACCACCTAAAATAAATTAAGGCAATAATGACTCATCAATTGCACGCAATTACAGCAAACATATAGCTTTACCTAATAACATAAGTGGCGTGAACCCATTCAAATTTAGCAGTAAAATGCTAAAATGACCCTTCGGCCTGTCTGAATTAGCCATAGGTCAGCAAACTCACTCACGAGTTGACTCACTCGGACTCACTCAGACTCGAATCAAGCTGTCAGTTTGAGTGAGTCCGGGTGAGTAATGTTTTCCTGAGTCTGAGTTCGTCTGAGTTCGAGTGGGTCCGGTTGAAGAAAACTTTCGTGAGTGTCAGTCCGAGTGAGTACGACCCAGGAAAATTTTGGTGAGTCGAGACCGAGTGAGTCCAAAGCGCAAAATATATTTCTTGAATGAGTCTGAGTGAGTTGCACTTTTTTTTTGCCAATCTAAGGTCCTATCTAGTCATCTTCAGCATTACTGTCAGGCTTACCCAGATTCATGTTTATACTGATGTCTCCTCACAGGTATTCCAAAGTAGTACGTTCATATACCGTTTCTATACGGAATAATTTTAGACGTAAATTATGTAGGGCGGCACCGTGACCTCCACCCATGAACTCTTCTAGGGAATTTCTTGATGATTATATCTTATGCTGTCATCTCTTCCAAGAAAAATGACCTTCCTGGCTTGGAAGCACGCAGAACTTGTTTGCGAATATACTATGTCAAACGGAACCTAGAATAACACACTTTGTGAGATACTGGTTAAAGAGTATCGACATCATGGTCCAAAAACATAATTTAGGCTGCCGTATTCATGAGTCGACTCACTCAAACTCACTCAAATTCAGATCGAACCGTGAGTCTGGGTGAGTAATGTTTTAGGGAGTTTGAGTCCGAGTGAGTCCGTCTGAAGAAAATGTTTGTGAGTGTGAGTCCGAATGAGTCTGGCTCAGGAAATATTTCGTGAGTCTGAGTATGAGTGAGCTCCACAAATTTTGTCGACCAATGGGAAGCCCAGTCTGATTAGCACTTGGACAGATAATGCCGTAAGAAAACTATGTAATGATTAATAATTTCGCCGCGGTGGCCCATATTTACGGTGCTTCACAAGCTGGTCAAAAAAAAAAAAAAAAAGCGGGTTGAATCTTGTGTGTAGCGGTTCCATTTCCATGTAGGCGAAATGCAACCCTGAAGGCAACAGATTATTTTTTATTTAGTACTAGACTAACTAGATGTCAAATGAATTTATTTATATAATCACTAGCACCTGCTACAAAGACACATGTGCACCATAAGGCACAAGCACGACTCAAAAAATGAAAGGATGCTTTACATTAACCAGCATGTAGTGCACTTCATGCCTTTCATCGCATACTGCAGCAAGGTATACAATGACACAGTGCTTATAATAAAGAAAACCTATACTAGGGGCAAGCGTTCGCATATACTGGAAATGTGTAAATGCAATACTTACATTAAAGGATTGGAGCTAGGAGGTGACCCTTGATCAACGCTGACAAAGTGATCACCTTTGACGAAGTGATCACAACCAACACAACACCAAAAAACCGCTCCAACTTGCTCGTCTTGACTTGTGACGCTTGCCACAGATAAAAGCGACCAAAAATCAATGTAACATCTTAATGTCACTAAGGTTCTTCTTGCAAACACGCTGCACGATAGAACATGAGAAAGAGCACCATGGACCAGCAACGCTACGCGCGAACCTGCCAAAGCTATGGCGTCATAATAATGCTTGACCGCAGTCTGTAATGTTCTTTCCTGTGAATAAAAGAAAGCAGCATACTTTTTAATGTAATATTTACATTAAAAAATATGTTATTATTTTGCATTTGTACTGGTAAACCATAAAAAAAAATTAATTACATGACTAATGCTGCTGAGACTCCGCTATTGCTGTTGTCTACAAAAATGCTGGCACTATACCATGTTTGGTGCGACAACACAAAGCATGCACTCCGATCGTGGCAGATAACGAGTGCTGATTAAGAAAAATAACCCCCTTTATGCAAGAAAGTAATTGACCGCTATGCTTTAAACATTAGGTACTTGCACAACGGCTTAGTATGACCTAATGACTAGTAAATTTTGTGTAATTCATGCACAGATATGCGGGAAACATAGAATAAACGTTCACGTTCTCCAAGCGATACTTTTGCAATCCATTTATACAAGGCAGGGCACCTTATGTGATGGCTGTAGAATGTATATCCTTCCTCACTTCATCCTACTGGTGCTTCATTCATCCTACTGGTGCTTTGCATGACAATTGTGTGTGTATATATATACCGTATTTACTCGCATAATCGGCGCACTCGCTTAATAGGCGCACCCCTAGTTTGGTCGCGGAAAATTCGATTGTTTTTAATTCCGCGTGTAATAGGCGCACCCCGAACTTGGCCGTGATCAGAAACGATTCTACCCCCCAGCGGTACAGTTGGAACGCGGTCCCCGTACCCTGAAGAAAAAAAGAAGGCAAATCGACGAGCAAATAAAAAAATTCGAAGTGCAACGACCTAACCAACGTGTTTGTCGAAATAAAACTTGAAAAAAAAAAAAGCGTCCATGAGCGAAAAAAAAAAAAAACGGCTGTTCCATCAATTACTGATACCCCCCCAAATCACCGCGCTTTTTGGAGGTCACGTGTACAACGCCGGGGGCTCGATCACCATCACCACCATCAGAGAAAAAGAAAGAAACGCCATTTTGCAAGCGGTGTGCGTATGATACTGCAGCCTTTGGACGTGTCCTTGAATAAACCTTTCAAGGACAATGTTCGAAGGCTGTACACCACCTGGATGGCTGGAGGACAACATCAGCTGACTACAGGTGGTAAGATTGAGAGGCCGCCTGTGGAAATGCTGTGCGCTTGTATCGTGGAAGCGGGGCAGGCGATCTCCGACGAAGTCGTCAGGAAAAGCTTCAAGAAGACGGGTATCTCGAACGCACTGGATGCGAGTGAGGATGACATGTTGTGGGGTGCGGATGATTCGGAGACCGAAAACGAATCCCTGCTCGGCGAGGATGAATGTGTGATCTCCGACTCGGACTCCGAATAGGGAAAAGGAGGAACAGCTACGACTTTTGTGTAAATAAATTTTACGTGTGTGTGTGCAGCTGACGGCTCTCGCTTGTTCATTAAAAGGTACGTAGGTATGTTTGTTTTATGCTGAATTAATTGGTAAACGATAAAGTCGCCTTTTACTTGACAAGTGTGCAGATTTAAAGCGCGAGAACCGAGTTGAAAAAATTTTCGAAAATTTTACCCCGCGTAATTGGCGCCCCCCCGAACTTCGAGCCGGATTTTCTGAAAAAAAAAGTGCGCGTATTATGCGAGTAAATACGGTATATATACACGCACACGCACGCACGCACGCAACGCGCACACACACACACACACACACACACACACACACACACACACACACACACACACACACACACACACACACACACACACACACTAATAATTCGATTTCAATGGGCCAGTTAGTCTTCGTGAAGGTATGGGATATGGCACAATGGGAGCGTTGTCAACAAGGATAAATATATTTATTTCCCAACAGTTTCGGGAGGGGTCCTCCCTTCATCAGGGGATCAGTTGTACTAACATGTATGTTCAAACTTCGTTTGCTGCTGCGTCCCTCTCGCCTTAAAAGATGTTTGCGAGAGTGAGAGAGAACTAAAAAAAAAAAGAAAGAAAGAAAAAAGATATAGAAAAAGAAGAAAAACCACTGTGAACGCTGAGCACGAAACCAGGCTGTGCACATCTAAATGTCGGTGTAAGTCCACATCCGGTTCTCATCCCGTGCTGGCCAGGTCCTGGCATGTGTCAGGCCACACATGTCGTGTGTGGCCCGCCACACATCGAGAACTGGGCAGCACGTGTGTGGCCCGACACACGTTGAGAACTGGCCAGCACGGGATGAGAACCAGATGTGGATTTACACCGACATTTGGATGTGCACAGTCTGAATTCGTGCTCAGCGTTCACAGTGTTTTTAATATCTTTTTTTTCTTTCTTTTTTTCATTCTTTTTTTAGTTCTCTCTCTCTCGCAAACATCTTTCAAGCGAGAGGGACGCGACAGCAACGAAGTTTGAACTCCCATGTTCGTATAACTCATCCCCTGACAAAGGGAGGACCCCTCCCGAAACTGTTGGGAAATAAATATATTTATCCTTGTTGACAACGCTCCCGTTGTGCCATATCCCATACATATATATACACACACACGCCTATAAAAGTTGCAAGTAAACGAAAGCGAAGCACTTCATCACTTGAATTCGCTGATTGATTTGTGCTCGTAAACTTCCAATGCAATTGTCTGGCCTAACTGAAAACGAATGTTTTATTTGGCTGTTCCACTTGAACCAAATGGCGCAGTTGGGTATTGGATTTTCCTAATGGAAGCGAGCTTCCGATTGGTTCAAGTGATACCATTTGGTAATTTAACTTGGTCCAAATGGTCCAGTTAGTGACCCCATTTGGCCCAATTGGGAGTGCATTATCTTGTACCATTTGGGAATTTCGAATGGTTCTGTTGGGAATACCATTGGCCCAACCGGAAATCACTATTACTATTTAGACCCATTGATATTTCCAAATGGTTCCAATTTTTTTCTTCAACTGGGGCTAGTTGCTGAAAGTTCTGTAGGATTTCCTAAATCATACATTTGGTATAGTTGGTGCATTTGATATAATTGGCGCTATACATTTGGTATAATTGATGTTTAGTGAAGGTCTTTGTGAAATGTTTCAGTTAAACATCATACAGAAGGACACATGATGCAACCTTAGTTGTCCCCCCCCCCCCCATAGACTAGATCGCTGCTTTTCAGAATTTACTGTATTCCCATTGTGATCATATTGCAAAGAAATAGCAGTTTCACATTCATTGATTGTAGGTGCATTTCTTTCACTCGACAGCATATAGTTTGAGTGCATCACTTTCACTTCCAATGTAACTCCATGCTCAGTGGTACAACATGCAGCTACAAAGTAAATAAATGTGCAATCGCGCTGAGCCAGTATTTGGTAGCAATGCCTTTTCTGGCTTTTCGCACATGGCCAGTGGTCAGAGCGATTATCTACATTGGCTGATCAGCAGCTGTCTGTGAGTGAGGATTGGTGAAAGACTTGTATAAAATTGAGGATAAGATACTGCTACAAAAGGCCTAGTTCAAAAGGCCTAGTTTTACAAAAGGCCTAGTTCTGCTTCAAAAGGCCTAGCAGGGCTAGTTCTACGAAGTATCAGCCTTGTTTTGTTGGGAACGGTACCTGGATTGCTGGAACTCTGTATTTATGTTTTGTTGACACAAAACAACAGCATGCACTGTGGAAAGTAAAAAAACGGTAGGAAGTGGAAGATCGAAGCTTGCAATAAAAAATACGTAAACAGAGGTTGTCCTGAGCCCACGTTTCGATACTACCCCTGTTTACGGATTTTTCATAACAATCATTGTGGTAATCGCAAGAGAATTACCCGCATTGAACTTGTACACACAAGATGCCTGGATGGTTCTCGTGCCAGGAAGTTAACGTAAACACGCTGTTGGATGAGGTATACCTTTCCCAACTTCTTCAGGGATATCTTGCTGGATCAGTGCATTTATGCTACTCTGCAATCTCTCTCTTATGCCTCAGATTTGACTACATGGCAGGTATGAAATGGATTTTGTTTTCCTTCTTTTTCTCTGATCTCCATGATGTGCAGTTTGAAGGAGTCCAGGACTTTGCGTTTTCTCTGCGCGAGCTGAGCCGCTTGGTCTCGCGCCTTGATGGAATGAAGGTGGTGGTGACCGCCCTGGTCGGGGAACGATTCCTGGACCTCATTGAAACGGGCTTCTCAGAGTCCCTAGTGTTCAACTCGAGCCTGCAGCTGCGTTTCTTGGGCTCGTCTCCACAAGTGTTTCGCCCTGGCATGCCCTTCAAGGCCTATGTGAGTAATTTCGGTAATTCTCATTGACTCATGTCAGCCCAGTCGTTTACTAGTCTGCAGCGTACTAGATTCCGAGAAACTTTTTCTGTATACCATTACATGTCTCTTGTTATCACAGTGTATCCAGCAACGTTGAGTGTAAACCAGAAGTCTGCTTCAGTGCTCGATATATTTGCGGCACTACCCAGCGAGACATTTTGCATTGAGAAACTGGAGAACTTGTCTATTAACATTCAGAAGGCATAAGGTGCAGTTGAATAACTACTCTAGTAATATCTCTAAAATTGTGAAATTGGTTAGGTCAGCAGAAATTGACAATGTGCTGGGAAAGCTGCGAAGACATTTTTCTTTTTTTTCAAGTAAATACTAAATAATTTTGAAGTTGTCTGTTTAAGAAAATATATAGACATATTTATATATAAAAGTGCTCTGCAACACCTTTTGAGATAATCAATGAACCCCTGTGCCTAGCAGCTATGCACCTGCGGCAGAGGGCATGACTTTCAGTGGCAATTTTTTGTGCAACAAAATCATGTGTTGGCATACAGCAAATGTTGACCGACTTTCACACGTATAATCCTACGCTCTAATTTGGCTTACTGTTTTCCTGTAGTGTCCCCATAAAAAGATATTTTGGTGTGCTGATCAGTCACACACGCTCACTGGTGTGCAGATAAGCGTGTCGTACAGTGACGGCTCGTCCCTGCCAGCTGAGTATTTCCGCAACAAGCGTGTGGAAGAGATGCTGCGCATTACGCCCTCGGTTACATACGTGAGCGGCGGAGCAGGTGCCGGCCACCTCCCAGAACCAGTGGCCTCAGCCGTGCCGGGCTCACCTGGCATCTGGGAGATAATGCTTGAGTCAACACCTGTTCTCAGTGATCCCACAGTTATCAACGCAGTGCGAGCTATTCGCATCGAGGTGAGAGACCACTCATTCATGTCATTGTGCTGTTCTTCCCCATGAAACGTCACATATGACTGTTTTCCATTTTCACAAACTGCAAATGTTTCCTCAATTGTATGCTCAGCCGTGTTATGATAGTTAAGGTATTGTGAATACTTGATATGATTGTGAATTGAAAAAGTCACAATGATGCTGTAGACATTTACCTCTAGAGCTGTGGAGGAAGGAACTTAGTTCTCTTTCCTCCATGCAAAGTGTGCTGTCTAAGCCGCCTGCCGGCAGGCTGCAGGTATTGTGTTTGTTGT
The DNA here is from genome assembly GCF_043290135.1 of Rhipicephalus microplus. NCBI lineage: Eukaryota > Metazoa > Arthropoda > Arachnida > Ixodida > Ixodidae > Rhipicephalus > Rhipicephalus microplus. The sequence continues at coordinate 81,042,964 of NC_134710.1, forward strand.
CAATCCAGTGTGCTCAACTTCCCACGAGATGAATAGACGAAGGGCTAAAAACCCGTATAGTCATCCCGTTGTTTTTCTCGGCAGATAAGGGTTGCTTCTTGTAGTTGCAACAGGTCCCCTTGGCTCCAGATGAATTTAAATTAGTGAAGAGGGTCTCATTGAACGATTTTGCCCATGGCCTTCCAGAATTCAGAATCCCCAGCAGCAGACAAATGACTCTGAAATGCCAAAGGCGCATGCACACTACAGTAGAATGTCGATGAGATGATTACGGTTGATGCGAATTTCAGGATGATACGAATTCTCAGGTTGTTTCGGATGGACAACATTATGTAAAATGTGCCGTGGTTTAGTGTTATGTATGAACATTTTCCCCAGCCGCCGGGGATGATACAGACGTGCGATTGACTGCTGCATGCAAGCGGCGCAATGTGGCTTGTCTTTAGGCCCGTTCACACTCGGCCTCGAAGACAGTGAGTGTGGCAAAACTGACCGAACTTTTCCTCGCATCGCCGCCTAAGTGACCTGAAAACGACACCGCGAGGCCGACGCGAAAAAACCGGTCTGAGACAACTTTCCCGCCATGCGATAGCAGATCACCTTTTTGCTTCACGGCTTTAGCTACTGGCTGCGTTAGCTCTCCAAACACCTGATGTCAATGGCCAGCTGCAAATTCTACATGGTGGCAAAGGCACCGGCAATGGATCGCATCGGCACAGTTGCGAATTACCCATGCAGCACTACAAAGTTCACAGCCTTGACAAAGACGTGTTCATTGAAAGACTGGTTTGGATTATGATCGCTGAGAGCACTAAAAGTAGACGGTGCAGCAGCAGCGAGTCGGCATGCCCTAAGGTGTCTCACTTTTGCACTGCTGGCTGAATCAATCATCGCTGCTGGCAGTGTGTCCACTAGTATCGTTCAGCTGTCATATCTCCTGAAGCAACGTTTGTAAAGGTGTAGACTGTTTCATTTCAGTGCTTTGCATGCAGAACTAAAACTCAGTACGAATTTTAATGCTCAGGAAATGGAAAAATGGAATGAATTCTCAAGTGGCAATGGTGTCTGTGGCATGTACAAGAGGCAGAACGGTTGTGAATGTTTTCAGCGAGTTCAGACGTGGTTTTCCAGCTGCTCTGGCGTTCTTGCTTGAATTCTCTGGTGTGAATTCTCCAGGACTGATTTTTTTCTTGTCGACATCACCGCATGATTTTCCGGGCGCTGAAGCGGTAAAGCAAGTGAATTTCTAATTAGTTTTGCCGCTTTTGCTCCCTTTGGTGTCAAGTGTGAACACGCCTATAAGCGCCAGCTGCAAGGGTGAAGAAACCGTAGCACTTTTATTGAGAGACAATGAAGGCAGGAAATTTCAAAAAACATCATGGACTTTGTTTCAGTGAGAAGTAGTTGACCCCGATAAAGTTTTTCTCTTTCTTCATGATTAGCTTTTACTTGTTTTTGGTTCACACGAATTTGGGATGATACGAATATTTTGTTTGCTCGCTTTCAATTCGTATCATCGAGATTATACTGTATTGTTGCTACCGGTCATAGTCAAGAAATGTCACATTCAGTGTGTTAGGCTGCAGTGGTAATGTCGAGTGATGCAGTTCATGCGCTGTAGTATATGAGCCTGGGGAAACCAGTTAGCATGAATACAGGCAGACACATTCAGGAGAAACACTGAAAAACAAAACTCTTCTACCTATTTGAAAAATTACCATGAATGAGGTACAATACAGTGGAACTTCGATTATACGTCCCTCGGTTTCGTGACGACCCACGTTTTACGATGAATCGGTTTGGTTCCAGTGAACTCTACATAGAAATAATGTATTTAAAAGCCTTGGTTATAGTACGACACAGTTTTACGCCGACCCCGCATGTTACGACGACTTTCAGATTTCGTTCGAAAGAAAAAACACATTTACTCGAATGAAGCATTGACCAAATATTCACGAGTGCAAAATATGGACTTTCGTTCCTGTATAGCTTTATGATTACAAAAGTAGAGTAAAACAGAGTGTCTTAGAATGGAAAATTTATTCTCCTGGAATAGAAGTTCATGCACTTCTACATGCACCTCAATTGTGTGCATACGTATTTGGGGTCGTTACCTAGTGAAGCTCTATCTACATACACAGAGTAGCTTCAGCCAGCTGAAAAGCTTATATTTCACATTTCCAGTCCTTGTAAACTGTTGCTGGTCAACATGGAGCTTATCTCCATCTTTGTTGCGCTTGCAGTCACAGGCTTGCACGTGCACAAGGGTGCGACACAGCTGTTTTCACTGTGCAAAATTGCTTTCACTGGACATCAACGTTCATAAAAAAATCACAGTTTTTTTACGAAGACGAAACAATGAATGCGATAGCAACTCATCGAGCTGTTATGCAAAGTAAGGCGGGAGATTTAGGAACCATACGAAATGTGAACAAGGTTGATTGTGCTTGAATTGGCATTTATGCAGTAACCACAATGTCTAAACAGGTGTTGTGAATAGTTGACTGTCTGACATTTGACAGGAGGCGAAGTCCAAGTTCTGCATTGAGAAACACGACAAGCCACTGGTTTTCACGTCAAAGTACGTTAACGTTGAAGCCTCCAGTGACTATCACCGGCACATCCTGTAGGCACACCGCACCGAAATGTTGTTGATACGTATGTGGACACTCATGCCACGTACATGACCTCTGCTCAACAACTCCTAGCTTTCAGGGGCGGTGCCAGTGGGGGGGCTGGAGCCCCCTCCCCCAAAATTCTCGCCTGCCCCCCCTACCTCCCCCCAAGAAAGCAAGCATAGTCAAAGCACAACGCATAAGTTCTGTGCCTTCCTGCCCCCCCCTGAAGGAACAGAATTTTCGTTGGTGCCCCCCCCTCAGAAAAAAAATTCTGGTGCTGCCCTTGCTAGCTTTGTCACTAGCGCATCTATTGGTGCATTCAGCCACAATCTAGTTAACAGATACAACCATGGAGCTGCAAATGGTTTCATTCACAGAAAAGTAATCAGCATTTTTATTCTTCTGGCACCAATAATTGTAGGCATGAAAGCAGCTGAAAGAACTAAGCGCATGCCACATGACAGTCTGACCATGAAGTGCACGTACTCCTCGGATGAATAACGATGATGATGAGTTTGCATGAACACGACAACAGAAACAAATGCTAATCGCGATGTGCTTTTGCAAGTGATAAAAACAACTCTGAAACCAATTACATCATAGGCACCATTTTTGCAATGTGAATCTCAAAGGTTGGTGGCAACGGAAAGTACAATATGGGTGTTAATAATAATTTGTGAAGTTTAACGCCCCAAAACTACCATATGAATATGAAAGACACTGTAGTAGAGGGCTCCAGAAATTTAGACCACCTGGGGTTCTTTAACGTGCACCCAAATCTGAGCACATGGGCCTACAGCATTTTTGCCTCTATCGAAAATGCAACCCCCGCAGCCACATGATGTGTGTTGCTTTCACCACTCATATGCTTAATTTTACAGTCAAATCAAGCCAAGCTGTGTGTCAAGTCAACTTGGCTGCTTTCTTCCATGGTCGTTTGGCCGGCTCAGAAAACACTTGATGACGTATCATACGGGAACTGTCCTGAAGCTGTGACGTAATAGCAGTGTTCCGCAATGCATTAGATCTTGTGGAAGCTATGCCGAGACCGGTATAAAATGTCGTAACAGCTGGGAAAACACAGCAGAGAAGAACGCTATGGTGGCACGCTATAGTGGCACTCTACTTGTTGAGTCTGTACTGAAGTTTCTGTGTGTGCGTTCCTTCTATAGCTACTGCCATAAGAAGCATAATTTACCTGCTTCCATTTTCGCAGGCCGAGTTTTATGATTCAAGCTATGGTCATGTTCGGACAAGCCTTGTGGCCTACTCATCCTACTCACCCACAAACCATCACTTGCAAATCACCACTAGCACCAAGTTTCCAAAGGTACGTGTAGGCTGTAAGATGTGTCATAATATTTCTTTTGTGGCATTATGAGAATTTTTTTTCTGGGCTTTTATATTGAAATTTTATAGCGTTAGTTTTATGGCACTGAATTCACTGTAGGACGTCACTGTTCAAAAATGTGTTTAAACAGATATTTTTATTTTTGCTTCAGCTTTGTGTAATATAGCACCTTCACATCATTCACTCTTTTTCAAAAAAGTCCTTTACGTATAGCCTCTCTTATTCTCCGTCATTAATTTTAACATATTCTAGACCAGCAAAATTATGTTCGGGCACAGTAGTTTATTACTGAAGCACAAAAACCTCAATCAAAAAGGAAAAAAGGGGGGAAATGTACAGGTACATAATTATTATGAAATGAATATAAGCTACCACCGGTATTTTGTATTTTCCTCACCCTTTCAATGCTTCTAGTTTGCCCTGGAACTTTATATATCATTCCAGTTCCAATGTTTTAACAATATCTTAGTTCTATTTCATGAAAATGAAACTTTTTTTTAATATTTGCAAAACTTTGTTATTCCTGACAGGTTGGAGAATACATTATTTTCCATGTTCGGTCCAACTATTACGTCGAATGGTTTTCGTACCTGGTAAGTTACTTGTACTCCTATCTTTAAATAACATACATATGGTTGTTACAGTCGACTCCTCTGAAACAGAACTCGAAGGGGTTCCACAAAACTGTTTCATTTATCAGAAGTTTCTTCCAAGCAAAGAACACCTATTTAGTGAATGAAAACCTTTATTTAAATTGCATAAACTTCACTGTGCTCATGAGGATGAGTAGGAGAAAAAAAAAAAGGTGTGAAGGTTGGTTTGTTTGGCAAGCTTGAATTGTTTTTTCACAAGATAAGCACCCATGCCAAAGAAACAAGCCCGAAATTCTGGACAAGCCTTATGCTCAAAATAGCGCTGCAAAAGTTCAACAGCCTCTTTAGCTGATCGGTCTGGTGGCACCACTACACTGGCAATATTGTCTCCACATTCATCGCTGGAAGGTTGATCCTCATCTTGCACTTCGGCAATCATTTCCTCGACAGTCTCCTCATGACAGGTACAAATGTTTTCATCAATTGATTCGTAGTCCTGCAGCGTGAAAGGGGCACAGGGCCCGACTTCACTGATTACTGCCTCAATGTCGGCATTAGCAGGGCTTTCGTCTTCATCAGGTACTGCTCCTTGCACTTGAAAGCCAGCATGATGAAAGCATCTGTATATTGTTGTTGCCTTCACTTGCTCTCAGGCACAGGCCAAAATGTGGATGGCTGCCAATAAATCTATGCTGTAGCATTTCCCGCTGTCTGCACAAAGCAGCGATCGATGAAGCGATTGTCTGCGGTAATGAGCTTTAATGTTCTGAATAACTCCTTGATACCACAGCTGGATCACTACCGCTGCATTGGCAGGCAAGAACTCCAGAGTGGTGGCTTGGAGTCTTTCAACCTGACCGTGGGGCGGGCAATTATTCACGATGAAGACAACCTTCCTGCCTTGCCTCGTAAATCTTGCGTCTTCCTCCCGTAGCCAGTTTTCGAAAATGGCCATGGTCATCCACGCTTTTCCGTTGGCATTGTACGCAACGGGAAAGTGTAAACACCTTTGAAACAATGTGGGTGTCTTGATTTTTCTATTACCAACAGCTTCAATTCCTCATCTCCTGCTTTGTTTGCACCCACAAGTACAGTGATGCGATCTTTACTGTGTTTTCCTCCACTACAGGCTTCGCCTTTGAAGGTGAGAGTATTTGATGAAAGCGCTTTATAAAAAAGACCCATCTTGTTGATGTTGAAGACGTCTCCTGGCTCAAAGCTCATCAAAATTTCCTTAAGCCATCCCTTTTGCCAGTCAGTGTAAATGTCCCTGTGGACTGCAGCACTCTCACCTGAGATTGCTTTGAAGATTAGGCCATGGCGTGTTTTGAAGCGACTGAGCCATCCGTCGCTTAGGACGAAGTTCTCAACACTCGTATGCATGGCGATCTCTAGAGCTTTCTGCTCGAGAACTCGTCACTTATGGGCAAATTGGAGCTCTGTGCACACTTGAACCACAGAAAAATAACTTTTTCTAGTTGTTCATAAGACGTCGTCCGCAGTTGTTTAGATGTAAAGATCCCGTTCTTTACAGCGCCTACAATCTTTTCTCTGCCTTTGCAAATCCGCGACAGTGTCGATTTCGGGATGTTGTATTTTTTTGCTACTTTCGTCTTGGGCAGGCTGCTTCGATCGAGCTCCTGAAGAATTTTCAGCTTTTTTTCAAGCGAGAGTGCATGGTGCGGCCGCTTCCTTTCCATCAGGCTGAAATAACACCTTGGTTCACTGCACTTAGCTGCACGAATAGGCCTAACACATAACTCACTCGCCAACTCGGCTCCCACAGCCATTACAAGCAATGGCTACTGGATTGGCCTGTCTCGAAGTGCTGTCATGGTTGTGAGACTGCCTTTGGCCTGAGCGAGTTTATGCTGTGTTTAGAGTTTGTGTTGCTTAACCGTAGGTGACCAATAAGCACCGTTTCTATTAACCGATGAATTTTACTGCTCAACACATATAAATCCAGCCATATGAGCCCATTTAGTTCCGTTAATGAGGCATTTTTGTTTAAGCGAGTTTCGTTTATAGGAAGTTCACTGTATGTGGCAAATGTTTTGGAATTTTTCATTTTGTAGACGAATAAAATGGTTTCATATAAGTCAATGGCATGTATGTGGTTGATATGAAAGAAGTGAATGGCATGTATGTGGTTGATATGAAAGGTTTTTAAATATATAAAAACACCCATCATGGGTTCAGGTAACAATTTTAGGTGTTGCATGAACATCTAGATTTATTAATTCACAAAAATTTATTTGTGTTCTGAAGCCCAGTCTTTTCAGACTGAGGTGGAGACGTGTCCACGTCGGTACCTTCATCCTTAGTCTCATGGCGTCATCGTGGACCTTCTAGACTGCCCTTAGCTGATCTTGATAAGAAGCGCTTTGCACCATCTTCTGCCAGTAAAGCCATTGTTCATTGGGATCGGATAGCCTCCAAAATAATTCAATTTGTTGCTTGGTGTATTGGTGCGTAATAACTTAACAAAAGAATAAATTTTCTGTGTGATATGACTATATGCATGTACATACTGAACTATGTTTTGTTCTCAACGTAAACTTCAAATTACAGCCTGTGTCAAACTAGTGTTGCCACTTCAACAGGCCTCAATTTTGTTGTGTGTGAAGTTGTACCTTTAAAGTGTACACATCTTGCATCAGAAACTTTTCCTTACATAAGGCAATGAAAACCATGTGGTAGCATGGGGGGAGACCAGCTGCTGTACACGTAATAAAATACAGCTGTTCATATTTTTTCTTTTTTTAAAGGGGTACTGACACAAAAACTTTGGCCTGGCGTTTTTCTGATGCAATGTGTTGCTGTGAGCGTGTTAGTCATGACACGACACATCATTTGCTGCAGCACGTGACAGATAAATAATCCCTCATTATCAATATAATTGCCCCTCATTATCAATTAGTTTTGGTTTGAGAGATTTTCAAAAACTAGTTGCAACTGTCGCCACGTAGCATGTGCAGCTCTTGACTACGTCAGCACACAGCTATGACGCACTTCCGCACGGTTCGCATCAAGAATTACTTTCGAATAGGAAACAGGACTGGAATGTCGCCAAACACAAAACTTTATAAGCGTGCGCCACGGCAATGCACTCGCAACCAGCCGCCTAGAAATATAGACTTCGGCAACTAACGCGGCAAAAGAAAAATGGCGGCTAAGACGTCATCATAACTTGTTTTGTTGACCGCAGCGTGGTGACGTGAGGGAAGTAGGGGGTCACCTCGGGGTCCTCTTTGATGGTGTCTATAGCGCTATGGAGTCAGTCGCTCACGCAAACTTCAAAATTAATTTAAAATACCTTCCAAGCTATATTCGTTGTTGATATCTTGCAGATGATTACGAATGTTTACGAGAATCGACCCCGCAGGATATCTCGGCTCCAAACTTTTCTGTCATTACCCCTTTAATGCATACAAGTATAGCTTGTGGCTTGTTCTGTCTGATACAACCTTGTTATGTCTTGCATTTGGTTCTATAATCCTACCCACATTACATTATGTGACAAATTATGTGGGCATGGTGGTGGTACATTACAGATCATTTCAAAGGGCATCATCTTGCTGTCTGGTCAAGAAAAAATGACTTCAAGCATCAAGGCCTTTGCAGTAACCCTATCCCCTGAGATGGCACCTACAGCTACCATTGTCATCTATGACTTGGCGAGAGGCAGCGAAGTTGTTGCTGAAAGCCTGACTTTTCCTGTTGATGGCATATCCAGAGACAGGGTAATCTTGCAACTAAATCAAACTGCTTCTGTTGCTATTAGTCTGGTCTGATCTGTGTGCATGAGCTCTGGAAGCCATACAACCATGACTATAGCAGGCGTTACCTTGGGTCAGCACACCTTTTCAATTCTGAACTTTATAAAAATGAGATGCGTATGTGAAAAAAGGTTCTTTTATATTACATATGGCTATTGTTAATCAACTTTTTGGGGAGTATTACAGTCTGGACATAGTGTAGTGGCAAAGTAAAGGCTTTTGAATTGATCTGAAATGTTAACATAATACTCTATTGCAGTTCAACATGACCCTCAACAACCGAAAGGACAAAACAGGACACACTATTGAAGTAGCCATCTATGGAGACCCAGGAACATACGTGGCACTGTCTGCTGTTGACCGCACTCTCTACAACATGCAAGCAGGCACCGAGATCAGTTATTCTGAGGTAACATTACTGCATACACTCTTTCATTTGCTCATAAAAGGGATCGTACACATCATTTGAGGTTTGAACATGTCGCGCCCTCTAGCCAATGCTTCTGTATGCAGCTTGAAAAAACGAGAAGAATATGTGGGTCAGGGAGGCTACTGGGAGAGAAGGTCTTCCATCCTCCATCTGAGCTGTCTAGCCCAGACCAGGAACTAGCTGGATCTGGCAATGAAGTTGTTTCATTCGTTCCTTGTGTTTTGAATGCATTCCAATAAAAATGCATGTATTCTTTTTATTATAATAAGGCCAACAGGTTTCATTGTGCATCAGAATGAGACTTGTTAAATGAGGCACTTATGAAAATTAGTTGACAGCAGCTGAAACTTTTGTACACTTTTTCAGGAAATCTATCTACTTTGTCATTTGGAGACCTTGCTTTATTTGTCTTCTTATGCCCAGAAACAACTAGGCTTCGTTGCATTGTTTCCAAAGCCAGTTTGATAGCTTATATCAGATAATATAATATTTCTCATGCAATCTCTTTTCTTGCAATTTTGATAGATATTATGTAAGTAGGCCATTTTTATCCACCCTTTCAAACTTTTGCCCAAGCTACTTTATGTCACCTTGGGAATGCAAAAAAAAAAAATACCGTACACATGCATGGTGGTTATTTTAACGCACAGTAGGCTTACCAGAAGTGTACATATTTTTCCTGTATTTGGTAAAACTGTTGTTTATAAAAAAAGCATGGATTTTCCAAGTAATGTTACACATACTTCATTTCATATATAGCAAGCAGGCAATGCTGCACAAGCTGTGCAAGTGGGGCAGTCATAGAAATCTCACTCTGCAATTTTTTCAAAAAAATTTGTTCTTATTCGTCACATATTTTCTGAATATTAAACCACTCTGTGTAGTATTGCAACTACATTTTATACATGCTTATCTCTGTCTATGAAGCTTGGAAGCTTGGGCAAGTTGGTAGGACATAACTGAATGCAGGAACAGCGCAACCTAGAAGTAGTTACTTCATAACTACGAAAGTGAAAGAAACAAGGACAGAAAAGAGCGCTGCCCTTTTCTGCAGCGCTCTTTTCTGTCCTTGTTTCTTTCGCTTCCGTAGTTACGAAGTAACTACTTCTAGGTTGCGCTGTTCCTGCATTCAATCTCTGTCTACTTGCATATTTTTGTTCACCTTTGGGCTTTCAGTATGCTGTGCAAAATGTTTTCATTGCGAGTGCAAAGGATGCACTATTGCTACTGGTCGCATAAGCATATTTTTCTGGTCTTTGTTGGTAGACAGATTGAGACCTTTTGACACTGTTGGCATAATGAATATGTCACACAGTAGATTGTCGATAATTGGAACTCCGGGGGATGTCAGGATTTTGTTTGTGTTATCACAAGTTCAGACATATATGAATCGGGGCAACATACCAACTGGCATTGTGATGTTCATTGTTTCCCAGTGCTGCAGAAACATCATAGACAGCTCTGCATGATTGTCAGTAATGTTATTGGATAATAGTAATCGTACTACAAACCCGTACAGATTTGTTTTGTTTTCCTTTTTTTCCTGATTCCGCTAACTTGTGCAATAGTTTGCCCTGAGGAAGTTGTGTAAACAAATAATGTATGTAATTTTCAGCTATTTTTAGACAGATACTGTGACAACTATAATTTTGTTTGTTAGTTGTGCCCTTCCTGTAACAACCCTCAAGAGAGGGTTAATAGTACGATTAAAGAAAATTTAGAAAATGAATAAAATATTGGTACAGTAGACTCCCGATAATTCGAAGTTGGTTAATTTAAATTTTGGTTAACTAGAAGTCAACAAGTGGTCCCATCTATTTTGCATGCACGCCTATAGGAAAAAATGCTCGATGATTCGAAGTTAAAAGCCCGTAATGTTGGTTAATTAGAAGTTATTTTTCAGTCGAGAGCCTCGAGGCGACCGTAATTTCTTAATAAAATGAATTTTTCGTGTGCCAAGACCGCCAAGACAGCTGTCACACCGTGCTGTTTTCGCTATCCCCACTGGCCGCAGTGCCACGGTTCATGAAGCAGCCATCTTGTTCAGTGAACACCAAGACATCGCAGTGATCGCATCGGCTAACTAGGTCTTTCGTTGTGTGTCGATTGTTGTGTGTCGAGTGCTTCAGCCGCACGCTGGGTTGAAGTACAGTGTTCTAGTTGAAGTCTGGGTGAAGTTGGAACAGCGCAACTAGATGCTGGCGGAGCAGAACGCTCAAACACACACATAACACTGTGTGTGTTTAGGTGTTCTGGCATTCGCGTCGAGTTGCGTTGTTCAAACATAGCATGATAAACTAACTATCCCACCAAAGCACTGTGGGTTGATTCCGCACGTGTTTCCACAGCTCATTTTGAGTGTTGTGGGAGCGAGGTTTGATAATAGCAACTTGCAGCCCCTACCGATGCTTGACCTCGTGGCGAAAGTCGAAACTCGTGAAAGAAGTTGACCAGGGAGGCACCGCCAAGCAAGACATTGCACGAAACTACGGCGTTAAGTCTAACTCGCTCTCGAATTTTAAGTGAGAACAGATGAACTTAAGGATGATGGTTTTGGGGCCATTCTATTGACGCCCGTTTTGAGAAATTCATCATCATGGACAGTAACTTCAATTCACGCGTTCGACTAACAAACCGAAAAGTTGTGCCATGGTTTGCCTAGTGGACGACGACAACGGCGACATATAAACGAACCGCCACCGAGGATTACCGTTGTTGCTGTGGGTCTTGCTCTTGCACTGCGGTTTTTATGTTTGGTTGAAGAAGACAATCCTGAAGAAGCATTTCAACAAGCGTAGTGCTTGCAAAACTTGCTAGCCGCAGCCAGGGTCGGCAAGAGAAGCTGACAGACTATTTTCTAAAAGAACTGTCAGGTTTGAAGCAATAAAAGTGCAGATTTTTGTGCATTTTGCTTGATTGCAAGTTCGTTTAATTCAGTTTTTTCAGTTCTTGTGAACTTCATATTAACGGGAGTCTATTGTGCTCGTTATTCTACAAGGCATGCATGCAGGCGTAGAGATGGGATAAAATATGTTGTGGGACCCGTGATAGCTTGTAGCCCCTTACAATTTTTAAAATACTTTTTACAGGACATCAGTTTACTGCATCAAAAGTGACTTGAAGAGGCATTCTGCATTTCAGAGACCAAGGCCAGGCCATCTCGGGCTTCTTTTTTTTTTTTTTTTTTCTCAGCCACCATGCGATTCGGGTTGTGCGGTTTTGTTAGTTTGGCCGTTTTGTAGGCAGGTAGTCATCTTTATTTGCGACTGTTAGTTTCATAGAAATGTGTGTATGTTCATTCAGAATCAACGAAAACAGCACTTATTTTCAGGCATAGAAAAGCAAAAAAAATGTTATAATCTCTTCATACTTTGTGCCACTGTATATTAACTTCTTAAGGTATCAACTAAAGAGGTGATGCCCTCATATGCAGACACTTGTCAGGTGAGGTTTAGGATAGGTTAAAATGTTCCTGGCTAGGGCACCAACAAATGCAATGAAAGAGACCAACGAATACCAGCAAGTTTCGTCGCCGTGGGTGGTAGAAAAGTTTTTATGGGGGTGTACTTTTATGGCTACACGTTGGGGTATCAGGATAGAGTACTAATTTTGGTATACTCTTTTCAGGTGCTAAGGAAGATGAACTCGTTTGACAATGTGATAAATGGCACACTAACTCAGGAGTGGTTTTCGAGAGACGGTAATAGCTACAGCTATGTGTGCTTCCCATCATCCACATATGGGCTGGACTCAAACAGGACATTTGAGGTGAGCTGTAATCTTAATTTCTTACATATTTGGGGACATTGTGAACAAAAATTCTACAATCAGGAGAGGCAATATTTGTGATTTTCAACGAAGATCACAAATATTGTGAGACGAGGATTAATGTGTTTCACAGAGTAAGAAGATACCTTTCTTTTAGTTCATAAATGAGCTGTGGATGTGGCTCGTGCTTTGTGAATAACTAGCTCATTCACTTTCTAACAGTTTGTTTTTCGGTTTGTTTGATTACTCAGTTTGCAGGATTGCTGGTCTTCAGCGATTCTAATGTCACCCGCATGAGAGGTAAGGGCTTTCTAATTATGCTGGTTTTCTTGTTTCTTTTTTCTGCCTTTTTGCGGTCACGAATTGTGCATTGAGGTGCTCACCATGTAGAATCTGATCCATTAAATAATTTGTGTTTGTCATTTGTGTGAAACATATTGGACAACGTGGGCTAATGTATTACTAGGGTTGCAAGGTTTGTCGGGACCATTGGTTTGAAGATGTTAACAAATAATGTGACTAAATTTCAAGCACATGCTTTGAGTGACTGAAATTTATTAAAAGGCTTTACATAAAACTAGATATGCATCAATTATTTTTCAGCTCTTTCTGTTCTGTGTTTTCTGGCCAGAAATTGTAGAAAAATACAAATTTTTTTCATTTGCAAAAATTGATTACACCCATTATGAAACAACAACAAAAAAACTAATGAGAGTCACTTTATTTGCTAAGTAGATGCAAGATATGTACTCTCAAACCTCTATGTAATGAACTCAGACATAGCAAATTATTGTTTATAGTAAAGTAAATAAAGAATAGTCTTCTAATAGATATAGTGTTATATACCTTTATGACAAATTTTGAATATAACAAACCCCTTTTTCATGTAAGGTGCAGTTTTGCTATAATGAGGTTTCAGTGTACATATTTTTTTAATATCTGGACTTGATTTATCCCCCTTCTTCCTTACATGACCCAGTATTTAGTAGCATATGTTACGCTTGCTTCTGTATTGGCCTTATTATAAACCACTCAGCTGTCTGATTCTATATAAAACCTGTGCATACTGGCACTCCGACCAGTGTCAGAAGTGTGCAAAGCATGGCGAAGCATGGACATGGGAAAAGGCACTGCTACAAAGTACCGTATATACTCGTGTAAGGGCCGCCCTCGTGTAAGGGCCGCACCCCAACTTTGAAAGCGGATATTTCGAAAAAAAAAAAAACAAAAGTTCAAAATGTCCCGCCAGAAAAGTGTAGTTAGTTCATTTACAGCCAGATGGCGCTGCACGCTTTTCCGCTTTTATTCTACTTCCGCCGACGCGCCGACCACGCTGTTGACAGCGCGCCGCCATATTTGCCTTGTGCGGCCTCTTTGTTGGCATCGTTCCTAGCATCGTGTCGATACGTTGGCAGCGCGACTTCAGATCGGTGTCGTCGGTGTCACTTTGTTGGTTGTAGTGAACCCTGCAGAAGCCAGCGCACGTGACGGACGATGGGCCGGCATCTGAGATCATTCACTGCAGCATTTAAGCTGCAAGTGATTGACTATGCCGAGGAGCACGGGAAGCGGGAAGCTGGACGAAAGTACGACGTCGATGAGAAGCGCGTGCGTTACTGGATGAATCAGAAAGATGCCCTCGCCGCTACTAACAGGAGCCGAAAGGCGTTTCGCGGGAAAAAGTGCAAGTACCCGCAACTCGAAAGCGAGCTCGTCAACTACGTCGTCGACACACGAAGGGACGGCTACGCCGTATCGACTGACATGATACGCGTCAAAGCCCTCAGCATCGCTCGCCACATGGAAATACCCCCGGCACAATTCAAGGCAAGTCGGGGCTGGGCTACGCGGTTTATGAACCGTAACCAGCTTTCTATTCGGCGCCGAACGACGATTTGCCAAAAACTGCCGCGCGAGTACGAAGACCACGTCATTAAGTTTCATCGCTTCGTGAATGCTCTCAGGAGGGAGCATGAATACGACCTGTCCCAAATTGGGAATGCGGACCAGACACCTGTGTGGTTCGATGCACCGGAAAGCACCACAGTGGATTTAAAAGGTGCGAAAAGTGTGTCTGTGCGCACGACTGGTGCAGAACGCCAAAGGTGCACTGTGATGTTGTGCATCACGGCAGACGGCAGGAGGCTTCCGCCGTACGTCGTATTTAAAAGGAAGACTCTCCCAAAAGAGAAGTTCCCTCAGGGAATCGTCGTACGTGCGCAAGAGAAGGGCTGGATGTCCGAGGAACTGGTCGTTGACTGGATTAAGACCGTCTGGGCAAACAGACCTGGAGGGCTGTTACAACGGAAAGCCCTCCTTGTTTTGGACAGCTTTAGGGGCCACTTGACCGACCGCGTCAAGAACCGAGTTGCCGCAACTCGTACGGACTTGGCCGTCATTCCCGGTGGCCTGACGAGTGTGCTGCAGCCGCTCGACGTATGCGTCAACAGACCATTCAAAGTGGAATTTCGCCGATGTTACTCTGAATGGATGGCTGGAGGCGTCCACGAGAAGACCCCTACAGGACGGCTGAAGCGGGCGTCGCTCCAACAGGTGTGTGAATGGATTTTGAATGCGTGGCGTGCCATGTCAGTAGAAGTAGTTGCTAAAAGCTTCAAGGTAACGGGAATTTCGAACTCCATGAACGGCACCGAAGATGACCGTCTCTGGGAAGACGCGGACGCCGAGGCGAGCTCCTCCGAGAACGAGGACAGCGAAATGGAATCCGAATAAAAACATTTCTGGCATGTCATTTGTGACTCTTGCACTCTGCTACTGTTGCATAAACAGTACAGACCTTTGGCCTGTACTGCCTGTACTAAATCGGCCTGATTCGTGTAAGGGCCGCACCTAGCAAAATTTTCGAAAAAAAAGTGCGGCCCTTACACGAGTATATACGGTACCATCACAGGTCATGTCATCTGACATGCTTAAAGTAGAAGCATAGTTCTTGTGAAGACATATAGAGATGTAGAACTTGATTTTAATTTAGTGCTGGTTTATTGTGGCATGAGGACGATAAACATATGTGGTCAGCCTATTTATCTGGTACACTTGCCTCATGCTTAATTTGATCTCGGCCTGAAGAGCACCAGCAAGATTGCACACACCTGCTCCTGGGGGAAGTGTCTATTGGGAAGCCCTGTGTGCTGTGAGAAAACACGACAGCTTTTCTTGTTTTCTAGTTTGATAGCCCGTGCCACCATGGTGAAAAAAATTTTAGTTTGATAGCCCGTGCCACCATGGTGAAAAAATTAGTTTTGTTTAGGAAAGCTTTTTTTTTTCAGCTTTTCAGAGTGTTCATGCGAAATACATTCTCCAGCTGTGCTCTTGTCTGCAGCTAAAGTGAAATGTGCTGTTCGCTAGTTTTGATATAAGCTGTTGTGGCTGCTTAACAGTCCTACTTTTCTGAACAATGTGGCTAAGCTTTGATTTCTTGTGTGTGCTTATTTTGATTTCTCTAATTTACTGTAATCATTATGGTGTAAGTTCTTGTCCAGCTTTGTTCATTTGTGTGCTTTATTTTTTCATATCTAAAATGGCTTTTCTTTTCAGTTTATCACGTTCAAATTTCACTGCAGGCTTCTGTGCTTAGTCTTCTTATGACTTTTTGACTAATGTGTGCTTATTGCTTCGAGATGGAAAAAGTTATTTTTTCTGTTCCTCACCACCGCTCGGTGTTTTTCTTTCCATTTGCCTTTTGCCCCACCGCAAAAACCAGATGACTGCAATATATCAGCAGGTTATGGCACATGTTATGATGGTGCTTGCTACCGCCTTGACCGGCAGTGTGATGGCTACTTTGATTGTGAAGATGGCTCTGATGAAGCGAGATGTGAGAACATTATTTATATTTTCACTTTTGTGTTATCAGAAAGTTTGTACTGGCAACAAAAAAAACTGTTTTCTTTCTCTCTTGTGAAGGTGACAATAAACAGCGGTTCAGCATTAGCAAGTTTGAAATGTATCGAACAAACAGATACCAACGACTGTATTCAAATGCATGGCTCTGGAAGGACATCAATATTGGGTTCGTATCCTTTGCTTGTTCTCTCTCTTTAGTTGAAATTCTTAAACTTGAAGAGCTTAATTGATTAAGGAAGCAGCGTGTTTGCACAACATTAGCCACAAGGAACCTTCAATGTCCCAACTGCACTTCACATAATTCTAGACTTTGGCTTAGCAGTGAGTGAGTGTGCAGGTTGTATTCTCGCAGATGTCTTGCAAACACTTAAGTTTCCATCTAAAATTTTGAAAATTCCCTTGCTACTAAAAGGATGGGCTGTCAACTTTTCTGCAGTATTGCATATGCAATAAATATTAAGTGGAGATGCGAGTCGAAAAATCGCGTTTTTAGCGAAATTTCTCGTATTTCTGATTTTTATTGCATTGTAATCTTCAAACCTTCTTCTTTCATCTGTGAAAATTTCAACACTAAATTCGAACCGCAAAATGCAAAAAAAAATGTGTATGAAGGCATCGCGGTGGCTCAAAATTTCGTGAATTTGCGCCGATATTGGCCATCTTTGACTGCGCGCTGCTCCCCTTCGCAGTGCCGCCCGCCATCGCGATCGGTTGGGAAAGTTGCGTCCAGCCTTCTTCTTACAGCTTCGACGACCGCCAGTTTCGTACGTGGGCAAAAAAAAATAAAAAAAAAACGAGGCCTTTTTATCACGTGGTTTGAGCGGTTTGAAACGCGCGGCACCCTAAGCCGCATCGCCATTGGCTACCGAGTCATTGTCAGCTGTGTTGGTGGCGGCCATCGGCATTTGGTCCGTCTGCTTTTCTGCGCGTCTATCCATATTTCCGCGATGACAAACCCGAAAAAGAGCAATGTGACACCGCAGAAGTTTCGAACGAAGCATAAGTTCAAGGGAAGGCGGCGTAAAGCGCCCCGAACGACGGCGACGAACGAGAACGCGCCTACGTGTGCTAGGCCTGACGGCGGCATCGACGAGTGCGCGAGCGACAGTGGCTGTGATGAAGGGATTGACGCTGCACTTTCTTTCGTCAGTGCTTCGGAAAAGAAGCTCGGCTTCTTCGAAAAAGACGAAAGACAGCGCGATGAGGTTTGTGCAACGACAGTTTTGTGCGACACCCTCTTGCTGACGGCACTTGTGGCAGGTGTGGCATGCCCTGCTTGCGGTATTCAAAAACTTGCCGTTCGGGAGCCGGCAGAAAAGCGCAAGGGACTTTCGTCGCTCCTCGAACTTCATTGCGAAAACAGCGAATGCTCAGCGACTGTTCTTTCGTGCTCCTATACGTCACTGCGTGTTACAGCGGACGGCAGCAGCCGAGTGAGCCAATGGTACGACAGTGGGAGCTCCCGAGATAGTTTCGCTGTAAATGTGAAGGCGGTGGTGGCTGCACGCGCTGTCGGCATTGGGCATGAGCAATTGTCGAGATTTTGCTCCATTATTGGACTCCCAAAGCCAATGCACCACCGAGGATTTTTTTCGATAGCAAAGAAGGTGCACACCGCTGCCATGGCAGCTGTGAGTGAAAACTTGCGCCGATCCAGAGAGTTGACGAAAGAAGTAGCAGGCGAAACTGATGTGGCTGTTATGTTCGACGGCACTTGGCAGAAGAGGGGCCACAAAAGCCACAACGGGATTGGCGCAGTTATCTCCTTAGATACTGGCCTCTGCTTAGACTTCGAGGTCATATCAAATTACTGCCTGACATGCAGTAGGCGCAAGGATATGGGCCCAGACGAGGAAGTGTGGCAGGCATTCCATGGCCCAGTCTGTGAAAAAAATGCAGACTGTTCCTCCCATGCCATGGAAACGGAGGCTGCAATGCGCATTTGGCAGAGAACATTGACTTATGACACCCCACTGCATTTCATGACATTCTTGAGTGACGGTGACAGCAAAGCATATAGTGCAATTGCAGAGTCAAAAGTCTATGGTGCTGTCAATATAGAAAAAGAAGACTGCACTAATCATGTGGCCTAGAGACTTGGCACCGCGCTACGGAAGCTGCATGTGCCATTACCACGAGGGCAGAAAATGAAAGAGCCAGCCATTCAGAAGCTCCAAACATACTATCAGATTGCCATAACAAGCAACAGGGGGAGTGTACGGGATATGTACACTGCAGTATGGGCTTCGCACTTGCACTCATGCTCTACTGACAATGCTGGCAGCCACAAGTTTTGCCCTGCAGGAACAGAGTCGTGGTGCAAACATCAACGCGCTGAAGCACTTGGTGAACCTGCACCACACCACACACCTCTCCTGACAAAAGCACAGAGATTGGCTGTTTTGCCCATTTATAAGCGGCTAACGGATGAGAAGCTCCTTGCTCGATGCATCAAAGGGAAAACCCAGAACGCATCGGAATCCCTGAACAGCAAAATTTGGCTACTTTGCCCCAAGACTAAGTTTGTCTCCCGAACGGTTGTCGAGACTGCCGCAGCTATGGCAATCCTGTGGTTCAACAAGGGTCATGCTACTTTCGAGCACATCCTGGAAGAGCTCAACATACTGCCATCTAGAGATCTAGTTACTTTCAGTGATTCCCGCGATGCGAGGCGCATCAAGAGAATGTCCGAGCGTCTGACAGCAGAAGCAAGGGCCCACCGTCGTCGTGGAGTGAAAAGGGCACGGCTAGAAGAGAGTGCTCGCAAGGACCGTGAGGGCACAACCTATGCTGCAGGACAGTTCTAGTAACTTGCAGTGCTTTTCAAAGTTCTGTTGAACATTATGGCCAAAGATTATGCATTTCTAACAACTCTGTGATAAAAAAAAAAAAAAGGTTTCAAACTTTCAAATGCGTTTTTCTCCTTTTGCAGTTTTGTGTGATTTGTGCTTTTTATACACGCTAGTTCGTATACTTAGAATTGTCATACCTCTATGAAATTTTGCACATAGCATGATGAAGGCCCATAGAGTGCAAGTATCTATTCAGATTGTCAGTGCTGCTTGATTATGTCTTTCAAAAATTACATAACATTGAAAGCCCTTGGCAACTAGAGCCATAGTAAATTTTTCTATTTTATTATTGTATTGCACCTTTTTACACACAAAATTTATATAATTTTTTGCACTCTACAGTTCCAAAGGATCATAGTCAGCTATATCTGCATGCTTTATCTCAAATTTTTATAGGTCAGAATTGTTGCATAACAATGGCCATAATTTTGCAGTATCTGACCTGCAGAAAGAAAACCAAGCAATCTACATGAAAATAAATGACATATTTGAAAAGAGGAGAAAAAACTCTATTAGCATGCCAATTTGTGTTAAATTCAGACTCTTATTAAAGAAAATCGTTTTTCGAGTAGCATCTCCCCTTAAAAGGTGCCCCTTCTTTTTTTTTTGTAAATGTGTTTGTATTAGCAAGTTACAAACCATATATATATTATAGAAAATTTTTAATTGCCTTAGGCTAGAAAAACTGGTATTTAACAGTTGAAAATGTGTGTAATATATAATTTTGCTAGACATTGTGTTTATTAAATTACAGTTTTGTGTATTACATCTCAAAAGTAAACTGTCACTTGTACTCACAACTAATATACTAGCAAGGTATTTGCTGATATTGCATAAGTTCAAATGTTTGCACTATGGGCCCATAATATGATGTTTTTTTTCTTGCATCTAGGCCTTTGGGTTATTACATCTTCAACATACCTGTGCCAGACGTGCCAACAGAGTGGGTGATCAGTGCATTTGGAATGGATGAGTCCAGTGGCTTTGGCATTTTGTCCAACAGCATCGAAGTGAGTTGCACACTAAAGTATTTATATTAGTTAGATCTCAGTAGAAAAAAA
This sequence comes from Rhipicephalus microplus, assembly GCF_043290135.1. Lineage (NCBI taxonomy): Eukaryota > Metazoa > Arthropoda > Arachnida > Ixodida > Ixodidae > Rhipicephalus > Rhipicephalus microplus. The sequence continues at coordinate 81,063,280 of NC_134710.1, forward strand.
ATTTTCATTGTGCATTTTTGAAATGGGCCGCAAAAAAAATTCTTCTGCAGCACAGGTTCATTGTCTTCCTTTTCTTTTAGTTTTCTAGTGCAAAGCCATTTTACATGAATGTGGAAATGCCAACAAAGATCCGCCTTGGAGAACAGCTAGGTATACGTGTTACCGTCTTCAACTACAGACTCTACGAAACGGAGGCAAGTTCTCTTCTGTTAATGTGTGGCTTCAGTTGATAATCACATAATGCTAATATTCAATGTGATTGATTGATATGTGGGGTTTAACGTCCCAAAACCACTATATGATTATGAGAGATGCCGTAGTGGAGGGCTCCGGAAATTTCGACCACCTGGGGTTCTTTAACGTGCACCCAAATCTGAGCACACGGGCCTACAACATTTCCGCCTCCATCGGAAATGCAGCCGCCGCAGCCGGGATTTGAGCCCGCGACCTGCGGGTCAGCAGCCGAGTACCTTAGCCACTAGACCACCACGGCGGGGCGCTAATATTCAATAAATAAAATGACTTTTAATATATAGTGCGTGCATGCATGTGTGTTTGTGTGTGCATGCATGTGTGTGTGTGCATGTGTGTGTGTGCATGTGTGTGGTTCACTCTTCTCCGGTAATATGTGCATAAATATAAACAATTTCAAGTTCAGCTTGCAGTGGGTGTCGCAACAGTTGGGACACAAATCAGAAAGGCCTCGCTCTCTTGTACTAAAATTTTACAGAAGTCCCAATAACTAGGAGATGCTATAATAAAGGAGTACTGACACCTATCTTTGGAATTGTGTTTACACTGCTATATACATAAATCTACTGTATACAGAGGCGGCTCTGAGCAAGTGTGATGCTCAGCAAATACTGGCAAGATAAAATATTTCTATACTAAAGCCAATTTTTTCATGGTGCACCTACTAACATCGACACTAGCTTGATGTCAAGCTACAGTGCGAATTCTGGTGATTTTACGGAGCAGTCTGGCTGGTTGTGATGAGATTTTATGGAGCAATCTGGCTGGTTGTGATGACGTTATGAACCAAAACTTCCAAAATGGCTGCTTGTTCGTAACCAACAGAGCCATGGTGCTGTGTGGCCATTAAAGCATTCCGATATCTAGCACTGGCACATGACGAGAAGCTGATATGCTGTTGTGACGTCAGGGCACAGTAGGAATCGAAACTAACTTTCAAAACACACTGTAGCTACTTTTTCAGGGGGCACTCATGCTTAGCAGTACATTTTCTGGGCTCTTGAGGTCTTGACCTTTTATTTGAATAAAAAAAATTATTTCTGCTAATTTTTGTTTCAGTACTCCTTTTATGCTATAACTGTGAGCTTACGCGGGCTCTCTACCAACCAGGAAAACCAGAAATTTTGTCGGGGATTTAGAATAGTATGTATGTTCCTCATTCTTAACAAAGCAGCAGTGAGATATTTTGACAGGAGCACATATTGGCTCAGCCGTTTAGGCAGGTATCTGTGGTTTAACTAAGGAACTACTGTAATTACTCGAATCTAACGCACACTTTTTTTCCGGTTAAGCGAGTTCATAAATCACATGCGTGTTAGAATCGAGTACGGAAAAGAAAATGAATACGGTCATTCTATTGCCTTCGGCATTTCCAAGATGGCCGCCCCCTACCTGCGTCGGCATGGCGCATCGGCCATTTCCGCCTATGTGTTTCCCATGAGCGGCACTTCGTACATGTGCTGAGAAGTTCGTCATCTTGTAGTGCATTAGCATCGACGGCATGGAACGGCCGACTCCAAAAACTCGAGTGCACCACGATGCTGCTTTTAAAAGAAAAGTCATCGCGTGTGCAGCAACGGACGGAAATCGGGCCGCATCGCGGTCGTTCGGAGTTCCCGAAACGTGCGTGCGGGACTGGTGGAAACAAAAGCAGAAGATTGTCGACAGCAAAGCTTCACGCAAAGGCTTCAGTGGACCACAGCAGGGTCGGTTTCCGCAAATTGAAGAGCTGCTCGGCGAGTATGTGCTTGAGCAGCGAGCGGCACAGCGGCCCGTGACGACAGAACTGCTCCAAGTGCGAGCTATGCAATTAGCCTTAGAAAAAGGTCTAATGCGGAGCCAGTTTAAAGCGAGCAGGTGCTGGCTAACTAACTTTATGAAGAGGAAAGGCTTTTCCCTCTGAAGGCGAACGGGCATATGCAAGAAGTTTTGCGGAGGAGTATGATGAAAAGCTTCACAGTTTTCAGAGGTTCGTCCTAAACTTGCGGCACAACAGCGGCTACCTGCTTGGGCAAATTGGGTAAGCCGATCAGACGCCTCCTTACTTCGACATGCCTGGCACCACAACCGTCGAGAAGAAGGGGGCGAAGCAAGTTTGCGTGTTGACATCGGTCCACGGTAAAACTACAGTGACGGCAATGCTCTGTTACACGTCAGATGGGCACAAGGTTCCCCTGTACCTCATATTTAAATGGAAGACGCTCCCGAAAGGAGTCGTTTTTTCGAGTGGTGGGATCGTGCGGGCCAACGAGAAAAATGGGTGCGCCTTGCAATCAATGTCTTACTTTTTATTTTCCGTCGTGGAAATCGGGTGCACGTTACAATCAAGGGCGCAGTAAAATCGAGTAAATACGGTACTACACTACTTTTTTTTTTAATTATTTTCTGTTTGCATGAAAGTGCATCTGTTTTGTGGGAATTTTGTGTTAACAGAGACTGCCTTGTCATGAATCAACAGTCCAGTTGCCCAACAAATCTTTGATGCGTTTCTTCAGCTGGAGAAGTTGCCACTGTACAGCTGACACAGAGGATACTTTAAATGGTGTGTGGGGCAAACATACAGCGAGAGGAGGAGCTGGATTTAATGTGAACAGAAGGGGCTGACTCTTTGAGGAAGGCACGTGAGAGGAATCATGTTGCTGCCTATTTAACGGAGCTTGACTTCAAAAAGCAGTCTTGGCTGATGCCAAGATGCAGTTGCCTCTCACCCAAACCAAAATAAACTCTTTATCGCTGTAAAACGCAACACTGTAGCATTGTATTTCAGGATGGCTGAGGCTGACTATTCAACTCTTGGAAAAGAATTTCACTTGTGGCAGTGTCCAGGCTTCATACCATCGAGGCTGATAGAAATAGCTCATATTCAAAAGTATTTTCGTCCGTGCAATGCCTCATTATTCTTTTGTATATTTAAATGTACTACTGTATTTTTAATGGGCAATGCTATATTTTATGAAAATATTGAAGAAAATATCTTAATTTTCGCTGTGTAATTTACTAACCCCTCCTCTCTCATTTTGTTTTGAATGTAATAAAGAATACTCCTTACTGTTCAAGGAAAAAAGGGAAAATTTAAGACCTTGTTTTCTATTGTTAGACACATTATTAATGAGAACTAACAGACGATGATGCCAAGGAAAGTACAGGGGTTGAGATTGGTAGTATCGTAAACATGAAAAAAGAAATTTTCACATTTACAATACAATTAACTGCAGTTGGATGTTCAGACATCTACCTGTTTAACCTATGTAGAGACTGCAGGAGCCCAGCAACAAAATGTGGAAGCAGAGAGGGGGCTTTTTTAGTGTGCATTGTGCACAATGTGGCTTATTCAGTTAATTGAGAAGATAAGTATATTAGCAAAGAATCCTAATGAGAATGCAAGACTCATCACAGAAACTGTAGCAATTGTTGAATTTGGCTCTGTTAGTAAGCCTTCAGTAGTTTTAATTGATAAGGAACTTGCTTTCTTGCACCCACTCATTCAGTGTTGTTCTTCTCGACCGGGCTATTTCCTGCTTTGTTTTAGAGTGCTTGCTCATGTTGGCTTCATGTTTCGCTAGGGCCAATTTTTTTATCGTATGCTGTAGCTATTTATCACATGCTGTCATTTTTTATAAATTGGTTGTTCTTCATAATCAAACTTTACTTGGAAGTCGGGACTTGTATTTGTTAGTCTCTGTCCAGGGTCTTTTGCGCTGTGGTCAGATTTGGTATGCAGAAGCATTTCGGAGATTACCTGCAAAAATCAGAAAGTTTATAAATATTAAATTGGTAGACACCATGTTAAGCTTTAAATAATCTCCCTTACTTTTTTCTTTGTTTTTTTTTCCTTCCAGGTGCTTATCACGCTGGCTAGCTCTCCAGACTACAGATTCGTCGTGGTTGGACCCTTGGGGCGAGTGAACTCCTATGCACCAGAAACCTCTTCAGGGGAACACCAGCACTTGATTTTCGTGAGTGATATTCAGTGCACTTGGATTGCTCGAGGCATTAATATTATTGACAGCCAGGGAAATTTCTTTTTAGTGCATCTGTAATAGATGAACAAGGAGATCCTATGCAATCTCAATGTAGTGCAGAGAATTTCACTGTTTCTCTCACTTTCTTTTGTGGCAAAAAAAAAATGTGCAAGTATAGATGGAGGAGGAGAAGGAATAAATGAGGAAGGACAGGGAGGTTAGCCAGTTCTCAGACATAGATGGAGCTTCTGTACAATGCTGTGCACCTCATTTCATCAGCGTGGCTCATGTCAGGCCAATAGCCTAGGCACGTGATGAAATACTCTGCTGTGATTTTGTTATTTTTTTTAGTGGAAGCTAAGTGAAAAAGTATGTTAAGCAAAAAAATATTTAAATGGGGTGGTGACACAAAAACAGGTTTAACTTTATGAATTTCTTTTTTCATTTGTGCCCACATCCAAACTGAAGCCTTTTGTGTAATTTTGTTAGTTCATAAGTGCAATCTAACAGACCGATGTGCAAGCTCTTGCATATATATGACTGCAGTGTATATTTCAAGAATTAAAAGTTGATCCTCTTTCAGATCAAGCCTGGAAAATCTGCTGTTGTATACATGCCTATAGTACCCGTGCGCACTGGGACAATTGAAGTCACTATTCTTGCCAAGACTCAGATTGCAAAGGACATGGTGACACGTTGTCTTCTTGTGGAGGTCAGCACTTCATCTCTTTGCCTTCGCACAGTTGGATATTTGCATTGTCTAGAAGTGCTTCTAAGTTTTGCTTTCTCTATCTTTCAGCCTGATGGAATTCCTCAACATCGGCACACTTCCTTAATTCTGGATTTAACTCAGGGAGCGTATTTAATCAAGTACCTGGACACAAACATCACTGAAACACCCATATTGCCCTTTCGACAGGATCGCTTGTATGTGTTCGGCAGTAACAGAGCCACCTTGTCTGTAGTTGGTAAGTGCAGTAAATTGTTGTTGAAAACCCAATAGGGGCAACTTTATGATTAACTAATCAATGGTTTAGTTATTTGTGTGCTGTGTTTCAAAAAGAATGGGAAGCTCTCTGATAATGTAAGCAAGCACTTATAAAAAGGAGAAATCTCATAAATGTTTTATTGAAAACTTAAGCTTCAGCAATGAAATTGAATCAGTAACCTTTACCTGTTAAATATGCTTGAGGGAACGTTGAACTTGGAACTTTGAAGAATGTGCTACCTTTCTAGACTTCTAGATGTTTCTGGAAATGATGCCATAAGACTTAGTATACAGTAAAAGCTCGTTAATTCAAATTACACGGGAACGCTGAGCAATTTCGAATTAAACAAAATTCGAAATAATGAAAGTGAGCAAAAATGGGTGGATTTCGGGGGTGGGGTCACGAAAAATATTTATTGGCCAAAAAAGTCGGTGATGACCATCTGCCTCTTTTCTCTGAATGCCACAGCTGCGGCTCTCTGTTCCAGTGCGCGGACGCGGCGCAGGGAATCCTCTTCACCCTCTTCAAGCTGAAGAAGAGACGCGCCACATTAAGTGCCTCCATCACAGTAGAAGCTGACGGGCGCACAGGCGCTTCATCATTTTCGTCTTCCTCACCTTCTGGCTCTTCAGCATCAGGCTGTGCACCGGCTACTTGAGCGATAATGTCCTCATCAGTCAGGGCACCACACACCGATGCATCAGTGTCAACTTCAACATAATCGGCAAAACGTACGCCCCGAAGAGTGTCGCGCAATGCCACTGGCATGAGCTCCTCAGCCCCATCCACGTCGACGTCACAACTATCCTGCGCACTTCCAGCTGCAAATCCACTGTGGCGGAAACAGTTTGCGATTGTGGTCGCGGTCACCTGTTCCCATGCGCGCACCAACATGTGCATGGCAGTGAGCAGCGTAATGCCAAAGTCCTTCCTGTCGCCCGTGCACAAAATCATTCTCTCCAGCACGTGACGCCTATAAAAGCACTTAATGTTCCTTATCACACCCTGGTCCATTGGCTGTAGGGCCGCAGTCGTATTTGCCGGAAGGAACACCAACTTAGTTGCTCTCAGCTCAATGTCGACTTTCTCAGCTCAATGTCGACTTTGTGCGCCAAACAGTTGTCGACGACAAGAAGAACGCGTGTGCCGCCCAGTTCCATTCGCCTGTCGAATTTCAGTAGCCACTTCTTGAATAGGTCACCTGTCATCCAGGCTTTCTTGTTTGCAGCGTACTCCGTCGGCAGTGAGCGAATGTTTTTGAAGCACCGTGGCTTGAGTGCTTTGCCAATCACAAAAAGGGGGACCTTTTCCGTACCGGTCATATTTGCGGCGACCAGAACAGTGACACGCTCTTTGCTGCGCTTGCTGCTGGCACAGCTGTTTCCCTTGTAGGTGATCGTCTTGTCTGGCTGCAACTTGAAAAATAACGCTGTCTCGTCAGCGTTAAACACATCCTGTGGTGAGTAGCTCTCCAAGTACTGCTGCAGGGTGTCGCTTCTCCAAGTAGCGCATGTTTCGGCGTCCACTCGCCGGATAACGTGCGGAATACGAGATTGTGCCACTCCCTGAAACGATGAAACCATCCCTCGGAGGCGACAGTCTTCAATGTCCAAGCGCAGGGCGAAATCGGCTGCCTTGGCCATGATGATAGGGCCGCTCAATGCGATACTCTGGGCTCTCATTTCTTTAACCCAGATAATCAATGCTGACTCCAGTTCGGGAACTTCGCTCTCCTTAGCCTTTTTCGACTGGCGCTAAAATCCTCGGCTTCATAGGCGCTTTCAATGGCCGTCCTGTTGCGTATGTAGGTTGACAACGTGCTCGGAGGTATGCCGTGCTTCCTCGCAATTTCGTATTTGCTCGAGTTTCCTTGGTCAACCTCTCGCAAAATCTCCACCTTCTCCTTGACAGTCTTCGCGCAGTAGTTTTCCTGCGGCATCTTGTAACTTCGATGCGGAATAAGACGGCTTGACGGCGTGAACGAACAACGTGCTCGAGGAACAAAGTGACGCTGCCGGGAGCGGCCTAGGACTGCTAGGACTACTCCGCCGGCTCCTCAGCGTCCCGGGGGTCCCGCGTACAAGTGGCGCCAGGCGCTGAGATACCGGGAGGGCTACGGAAAAAAAAAAAAATTGCTCCCTGGATTTTGGAAGCCACACTTTGCTCGCCCTTTGCTTGGAGGCCACTTGAAGCTCGAAAAAACTGGTCGTGTCACCTATCGTTCGACCGTAAAAGCTTCCACTAGTGTTTGACGATGATGACGCTCGGTGGCGCGCGCTTTGAATTATCCGTAGAGGCAGCAATTTCTGTTCGAATTAACGAATCGTTTTACACATGGTCTCCTATGCACTGCGGACCGGACTGTGGCGACCGTTTCGAATTATCCAAAATTTCGAATTAATGAGGTGTGAATTAACGAGCTTTCACTGTACTCCGCTATGTACACTCATATTCTCACTGGTAAAATTAAACAAATTTCCCAAAGTGGGGTTTTACGGGATTCTGTAAACACCTGATAATACTAACAGAAACCAGTTTAGTATATACTGACTGCATATTGTTGTAGCAGCAGCAGCATTACATTGTCAGCTTTTTGTACTATACGAAATGTAGTCTGTGAACTTACAATATGCATACTACACTTCAGGTGATGTTGTTGGACCAGCATTTCCCACAATGCCTGTCAATGCCAGCAGCTTACTGTCAAAGCCTTTCTACTGTGGTGAACAGAACATGTTCAGCTTTGCTGCAAATCTGTATACGTTGCTGTACCTTCGATTAACAAACCAACGTGATATGCATCTGGAGAGGCAGGCATTCAAGTATTTGAATCTCGGTAAGTCATCGTATGACAAGTTGATAATTTCTGCAATACAAAGCGAAACCGGGGAAAACTTTGAATGCAGGATACCAGAGGCAGCTAACCTATCAGAATGATGATGGAAGCTTCCAGGTGTTTCGTTGGCATAGTCAACCAAGTGTTTGGTACGTATTCTTTTTTTTTTTGTTATCAGTTAACTGGTCAATACTTCAACTTTCCATGGTTAAGCACAAAGACTACTGACTCGTAAAAAGCGCACAGGACCACTGCTGAACACTTTCCAGAGGTGTGTGTGTGTGTGTTTGTGTGTGTGCGTGCGTGCTTGTGTGTGTTCCTCAGTGTTCGTATTTGTGTGTCTTGGAAATGTGGCACCAACATACCAAAACCTAAGTACTCATAATCTTTGTTTACTCATTACGTTTCACTCCCATATCATCATTGCTGGGACTGAAATTGTTGTGCACAGAAGTGCAGGTTGGTACTGCAATCTCCACTTTCTCTAACAGGCTGACAGCGTTTTGTGCTCGAGTATTCCACAAGGCAACATTTCAAGAATGGGAACAGTTTTTGTACATCGACCCCTCCGTCATTCAAAAGGCCATTGCTTGGCTTCTGGACAGGCAGTCACCTGAGGGTTCCTTTCATGAGACATCGTTCTATGCGTATGATCGCAAAATGTCTCTCCTGGTATGATGTTCGGTTTTCTTTTAGCTTCATTATTTTGTTCAAACCAGTAGAATCATGTTTTTTGTACACTGAGCTTTTACTTTCAGTCAGAGAGGCCAGAAGACACTGTACGATTTCGCAACGTGTCTCTAACCGCCCACGTGCTCATCACATTGGCCGAAGTTAGGGATATCAGAGGCGTAAGTTGCTCCTCAATCAAACTTTTCATAATCTGTTAGGGCTAAATGAGAAGCATGAAATTTCTTTAAACTAATTACCTCATTCAAAGTCCCATTTTGGGAATTCCTATGATAAAATTTCATGCGTCATTTGAAGATATTGTAACCAAATTTTAATTATAGTGCATCATTGAAACATCGATTTCTCAAAAAAATTATCTTGTTTTATTGACAGCTATTGTAGTATTGCAAAATTTTCAGAACTTTTTAAATTCAGTCTCTGACTGATTTAGACTACAGTGTAGGTCATGTTTACTGTAAAAAGAGGTAAAAAAAGATACCTGTAACTCTGCTTATATTTGACAGATTTGGAAAATTTTTATGCAAGAGAATTGTAAGGTGGTCAACTGCTAGAGTGTTGTCATTTGATGATTACTTGAAAAGGTGTTACAGGGCCCTTTTTGAGGCCAACTCCGGCGATTTTTCGAGGTTGGTGGATCTCAATGAAATTCACTGGGTACATTCATTTGTATGTTTGTGCCATTCATGCCAAATTGCAGGCTTGAGAATTTCACAGATTCTTTTCAAGTGCATTTTATAGCTTGCCTCGAAACGCTCACCTCGCTTGCCAGAATTAATGGCAAGATTGTGTGTGTGACGTTGAGTTTTGCTTGGCAGAAGGGACGAACCGATGTGCTACCGCAGCGTCTGCTTGTCTGCTATGCATTGTATCGGTTTGGCCGGCGCTTCTTTGCTTGAGCATGCGATTTCCTTTTTCGTGTTGGCGGGCGTCCGATTGGTGCCAAGTGGTGTTGCGTTGTTAGCTACACACGATTTGTCATATATTCGCCATAACAGCGGGAGCGTTTTAGCCGATCGGCGCGGACGGCGTGGACAGGTAGGTCCATCTGGCGGGCATTATGTGCAATCAGGCAGGTTCTGGCAGCATCAGGCAAATCTTTAGGTCCCACGTAGAAGCGCACTCAGTTGGTTTTCGGTTTAGGTATAGCTGTTTTTCGGTAATTAAAAATTATTTTCGCATTTTTTGAACATTTCAGTTATCGGGTGCGTGAGAAAAGTGTGTAAGGAACATAAAAGCACCATTATTTTGACATGGTTAAAGAATCGCTGGAGTTGGCCTTTAAGGCAGGTTAGCCACTCATATTTCATTTTTTAATTTCGAACTTATTGAACCTATTGTGATTAGGCTTCAAAAAGGTTATTTCATTATGCAAGTCAACTTAATTTTCTCTTTAGGTTGTATCAAAGGGGTCATGTATATTGAGTGTGGCTTATGTTTGCAAAATATTTAGTAAAATACACACAGTTTACATCTTTATGACAAACAACTCACAACAATGGTGCTGCATGACCGATGCCATGCAGGAGATCGGAACGCGTGCAGCCACAGCTCGGGGCGCTGCAGCCCGGTACCTGGAGCGCATGCTGCACCTCATCCAGAAGTTGGAGGACCCCTACGAATTAGCCATTGTAGCATATGCGCTCACTTTGGTCAACAGTGCTGATGGGGAAATGGCCTTCAACCTCCTCGATGAAAAGATGAGGGAGACAAGTATGTGCATGTTACTGGTGCTGTTCAAGCAAGCTGCCTATTTCTGCCTATATAGCCTTTAGTTGAACGCCAGAAAGAAATGGAATACAGATGGCACCCATTAGACAAGAAAAAAAAAAAGATAAATCAGTAATATTGTGCTCTTACTGGCAGCTATGTACTTAATTACTACGCTTAAGAAGTGCTTTTATATACAGCAGACTCGCGATAATGCAAACTCCGATAATTCATATTTTTTGGTCAATTCAAACAAAATTCAATTGTTTGGTTGGCCCTCTATTCTTTCAATGTATTTGAAAACCTCTTAATTGAAACTCCATCATTTGGTATATTCATACTTTTTGCAGGTCCATACCAGAAAATATCAGCTGCTTTCCCACTACCATTTCGAATTTGTGTGCTTATATAATCCTAACACTCTAAAAATGAAAAATAAGCATTTGAGGCCTTCAAGGAACAAGGCTTTGCAAGTAAACAAATGTTTGAATTGAAGCACAGACACGCATGGTATATCTTCTCAACTGGTATAGAGAACTTTGCACTGAAGGCACGTAGCTATAGCAATGAAGCAGTTGGCAATTAACGATTTTTTTAAAAGGTCTGATCAGCAGTAAATGGCTAATAAACTTGTGAAATTTACACCTCTTTTTTTCTGTTCACTGCATGCAGTTAGAGCTTAAAAAAAAACACCAAAAAAATTTTAATGTGATAACATTAATGCTTAATCATAATCTGTGTACCTCTTACCCAGAGTCATCTATTCGAGAACCTCTGATAATTCAAACTTCTTTATAATTCAAACAAAATTCAAAGGTCCCTTCGAGTTTCAATTAACGAGAGTCGACTGCATTATTACACAATATTGCATCCACATGCCAAATGTGTATGTGATAACAAATTCTGCCTTCAAATGTAAGGTGCTCCAACTAACTTATTTCTCTTGAATTTATCTAGCTGATGAGAATACACCCTTGTGTTTTTTCTTGCTTAAAAAAAGTTGTGACAGGGTCTAGGTATTCTTGCATTTAAACAAATATGAATATAAAAATAAGTATGGAAAACAGAGTGTTGCTGCATAAAATGTTTGTATCAAGTTGTTTTTTTTTCTGTGTTAGTTATGCTCCAGGTGGAATGCAAAAGTGATGATATGCACATGTGGAACAAACCTAAGGTTTGATGAATCGTGGGTTTCAGTTCTACACAATGATGTGATTGCGGTCTGAGACAGTGTGCAACAAGCCCTCACTGAGGTCGAACATGGAAGTGTCAATCTTTAAGTGAGAGATGTTGGTCAATTATGCAGCTTTTATTCTGATACCAATGGTGACACTTCAGAGCAGAATAGATCTAAGAAATTTGAAGTTACACGTGTGCCAATGATTAAGAAAGGACGGATTTGCAGATGAGAAAGACTGAGAGAGCCCCTTTGCTGCCCACATATATGTCCTTTCTTTTTTATTGGTGCTCATATACCTTCAGAAGTCATACGAACTCTCCAAGGGATTTATGCGGTTATATAACTGACCTTTGCCTCACCCACTATAGTATTTATTTTGGATGTCTGAGCACTCACAGTCGCCTGTGAAGTCCCAGTTGGCTACATTCATACAAGTGATGCCAGTCCATCACACAAGTAATGAAGCATTCTGCACTCATTCCACAACCCATTTTTTGCCCCAGCTTGTCAGCTCAGAAGCTTTGTGTGTGCATGATTTCGAGGGTGCACAGTTGCTTCTTTATGTGCACTTTGTTTACTATTGTCTTGGATTTTGATAGCATTAGGCAATCAATCAGTCTGAAACAAAAAAACTCAGTTGAGCCTACTATGCATTTTGGTGGTAAATTGGGCTTTTCTTTCTGCAGCTGTGTGTACATGCACGAGAGAGATACAGTTTGGGTTTCCAGTTCGTAATTTTGCCATTTTCAGCAGAGCCAATCGATAGTAGTAATCCCCAAGCCTAACCCAATCCTCATAATAACATTATCTGATGTCGGTGGTACAATGGTGTTAATGCTGAAATGTGCTTGCACTTCTGTGATAAAACATATCAGTTTAATAATTGCTCATAATCAGTCATTAGTAGCGCCTCCTCCATTTTTTCAGTGCCCGAGCGAAGGAGCGGATTTCAATGGGAAGCGACCATCGGTGCTAGTGGAGCGTTTCGCCGCCAGGCGCCGCAACTAGAGTACAGATGCCGCCACGTCGTCTCTTACACAAACGAATGTCATGGCTGCATTCGAAGCTGCTATACGGCTCATTTTTCGGATCTAATCGCATTGTTTAAGGTGTCATGGAAACTTGGAAGCGAGAATCGTGAAGCGTTTTAGGCACTCAGCTCATTTCAAAGGCTTGAATTGTTCGTGACTACTTGATGCAGGCGCTCGAGTACCGTCTGCTAGCTAAACCGAATCCAGAAAGCTCATGCAAGTAATCCACTGAAGATTGTTTTGTCACCATGGCATTCGCTAGACTAAGAATTGCTTTTTTGACTAACTGAATGTCGATTTTTGAGAAAAGCCTTTGCCAGGAGCTAGTACTAAAAGCTTGGGTGTTTAATGTTCCCCGATGCTTGCTACTCTCTAGTGGCATAGCACATCATGCTCAAGCTTGGAGTTCATGCACTAAATAGCACAAAATGTCACTACACTGCTTCCAGGGATACACGTCATCATCCGTTCTCTTCGCAAAGCCTGACTTGTTACTACCGAGAAAAAGCAAGTGTCAGAAAATGAGCAACTATGGCAGGTGATTTCACCGTTTGAGAGCTCAAATAATCAAATCATCATGAAATAGACAAGCACAGCTCTATATGCGGCAAGATTTCTGCGATCGTTGCCTGTGTTTCGAACAGATGCTGTTAAAGTCTGAAGTCTAATGCTGATTCTCAACTTGTGTGAAGGTTACAGGCATGAAAAATGCGGCTTGTCGTCAGTTGCTTGAGCTTGTCGGTGTATTCGTGGATAGATTGTTGTAGCCTTAATAAACGGCTGCTCAGCTCTGTTTCTTTCTGCTTCCCTCTGGCATCTAAATTCGGTAGGGAGCAGAGTAGAAATGGCTGTGTGGTGCCCATGAGATACCATTCAGCTTTGGGGCGTAATGTTAGCGTTGTACACAGCAGTGATCGCGAGGCAGCGTTGCTACTGATAAAATAATTTGTTGACTGTTTGGATGCAGCGCGCTCCCGGTTAGTGATTCTAATTGCCATGTTGCATATTGTGACTGGTAGCCTTCAGCTGTCCCTACTCATAAACTATAAAATATATGGGTTGTAAATGAAGGCTACATATCAGAGTGTAGTTCGAAGATTTATCATGAGACCGATTTTTCTGCCTGATTACTGCAAGCGCGCACGCTCCCCCGTAAAATTGCAGAAGCTGCAATTTCACGGAGCTACAACCGTACAGTGCATTAATGTGATAGCTCTAAGCGTCTCACCAAAAGTGAAAACCGATCGCTGGCGGTGTCCGGCGTCTTCTCGCGTCAGCAGCGTGAACACGAGTGATGCAAGCAATCATCATTACGTGAAAACGTCATCATATGCCATCACATATCATAAATGTTTGTGAAGTATCGGAAGGCGACATAACTTGATGGCATCCTATAACATCGTCGCTTGGTTGAAATGGGCTAATCATGAAGGCAGTGCATAACCAGCTGAGGGGCAGAAAGCTAGGTTTGTCTCCAATCCTTGAGAAGGTAAGAAAACCATGTTGGGTGCAGAAATATCCTGGAGGGAAGTAGGAAACATTTAGTGCATTGAAGCGGAAGAAAACGAGCATAGTTTTTGCCTTTCAGTTGTCTCAATTTTCCATGGAAATCTTAGTGGAGTCCATTGAAAAAACTTGAGTTATTATCTCCAGATTCCGCTTCCGTGTTCTTTTATTAAATTTTTATTTACACAGAGCTGGTCTGACACTCTCCCCTCTTTGTCCGTTTTGCGAAGAATCCGAAACTTTTGAACATTATTTTGTCTCATGTCGTAATTATGCAGTAATTAGGAAAAGACTTCTAGCTATTCCGTTTGCAAAGCTAGGTTTAAGTTTAACCACAGAAACTGTTCTAAATTTTGGTGCCTCCATTTCGGGAAATAGCCACAGAGATGTATTTGATGCGGTTTGCAATTTCGTTCGAGACACTAAACGTATTTTAACATAGGGCCTCCTTTAACAAATACTAAAAAAAAAGAAGAGTAGGGCAGTAATTTTGAAATGTCAATAAATATGAGACATACATCCCAAACTAATCTGGTTTGGCACACTCAGCTGTCTGGTCGGCCCCCAAAATCAAGGTGTAGGTATTAGATTAGTGATTATTTTATTTTTTTCACTCGCTGAATCTTTGTTTTTTTTTCTTTCGATAATGTCTTCCTTCTACATCCTTTACTTTTCTTTTTTTTTGTAAGCAATAGTGCAGTTATCCCCTATAGGATACTATATGTTTTCTTGGCCAATCCCCCAGAGTGGGCAAGCGCTATGTATTCCAGGCTATAAACAAACAAACAAAACAAGTCGTCTCAAGTGAATTCATAAGAGGACTGTTTTTTTTTTTTAACTAATAAGAAATGAAAAAAAAAAGACAATGTCTTTTTTTTTTCCGTCAAATATACAGAGTGGTACACAGCAGTATTAGTATATACTGAGGCATGCAAATAATAGGATTTCGATAGCTTGAAAAAGAAAATAAAACGCAAATGCTATAAAACTCGAATGCATATATTGAACCAGTAGCACAGCCTGACAGAGCTCGGTGAAAACAGCATGCCACTATGTTCGTCTTACTTTTTATCCTCCCTGCATCCGTGAAGCCATCAAGAAGCACGACTGCAAATTAACTTGCAGGAAAACACGAATTTGCAAGCTTCCTAATACGCGCGGCTGTTCAGCGCCAGCATCCTGTAGTGTACTCACGCAGCGCCACCATGCGGCAGCGGCGAGTGGAGGAGGAGCGCGCGCTTGACTGCCTGAAGAAAGCGATCGTTCTGGCACTGAAAAAAAATAATAAAAAATAGAGGAGGCACTGGTCATCAGTTTTCGTAGTGAAGCACATGAATGTTGGAGTGGTCATGTAGTGTAGCAGTTATTTCTTTCATATTTTTGTGTCTGAAGTAAAGATATTGTCATTTTCAGGTGGCATGAGGTACTGGTCCCGCACCGAACTGCCTGCACCTTCAGTGATGATTGAAAACAATAAGCCATACCTGCACCCTCGACTTCCCTACATTTATGATGCATCTAATATCGAGACCACAGCCTATGGTCTGCTGGTACATGTGGCACGGCAAGCAGTTGTTCAGAAAGAGATTGTAGAGTGGCTGAACACACAGCGTCTCTCATATGGCGGTTGGGCCTCAACTCAGGTAAAAATTTCCCTATTCCTATTTCACGTGTTACAGGCGAAATTAGCCTTTTCACTAGCCTAGCACTGAAGCTGGCAGAAGGGATATACAGAGAATAAAGTGTGTTGATGAAACAAGAAGAAGGCCTAGCATAAGTCAAGAGGTATAATCAAGCTTTCCTTTCACAAATGACACATTATGTGCAAATGTCTTTAATGTAGAAGAAGCAAACATTCAAAATTTCAACATAAGAGTCAGTGTCTGCTATTTCATGGTAATGCAGTTCGATAGAATCCTAAATTCCCTCTTGTTTATTGTTCATTTCTTTTGAATATTCAATGGTAACCAACATGATTTAGATGTCGAAAATGAGAGACAGTGATGGATGATAGATGAAGTCAGAAAAGCCTTGGAGAGCATGCAAAGAGGTAAAGCTCCTGGTAAGGACCAGGTAACATCAGATCTGCTGAAAAATGGAGGACAGATTGTGTTAGAAAAACTAGCCACCCTGTTTACAAGGTGCCTACTGACGGGAAGAGTACCAGAGTCTTGGAAGAATGCTAACATCATCTTAATACATAAGAAAAGAGATGACAAGGACTTGAAGAATTACAGGCCGATCAGCTTGCTCTCCGTAGTATACAAGCTATTCACAAAGGTAATTGCTAACAAAGTTAAGAAAACATTAGAATTCAATCAAACAAAGGAACAAGCAGGATTTCGAACAGGCTACTCAACAATCGACCACGTTCATACTATCAATCAGGTAATAGAGAAATGCTCAGAATATAGCCAACTACTATACATAGCCTTCATAGATTACGAGAAGGCGTTTGATTCAGTAGAAATATCCGCAGTCATGCAGACACTGCGGAATCAGGGCGTCGATAATGTGTATATAAACATCCTGGAAGAAATCTTCAGGGGATCAACTGCTACCATATTGCTTCATAAAGAAAGCAACAGAATACCAATCAAGAAGGGTGTGAGGTAGGGGAATACAGTGAAACCTCGTTAAACCGTAGTTGGCCGGAGCTCGGAAAAAGTACGTACTAAACGGTAGTACTGCCTAATCGAAATAGCGTCAGGTCGCTCACTTACCTGTCAAAAAAAGAAACCTTCAGGGAGTGTGATGAAAGAACAAAAAACGTGCAGTAATTTATTAATTTCGCGTGACAAAGTCTGTAATCCTCATTTGACGACGCGGCGGCCTAGCAGCAACGACAGCGGCCTCAAACTCACTTATGCTGTGAGCCAGCTTTTCTGCCAGCCCCCTCTTCTCGGCAAATACCCGCATGACGCTGACACAATGCGCAGCTTCGGCCATTGTCGGAGCTGGATCACCTGTGTTGTCGCTTTCCATGTCGTCCTCATCACTATCATTTTGCGACACTTCGACAACCGAGGCAACAATGGCTTCGTCGGACATGTCCGGAGATGTCTGTACATCGCTGTCTGCGTCTCTGAAGTCTAGAAGGAAATGCCTTCCGTAACACCCTGCCGCTCTAGCATTTCAGCTAGCAGAGTTTTGCAAGCTTCATCTACGATGTCCGAAGTCTGGTCGATGGTGTCACTGGCGTCATCTGCGTCGCCCGCACACAGACTGAAGCCGGCACACTTTGAAGCAGGCACACTTTGAAGCAATTTTGAACTGTCGTTGCTTCAACCTGCTGCCACGACTATTCGAGCAGGTGAATCGCGCCAATCAAGTCGATGGAGAATAATTTGCCACATTCAATGGAGAGAAGAAATCTGCGCAGCAGATTCTTCTTGTAGAGCTGTTTTACAGCTCGAATGATGCCTTGGTCCAAGGGCTGGGCAATCGCTGTTGTGTTTGGTGGCAGAAACGACAACTTCACAGCCGTCAGGTTGTCCAGGGCAACGTGCGCCGAAACATTGTCTAAAATAATAACAGCTCTTCTGTTCTTAGCCGCAAAACGACGATCGATGAGGTGCACGTACTCCTCAAAGAGTTTTGCCGTCATCCATGCTTTGGTGTTGCTGCCATAGATGACCCCTGATGGCAACAGGGCACCTTTGAAACATCTAGGCTTCGTCGACTCTCCAATCACGAGGAGCAGAGTTTTGTCGATTCCAGTGATGTTTACGCAAAACGGCACTGATATTCTGTCTTTTGCATGCCGGTGCACGTCTCGCCTTTGAACGCAAGCGTTTCGTCTGGTAGCAGCTTAAAGAATAGCGCCAATTCATCCATAATAAAGATGTCATCAGGTGCGTAGTCTTCCAAGATGTTTTTCTGCTGACCATTTTGCCACTGCTCCGCGCCATCCACGTCAGCAGCAGCACCTTCTCCCGAAACAGTCCTCGTGGTAATGCAGTGCCTCGCCTAAAATCTGGCCAGCCAGCCATTGCTGCACACGAAGTTGTCATGGTTGAGCTGCGAGGCAAAAACCAGGGCCTTCTCCACGAGCAGGGGTCCGCTGATAGGCAGATTTTTTGACCGTGCAGCTTTTAGCCACTTCACCAGCGTCTCCTCTACATCCGGAGACACCGAACCGCATAGCCGGCACCTTTTCGCAGTTGCAGCAGCACTGCTGAGCAACTTCTCTCTTGAATTCCAAATTTCACACACCATGGTTAACGGCAGGTCCTTTTCGCATGCCAGCGCCGAATTTTTCATGCCACTTTCAATAGCACCAATTATGTCCAATTTCTCCTCTATCAGCACTCGATGCTTTTGTCCCAGCTTCGGCATGACGCAAGTACGAAGCAGCACAAGCACACATACACAACACGTGAAAAATGATGCGAGAGCTGTACGGCACGGATCAACCAGAGAACACCTATGCACGGCGCCAAAGGAACAAAGAAAGCAAAGCATGCGCACACCGTGTTTGCGTGTTTGTGCAAAGCGCCATCGCGTGGACAACACTAGAAGCCTAGCCGGCCAAGTGCTTTTTGTTGTAGAAAAATCTAAGAGATGGCGCTCACCAACACAGCCGCCATCATCATCAACACAAACAAGCGAGGCGTGTTTCGATCTCTGGGGCTTGCTGTTCCGTCGGAACGCCCAGTGGGACACGACATGCCGCGGCGAGTGCGCAACGAAAATTGGAAAAACTACTTATTAACCGATACATATGCGATAAGCTCGTACGGCTTATGCGGATACAAAATGCATTATGTTCAATGGCTGCCGAGTTGGGGATTTGACTTCACTACTTTTAAAACGAAACTACTGTTTACGCGGGTACGGTTTAATGAGGTTTCACTGTACAATCTCCCCAATGCTATTCACAGCGTGCTTACAGGAGGTTTTCAGAGGCCTAGAATGGGAACAGTTAGGGATAAGAGTTAATGGAGAGTACCTTATTAACCTGCGCTTCGTCGATGACATTGCATTGAGTAACTCGGGGGACGAATTACAGCTCATGATTACAGAACTGGACACGGAAAGCAGAAAAGTAGGTCTTAAAATTAATCTGCAGAAAACGAAAGTAATGTACAACAACCTCGGAAGAGAGCAGCGCTTCAAGATAGGTAATAGTGCACTTGAAGTTGTAAAAGACTATGTCTACTTAGGGCACGTAATAACCGCTTAGCCGAACCACTAGATTCAGGTAACTGGAAGAATAAGAATAGGGTGGAGCACATTTGGCAAGCACTCTCAAATTATGACAGGTAGATTGCCACTATCCCTCAAGAGGAAAGTATATAACAGCTGCATCTTGCCGGTACTTAGCTATGGAGCAGAAACCTGGAGACTTACAAAGAGGGTTCAGCTTAAATTGAGGTTGACGCAGCGAGCAATGGAAAGAAAAATGGTAGGTGTAACTTTTAAGAGACAAGAAGAGAGCAGAGTGTATTAGGGAAAAAACGGGGGTTAAGGATGTCATAGTCAAAATCAAGAAGAGGAAATGGACATGGGCCGGGCATGTAGCGCGTGGACAGGATAACCGCTGGTCATTAAGCGTAACTAACTGGATTCCCAGAGAAGGCAAGCGGGTTAAGGGGAGACAGAAGGTTAGGTGGGCAGGTGAGATTAAGCAGTTTGCGGGTATAAATTGACAGCAGCAAGCACAGGACCGAGTTGACTGGCGGAACATAGGAGAGGCCTTTGTCCTGCATCAGGCTGATGATGATGATGACGATGATAACAGAAGTCGGAACTCTTCCAAATAGTTCTTGTGAAAGAGAGATGTGATCTTCTCAAGCAGTTCCTGAGCAAAGGCAGAGGTCAATAACTATACAGTCGAACCCCGCTACAACGAAACTGACGGGGTGCGAAAAAAAATTTTGTTGAAGAAAAATTTTGTTGTAGTGAAGTCGAAAAAATATAGCTGATCTGAGCTAGCAAAACAAAGGAACGTTTATTCTCAAAATTCAAAAAGTGTCCGCTGCTTCCTATTCTTTCCCAGCAGCATCACGACGAGATTCTCACCCATGCATAGCGAGGCTATGGTGCAAAGCACACTGAAACAAGGCCTACAACCGCTCGTGAAGTAACCAAACAGCTGCATTAACGTTAACACCAGGAGCTGTGGCAAGGTAGTGGCAAAAGCAGGGCAGTCTCATTGCCATCACTATCGAGCAATGGCGGCACCCATGCTTGCTGAACAGCGACGGTTTCTGGTGGTGCCAACAGGTGTTTTAGACTTCGTCGATGTATTTTCAAGTTCTTACAATGCATCAAAATGTTAAAGACTGTGTTACTGTATAGCAATAAATATCTGAGTCTGGAATTGCATCCTGAAATTTCGTTGAAGCAGGATGGCAGAAGAAAAAGTGTTCGTTGTGGCGACAATATTTATGCATTGACTCGTATGGACCGCTGACGGGGAACCGTGAATTTTTCGTTGTAGCGGGAATTTCGTTGAAGCGGCATTTGTTGTAGCGGAGTTCAACTGTATCTGCTCACTTGATATTGTAATTCATTTCAAATACAATACCTTGAGGCTGGCATTATATGAATGAGTGCTGATTTAGGCAATGTAACCTATTTGGCCATTTTCATCTCAAAATTAGTACATATCTGCAGTCCTATATGTTATCACACTTTTCTTGAACCAACTCAACATTCTACATTTATATTGTGGCAAGCTGTTTCTCTTTTTTCCCAGCATGTGACATGATCGAACAGAGTTGTTTTTTACTTACAAACTACTGTTCAGTGTATCGGATGGGCATTTGCAAACAGCTTTAAAATGAAAATACTGTCAATGGGCCTGTCTCTATCTTTTTTTTTTTTTTTTCAAGACACCACATATGCTTCACATTTCACTTTTTTTGGAAATGAGTACTCTTTTTACAGTTCAATTTCCTGGCAATGTTGTTTCTCAAATGCTTTCAAAATTTTCCTGTTTAAGCACCCTAATTTGGAAATTTATACTGTATGTATACACTCCAACCAATTGTATATGGACTCCCCCTTGAAATGTGCACTCAGCGATCAAGCCGCATTTTCTTTTTTTTTTTTTCTGTGCATTTTCGTTTAAAAGGCTAACAACGCCTCCTCAGACAAGTTGGGCTTTTTGTGTTTAAGCAAGGCCCGCTTGGTCGCAACTGAATTAAACCACGTTCGCAGTGAACTCTCGTCATTACACTGAAGTGTGGTACCGCCACATGGAACCAATAATACTGGCTAGTTTCGTGCAGCACTTCGCTAACTCGGCTCTCGCCATCGCATGCGGGGCCTTTTGTAGTTCAATTTTTGCTAGTGTTTGTGCATTTTTTTATGCATCCTTCATCCTGGATCCGGCTCGAGAGCGGCGAGTATCCTTTAACATTATGAAGGCAGGCATTTTTCAAGCAACACGTAAGCAGCCTCTCACAATGCGGTGGCGGTGAACTTTCGAACTACAGCATGGCGCACTTGTACTGCCATCACACCCTGCGGTTTAAACATCCATAGCCGAGCAGATACCTGCAGGTGGCTATGATAAGATTGTCCGCAATGGGTCAAAATGACACGTTCATCGCCACCGGCCACCTCGCCTGCTCTTTTTTCTGATGCTTATCCGTTACGGCACTGCCGCAACCACACGAAAGTCGTCATTCAATTCAATTCAATGCAATTTTATTTCATGCCAAGGATGAGGGCATGCTCGGGAGAAAAGTGACGTTTTGTCACTTGAGGAGAACCCGAGCCTCCCTAATACATGGCAAGCAACGTGGACATGGGTAAAGAAACATAGGCCATGAACATATAGGCAATGAACATAGGCCATGAGATGTTTGGCGCAGTACAAGTCGGAAGATGCACGTACAGTAATGCTATGTACAGAGACTAATATGCGTAAGTGGTTCTTTCGGCACAAATTCCGTAGTACAATGCAAAATATGACAGAATACAAAATACTATACATATGACAACAATGCTATGCATAGAAATTGCGTGTACACACATACACATAAATATACACACATATATGCAGATGCATATACAGACACATATATATACACATACATATATATACACATATATATACATACATACATATATATACATATATATACACATACATATATACATATATATATATATATATATATATATATATATATATATATATATATATATATATATATATATATATATATATATATATATATATATATATATATATATATATATATAGAAACAGTTCCATGAATGCCTGGACCACCATTTTCTCGATTTTCACGATAAAAGCGCTTCCCTAATGTCACGTGCACTGCATTTCTCAAGGATTATTTTTGCCTCCAGTAATTTATTTAATAACAAAGGAACACTAAAACATAACATTTGTCGCCCAAAGTTCGTTCTACAGAATGTAAGGTTCCAATGTTGTTGGTGACGAGTAGGGTACGGATTAGCATGCGTTTCCAATATAAAAATATCTAAGAAGGCACGATTGTTATGGAAAAGGGATTGCTTATATCTTATTGCTAGGGAATACTCGTAAAGTTTGTGAATTGGGACAATATGATAGCGCTGGAACAGTTCATCAGTGTGTGCATAGTAGTCGACATTTGCTATAAACCTGATCGCTTTTTTTGTAGTCTGTGTATTTTACTTATGTTGGTTGCTGTCGTACTTGCCCATACCAAAAGACAATAATTTAAATGCGACAAAAACAAGCTGTTATAAAGTGTTAGTTTAACAGAAACTGGAAGAAAATAATGCATTCGTGCAAGTATGCCCACACATTTTGATAGGTTGGTAGTTAGATTATTAATCTGAGGATCCCACGGCATTGTGCAATTAAAAAGTACTCCTAATGTTTTAACGGTTTCTACAATTTCAACAGCCGTGCTACCTATACGTAATCTATTGTCTAAGGAGATCTGTCTCTGCGAATGAAAAACTACAGCTTTTTTTTCTGTTGCTATACAGCTTTTGTTTTGTTGCTCTAATGAGTAATGAATTTCGTTCACTCCATGTGTTTAAACTTTCTAACGTAGTGTTTATAAGTGTGGTCATGGCAGTCATGTCGTTACCTGTAAAGAAAATGCTGGTGTCATCCGCGTATATTATGTATTTAGCTTTGTCACTGACCTTGACAATGTCATTTATATATAGGTTAAAAAGCAGCGGTCCTAGAATGCTACCTTGCGGAACCCCTGTGGTTATTGCCTGGAGAGAAGAAAATGAATCCTTAATTTTTACACATTGTGAGCGGTACTTGAAGTAAGATTTCAAGAGGGAAAGTGGAATGCCGCGGAACACCATATATTTCTAATTTGAAAGCCTTAGAAAAATCTATGAAAACACCAATGCAAAGTTCTTTACTCTCAAGCGATTTAAGGATTATTTTTTTCTGAGCTAGTAAAGCAGTCTCCGTCGACCTGCCCTTCATAAAACCATGTTGAGATTGGAGTATTATGTTAAACTTCATACAAAAATTCATGGGTCTTTTAAAAATAATTTTCTCCAAGCCTTTTGAAAATATGGGTAATATAGAAATTGACCGATAGTTCGCAATATCATTCTTGTCTCCTTTCTTATATAACACGCTGACAACGGACGTTTGCATTTGTTTTGGGAAACAGCCTGTTGATAGGAACAAATTATAAATGTGAGAGAGCACGGCAGCTATGATATCGATTGCATGTTTGATCGGGGAAATCTGAATACCATCTATGTCACGAGCGCTGCTCTGTTTTAGCGTGGAAAAATTTGAAACTATTTCTTCATCATCGGTTGGTTGAAGAAACATGTTCGTTGCATGTATTGTCATTGCGTCAATTATAGCTGTCTACGCTGTTTGTGTCGGCTGTGCAACGTTTGTGAGAAAATGATGAAGTCTTTCTGTGAGTTCTAAATCTGTAACCGCTCGACCATCTATATTTATTTCAGTAACCCCAGGAGAGATCGGTGTCTTGTGAAGCAAAGCGTTAAGTTTCCTCCACAGTTCTGCACTCCCTTTGCAGTTGTCTGCATGGAATTGTTGATTTAAGTAATTTCTTTTTTATTTCTTGATAAAGGCTTTCACCTTATTGCGGTATTCTTCAAATGTGGTTAAGTCTGATGCATCCTTAGTTTTTAAAAACCTTCTGAATAACTTTGATTTCTTTTCGATCATTCTTAAACACTCGCGATTGATTCATGGTTTGCGACTTCTACGGCATTTCTGTAGAACTTTTTCTTTAAGGAAAGATGCTCCTCGAAAAACTTTTTCTTCAGATATTTGTGACAGCTCAATGAAACTTTCACTGGTTATAGAGTTGGAGCTCCTCTTTTCAAATCTGCTTTTATTTTTTTCATGGCTCATTTAGTTAATTTTTTGCAGACCATGCATTTGTAAAAACAATGCATTCTTGTGCAAGCTTAGGCAACAATAGTAAGCACAAGGAAGCTCTAAGAAATAGCCAATGTTGCTCTTGTTAGGACTCCGGGTCCTGCCGGTCTCGTTTACGGTAGCTGGCCCCGTCGCAGGATCCATCGTCCAACAATTCAGCGAGAAAGAAGCGCCCGAACAAACGACAGAGATTTATTTACGTGTGGAGAAGTGATCAACTGATCCAAAGAGAGAAGAGAGAGAGATACAAAACGTCTGCGGCATTTTATAGCACCGCGTTGCCGACACTGGGCGCACTGTCCGCATCGTCAGCCAATACGGTGTCCCCGGCACCTCGGCCACGAGGGAGGGGGAAACACCTCTCACAACACATGGAGTGGCACAACCTAACACGATGTCCATATATGGTCAAGGCGCCCCAAAAAAATGCCCAAACATGGTCACGAACGCACAGCAGATTCCGGAGTTCTCCCGGCGAGAGGAGGAGCCTGAATGGGGAGGTGGGGGTGGACGACACAGTTGGTCAAGAACCGGTTCTCCCCCAAACTCCTCTTGCTTGGTTCCCTAGGGCCGGTCGTAACAGTCTCTCGCGCGGGGGGGTAAAGATCTGGATGGGCTGAGGTTTGCAGCCACTGTCCGGAGAGATCAGTGCCGGCAGGCGGTTTGGTGACGACCGTCTTTGATGAAGTAGAGGGCACCACCTGCTTCATTGTGGGCTCAACAGACATCACATACGCACATGAAAACACAACTACTCAGCCGGTGAGCGCCGGACAATTCCTCCAAACTCCACCAGGCAATTTTCCCCTTTAACTGATATTAAAGGAAATACACAATTTATTCAAAATGTTACTCATACGTTAAGGTGACACAAAACAACAACACTGGAAGCACACCGAACCCGAAACCCTGGATAGCCGTGTCTTTCAAACAAGTACACCTAAAAGAGTAAAAAAAAAACAATCACTAGCCCTTGTCTAGGTCAGGAAAAAAAATGCCAGAGTTCTCGAGACATCCTCTCGCGTCAGGGGCATTGACTTAAGCCATCAGCGTTACCATGGAGTACACCCCTTTTGTAGCGTATTTCAAACGTATATTGTTGCAAAACGAGGCTCCAACGCAGCAGGCGGCCGTTCTTAGAGGACATGGTCTGTAGCCAGGTGAGAGGACAATGGTCCACTTCCACAATGAACTTGCTTCCGGCAATATAACAAGCCAGTTTCTGGACTGCCCAAACCAAGCACGCACATTCCTTTTCGCTAGCGCTGTAAACCTGCTCGCGAAGGGTGAGTTTCCGGCTAACATAGAGGACGGGATGCTCTTCATCCCCCTCATCCCTTTGACTAAGAACTGCCCCCATGCCTCTATCACTAGCGTCGCATTGGACTATGAAAGGCCTCGAGTAGTCCGGTGAACTAAGCAAAGGTTGGCTCGACAAGGCCGCTTTCAAAACGCGGAAAGCCTTTTCTTTCGCCTCATCCCAGTCGACCATTTGGGGCTCGGTCTTGCGCAACGCGTCAGTAAGAGTGCTGGCAATGTCGGAATATCTAGGGATGTACTTACGATAGTAACCAGCTATTCCAAGAAAAGCCCGAATATCGGTTTTCGTTCGGGGCTGAGAAAAGTCCCGGATAGCTGCCACTTTCATTTCAGAGGGACGGCGATGCCCTCGACTGATAACATGCCCGAGATAGAGTACCTCTGCTTGTGCTAGCTGACACTTGGGCGCCTTTACCGTTAAACCTGCTTTGCGTAGGCGTGTCAGTACTGCTCTCAAATGCGCCAAATGTTCTGGCCAGGACGAGGAAAAACACGGTGACGTCGTCCAAGTAAGGCAATGCGAAGTCCTCTTGACCCCGCAAAACCTTATTCATTAAGTTTGAAAAACAGTAAGGCGCGTTCTTTAGGCCGAAACTCAACACTTTAGGGCGGAATGTCCCCAATGGTGAAATAAATGCAGCATACCGGCTCGCCCTCTCGGTGAGCGGCACCTGCCAGTAACCTCTCACTAGGTCTAGCGTTGAAATAAATTCCGCGCTGCTTACCCTCTCGACGCGATCCTCAATGTGGGGAATTGGGTATGTCTGATCCTTGGTGATGAGGTTTAACTTACGATAGTCTACGCAAGGACGCGGATCTTGCCGGGTACCTCCACAAGAATTAACGGGGAAGTGTAATCACTTTCACACGGCTCCATCACGCCCGATTCCAGCATCCTGTTAACCTCTGCTTTTATTAGCTCAAGCCGGCGAGGTGACACCCGATACGTCTTAGATCTTACCGGTTCCGACGAGGTAAGCTCTATGTCATGAGTGAGGACGGATGTCCG
This sequence comes from Rhipicephalus microplus, assembly GCF_043290135.1. Classification (NCBI taxonomy): domain Eukaryota; kingdom Metazoa; phylum Arthropoda; class Arachnida; order Ixodida; family Ixodidae; genus Rhipicephalus; species Rhipicephalus microplus. Next base: position 81,090,128 of record NC_134710.1, read on the forward strand.
GCCTGGCTCGCTTACAAATCTGTCCTGAAACTCGGTCAAAAGACCACGCAATTCCTGCTTCTGCTTCATTGTCAGCTGTGACTTTGATACTAAATCCTCAACTCTTTTCTCGATCGGGACTTCGTCCGATTCAAGAGCTAATTCAGGAATTTCTGCCGGAACCTCTTCCGGAACATTTAAAGTCATGTTCACGATGGCTTCCCTCTCTTTATAGGGTTTGAGTAAGTTGCTATGATACACCTGGTGTACCTTACGACTTCCTGGTAATTTTACCACATAGTTGGTGTCAGACAATTTTCGAGTAATTTCGGCCGGGCCGACCCATTGCACTTCAAGCTTATTCTTTTGGGAGGGCCTCAACAACATGACCCTCTCTCCTACAGCAAAGTGTCGCGCTTTAGCTGTCCGATCGTAGTAAAGCTTAGCCTTCTGCTGTGCTTTGGTCATCGCCCTCTCGGTCAGTTCTTGGGCTTTTGTTAGACGATCCAATAAGGTGAGGACATATTCCACTACTACAGGATCATCACCCTGACCTTCCCACGACTCTCTCAGCATACGAAGAGGAGACCGCAGTCTGCGGCCGTAAACAAGTTCCGCTGGCGTAAACCCTGTTGTCTCATGTGGTGCAGTTCTTAGTGCAAACATCGTTGCAGGTAAGCACATTTCCCAATCAGTTTTTCGTTCAAAACATAAGGCTCTTAACACTCGCTTCATCACGGAGTGAAGCTTTTCTATCGAGTTCGACTGCGGATGGTAGACTGAACTATGCAATAATTTCACGCCACACCGCTCTAGAAAGGTTGTCGTTAAGGCACTCGTGAAAATGGTGCCCTGGTCTGATTGTATCTCGGCAGGAAAGCCTACCCGGGCAAACACGGACAGAAGTGCGTTCACTACTTCGACGGAACTTAGCTCTTTTAGCGGGACCGCCTCTGGAAATTTAGTAGCTGGGCAGATTAAGGTCAGGATGTGACGGTAGCCTGAAGTTGTCTTGGGCAAAGGACCTACTGTGTCAATTACCAACCGACGAACGGGCTCCGTGATTACGGGTACCAGCTTCATTGGAAATTTCGCCTTATCTCCCGGCTTACCCACTCGCTGACACACATCGCAAGATTTTACAAACCTTTCTACATCTTTAAAGCATCCAGGCCAGTAGTATTCCTGTAAAAGACGATTTTTCGTCTTCTTTACGCCTAAGTGGCCTGACCATGATCCTCCATGCACCAAACTAAGCAAATCCTGACGATACGCCTGAGGTACGACTACCTGGTCAAACTCTACTCCTCGCCTATCTAGATATTTTCGATAGAGTATGCCGCTCCTCTCTTGGAATCTCACATTTCGTTTGGCGATTCCCTCTTTCGAGCTGTCCTGGAATTGCTTAAGCGTCGAATCCCCCTTGTGTTCGGTTATTCATGAAGCGGGGCTCACCTGCAGCGGCCGACTGAAATTATCCGAAGTTGGCATGACACACAACTCTTTTGTATTTCCTAGTACCTGGAATGTGTCACCCTCTGTGCTATCCTCTGTACTACCAGGAATCGGCTGAGGGGGTAGATATGGCGATACCGCGGCTTCCGTTTCCAACGTACCAAATGCGCCTTTAAGGACAACTTTAGCTACGGGAAGGCACTGACTGTTTGCTTCTACGGCTTGTCTAATCCAGGCACAGTCTCCTGAATACTGTCCAGACTGAACAAAGGACGGATGAACTACGTCCATAGTGGCTGCGGAGTCTCTAAGAACCCGACACTGCTTGCCGTTCACGGTAAGGTCGTACATATAGGGCTCTAACAACTTCATGTTCTCGTCGGCTTCATTTATAGATAAAAAGGCCACCTTTTCTTTCGGGCAATGTTTCGCGAAATGCCCTGTTTCGTGGCAATTGAAACAAGCCGCCGGTTTTTTCGCCTCCAATTTCCTTTTGCTTTCCTCTGCCGACGCCCCATGGTTAGATGCCTTGTTTTCCTCACCCTTTTGTGCGAGACTTGTCGGTTGTTTTCTAAACGGCGCCTTATTCGGTAGTAGAAATTTTTCCCTTTTAGGCTCGCTGTTTGCCCTGAGGGCGCGGCGCGTAATGAATTCTTCAGCAAGCTCTGCGGCTTTCGTTACGGTGTTCACGTCCGGTCTATCCTGCACCCAGAACCTCACCTTTTCTGGTAACCTTTGATAGAATTGTTCCAGACCGATACACTCGAGCACCTTGTCATGATTCCCATACGCCTTTGCCTCTTTGAGCCACTCCCCCATGTTGGCCATTAACTTGTAAGCAAACTCCGGGTATGAATCATTGTTCTCTTTTACGGCATTGCGAAATTTTTGTCTGAAACCTTCCGCTGACAACCTGTATTTCTTGAGAAAACTCGACTTTACTCACTGTACTCGTCAGCCTCCTGTTTCGTGAGGCGCGCGATTACTTCTGAGGCCTCCCCCGGAAGTAGGGACAACAAGCGTTGAGGCCATGTATCCTGGCTGAAACCTTGCCTTTCACAAGTTCTCTCAAAGTTGACGAGGAACAGCCCAATGTCCTCCCCTAGCTTGTACGATCTCACTAGGTCCGTCATTTTGAACCTGACCCGCTCTGCGGTACCGGATGCCTCGCTGCCTCTTGCTCTACTATTATGGCTAATCTCTAGCTCGAGGCGCTTCATTTCAAGCTCGTGCTTTCGCATCTTATCTGCCTCGGCTTCTGCCGCTTTCCTTTCGGCCTCCGCCACCTTTCCTTCGGCCTCGGCCGCGGCCGCCTTTCTTTCGGCCTCGGCCGCGGCCGCCTTTCTTTCGGCCTCTGCCGCTTGCCTCTCCTGAATCTCCTCGACACATTCTGACAGCTCGTCATCCTCCGCCCCCAATGCGAGAATTGCCTCTATCAGCTCTGGCTTTCTTTGAGAGTCCGACACCTCCAGATTCAACTCCCTTGCAAGTAGCAACAACATGGACTTTCGCAGGGATTTCAGATTCATGGCTGCTTCCAGTACCGCTGTCTCTGTTCCACAAAGATTCCTGTCCTGCAACTAATTAACCTTGACGGCAACGACAGCTCTAGATACCTGCCTTGCCTCAAGTTTTCCGTTAACTTAGTCTACAAATAAAGCTTCAAAAGCTCTTACACGGAATCCTGCCCTGTCACTGTTAACCTTGACGCCACTGACAGAAAGAGCTTAACCAAGCTATCACACAATTTCTGCCTGACGCAAGTTAGCTGTTAACCCAATGACCAAGACAGCCCCTCTCTACCAGCTTTTACTTAACACATAGAGTAAATGCCTGGTAAAATTTAACAGAGAAAGCCGGCACTCACCCAGTTCGCAGTCATGTCTCCGGCGTCGTGCCTCTCAGAAGTGCCGTTCGATTCCCTCTGGAAGTCGATGAGCTCGTGTCATCCTTCTCCTGTCGTCCCGTTGTTGGACTTCGGGCTCACTCCATCCAGTGGTCGCTTTCGGGGTTATCGGCATCCCGCCGCTGCCATCCAGTTGTTGGAACTCCGGGTCCTGCCGGTCTCGTTTTCGGTAGCTGGCCCCGTAGCAGGATCCATCGTCCGACGGTTCAGCGAGAAGAAGGCGCCCGAACAAACGACAGAGATTTATTTACATGTGGAGAAGTGATCAACTGATCCAAAGAGAGAAGAGATACAAAACGTCTTCGGCATTTTATAGCGCCGCGTTGCCGACACTGAGCGCAGTGTCCGCATCGTCAGCCAATACGGTGTCCCCGGCACCTCGACCACGAGGAAGGGGGAAACACCTCTCACAACACATGGAGTGGCACAACCTAACACGATGTCCATATATGGTCAAGGCGCCCTAAAAAATGCCCAAACATGGTCACGAACGCACAGCAGATTCCGGAGTTCTCCCGGCGAGAGGAGGAGCCTGAATGGGGAGGTGGGGGTGGACGACACAGTCGGTCAAGAACCGATTCTCCCCCAAACTCCTCTTGCTTGGTTCCCTAGGGCCGTTCGTAACACTCTTAATAAATTGCAGAATTCAATAAAGCAAAGAAACATTGTGTAACACTTGTGTGCTGGCCTAGAAAAAAATTCTAATGCTGAATTTGAGTTTTACCATACTCAAGGAACAAGCTTCTGAAATAATCCAGCTGAATATGCTTTTGAGACCTTTGAAAGTTGTTTATTTGAATTCAGGACGTGTTAAACTTTAAGTACGCCAAGTTTCATTGCAATCCGACTACGTAAAGCATACAAATTATAGTGCACAAACTCTAAAAACGCCAAAAAATAAGGAACTGAGAAAAAGCGGTGTGAAAGTTCAAAAACATGTTTAATACTATACTCTTCAACCAATCTGAATGAAATTCACAGAGAATGTCAGCAAAGCTATCTTGAAAAAGTTGACAGTTTCAGAATAACCCAGCACTATATATTGGACCCTTACAGCCTCTGCAAGCTGTCTCCTCCCGGCGAGCATTTCTTTTTTTCGTTACTGCGGCAACGGGCTGTTGCTCTTGGGCTCATTCGAGGTTTCGGCGGCGGTATGCACTTTTTTTTTTGCTAATGGCAGTTCTTGTGACGCACCGGTTTTTTAACACCAATGATTGCACAAAACCTGCACAAGCTGCTCGTGTACGATGCCGATCGCACGCGGTGCGACCACCGACTTCACGCTCACAGCGAAGCTGTCCCGTGCACTGCTGCTGGCGGACGTCTCCTCGCTTCCACTGCATGACTGATACACGGGGCTTGACGCATACGTGGACGAAACAACAGTTGCAGCACATGCATCATTTCGGTGCTAAAGTTCCGAAAGCGATGCCAGTCCTTATCGTCTACTTGCCATTACTCAAATAGACAGTTCGCACCGCCCACAGTTGGAGCATACTACGCCACTGACGAGGTTCTGCATCGCATCGGTCTCACAAATAAATGTGCTTCCCCGTTCGTCTGACACTTGCTTTCGTCGTCGAACATCTTTATCTTTCACTCTGAAGCGCTGATGAAGTCATCGACGGTAGGAATAAAGCTCGAACAATCCAAATCGGGTGCGTCGCTGCTGCCGCGGCTAGGCCTAGCAGCAGACTGACGGAGCTCTCGCCGGCGCTCACTGTTTGCGTTTAGGGTGCCTTTCCTCGTACTGGTGCCACGTAACGAACTTCCGGGAACGAAAGTAGCATTTCTCGCCGGCATCCATGGCGCGGAAATAATAACTCCGGCGGTTGTGTTCGTCTATGTCTCGGCGAAAGCAGGAGAACGAAGAAAGCGCTCGCATCCGGCTGTGCGGCGGAATGCTCGCAACCAATGGCAGGGCTCCGATCATACCATGTGACTTCAAAGGCCCAGTCACCACACTAGAATGCTGTGGGAAAACTATTTCTTTGTTGTATTTTTAGCGTGAATGCCGCTTTGCCGAAGCGGGCTCTGGGAGAAGAGGGTTAGGCCTACATGCCCGCGAAATTTCAAGAGCCGGCGATGCCGTAGAGCAAAGTGCCGCGTGCGTGAAAATCGGGTAACTTCGCACTTTCACGAGCCACCGCGAGTTCTTTAATTGTATTTTTCGATAACTTCTAGCTGATTCTCAGCTTTGATTTTTTATTATATTAAGGAGAAGGCTTGGAGAAATACAAAACGCAAGAAAACACAAATTCGACTTTTTCTAAACAAATCTCGGTTTTTCAACCCGCATCTCCCCTTAAGGGGGGACGCGGCACTTCGGGACCGAAAATCAGCCAAGAAATCGAGTTTTTGCGGACCTTCTTTTCGCGTTCCCGACATCATTGCGCACCTATTTACAAAATTTCATAGCCGAATACCATCAACTTTTATCGTTATTCAACTTCAAAAAACCGAAAACGGGCGTCCTGCCCTTTAAATTGAGGGCGAATAGCGCAGGTTTCGGCTCTACGATACGCGGGAACTACGCGCTCGATCGGCGCCATTTTGGTCTTGTTTGAAAGAACGCGTTTTCAACTGTTTTTTTTATTCAGTAAGCAACATTGAGCGTTTCCCCGGCTCGAAAAATGGGGCCTCAAAGACGAAGAGCCGCGCTCACTGCCATTGGCTAAACGGCGCACGTGACTGAAATGGTGCTTTCCGGTTGGCTGGAAGCTCGCGGCTTGTGCCTGCATACGCGACCCGACGCCATTTTGAAAGGGTTACCGCTGTGACGCCTCGAAATCGGCAGAGCACTCTGAAGCTTCTGATCGTATCGCCATGCCTGGAAACGCAAAAAAGTATCGGACCGTGCACGCATTTGGTCGCAGGAAACGCAAAGGTCATGGGAGAAAGTCTACGAAGTCATCAGAGCCCTTGGTTGACTCCGACGAACGATGTGTCGACGCTTCGCGGCCGTTCAGCGATGGTGCGACCGAGCGCGTTGCCTCCGACGACGATGACGGTGAAGCGAACTCCGGACGACTACGAATCGACGCCAAGGTGGTGACAAACGCCGAAGTTGAAGAAAATCATGCCCGGGAGAAAGCGACGCTCGACCGGCTTTCATCGGCGCCAGCAACTGCACGGAAAATTGACTTTTTCACCGCGAGTTGTAGCGAGGCAACCGCACAGGACTCGGACCACGCTGCTCCTTATCTGCTTATGCATCTAGATATCCTAAACGCGATAATGGGTGCCTTGTGTTGCAAAGCCTGCCACGGACCGGCTACGATCGTCAGAGGGGATCGGGACTACGGACTTGCCGCGAAAGTGCTAGTGCAGTGTGAAAGGTGCGGCGAGATCGCGAATGAATGGACTTCGCCCCGCGCGAACGGCACGAAAACGTGCAATCCGTTTGAAGTAAATCTCGCTTCGAGGGCGATGGTGGCTACCGGCAACGGCCAAACGAAAATGAACGATATTTTCGCAACAATGGGCATCTCACACCGCGGTATGCACCACAAGACGTTTCAGCGGCATTTGAAGAACACGCTGGCACCCGCTGCAACGCGAGCGGCTGAGTCCGCTATGAGCGAATGTGCGAAAACCGTAACAAAGTAGAGTGCAAAGTGGTCGCTGATGTCACAACATATTACACCATTCTCTACATTATCTTTGTTTACGTTAGTAATAAATAGATTGATTAACGTTTCTGAGGTAGGTGTGATACCTGTGGGAGTTTCCGTTACTATATCGTAGCCACTCGACTCGACCCAAGACACAAATGTAATTGCGACAGCAGACGACTCCAGTATGTTGATATTAAGGTCACCGCCAAGAATAAGTTTTAAATTGTTGTCATTTACATAATTTAATAATTCTTCAAGGCTACTAATGAATGTGTTCACAGATGAATCGGGTGGTCTGTACATGACAGCATATACGTAATTACGTGTAATCAAAGTTAAGCACTCAATGTCAGCACTGACATAAGAAAATTGTGGTATTATTTGAGCGTCTATACAGTTTTTCACTAGAGCCATGAGGCTGCCGCTTTTTTTCTTTGTTCGGTTAAGAAAGAAAGTATTATAATCATCTCGCTTGTAAATCTCGTCGTCTGAAATATACCAAGTTTCCGTAATCATAATTACGTCGAAAGAAAAAGAAAACATATCTAGAAAAATAGATAGATCATCTTCCTTGTTCCGTGCTGAACGAATGTTTAGATGAAGGCAGCACAGACTATCGCTACACCGATTTCCTACAAGATTATTGACGTCACAAGGTGATACCGCCATGGCGAAACAGAAGCTGCACCGCAATTCCGGATAGCGTTTTTAGGCAATCTTTTCAATGTCGCTTGCGTCGCGAATGTGCAGTACATGTGAGCCTTCATCCTTTCGCGCGAGAATACGCCCATCATTCGTCCACACGAACCTCCAGTTTGCTGCTTTCTTTTTAGCTATTGCCGCTCCAAGAAGCTGCTTTAGGGCTGGGCATAAGTGTTCATTGATGAACACAGGTGTGTTAGACGCGTGACCGAGGTCCTGTGTCGAGATGCGCGTCTTCTTTGCTTTCTGTAGCGCCAAATCACGTTTTGAACGGCTGCGGAATTGGACTATAATGTTCGGTATTGAACTGGCATTCTTTGCTGGTACACGGTGACATTTTTCAACATCATCATTGGTTACAGGCACATTCAGCAGTCCGCCGATCCTGTGAAGGGTATTTCCAAGATCTTGCTCAGCAAGTTTGAGTATTCCCTTAATCTCAAGGTTGCATTTGCGGGAGTATTGCTCAGATGCAGTTATCCTCTGCTTTTGTTGAGAAATTTGTTTCTTGAAAGCTTCGCACTCGGTTCTCAACTGCTCATTAGCGCTTCTGAGTGACTTGTTATCCCCCACAAGATCCGCATTCTCTTTCTTTATTTTCTCAACTTCGTCGTTCAGAAAGCTCACACTGTTTTTCAGGTCTCTTATTTCCTTTCTTAGCTCTCTTTCAATTGACGATTTGAATTCAATCATCTGCTTTCTTATTTCTTCTCGCAACTTAGTCAAATCACTCATGACTACAGCAATACTTCACACAAGAAATGTATCACCACCTTGGCAGCAGAAAGGCAGCAAAAAAAAAAGAATAATCTTTGTTTAGTATGTAAAAAAATGAATGCAAACCTGAAATAAACGAACACAGGCGTGTGAGGAACAAGCTTTCGCTGACCCCGCTGCTGGCAAGTGAAGTGCAGGCCTCTGCTGTCATTGGTTTTAAAGACAGTTCCCCTGGTGTTGCTCCACAGCGGTAGCTTTTTTGCTTCGTCAGGGCTTGCGTCCCGAAACGTGTGACGCAGTCAGCGATGAGTGGCAGCACAGCATGTGACATTGTGCCGACAATGATCAGTCGTTGAGTTGTCAACTGAAATAATCGAACACAGGCGTGTGAGGAACAAGCTTTCGCTGCCCCCGCTGCTGCCATGCAGCCTCTCACAATGCGGTGGCGGTGAACTTTCGAACTACAACATGGCGCACTTGTACTGCCATCACACCCTGCGGTTTAAACATGCATAGCCGAGCAGATACCTGCATTCATCAGCAGATACCTGGAGCAGATACCTGGTCACTCATCAACCAGTCTCTGCAATTACCGAATCATTGATGGACCAGTCTCTCCCGTTACTGAAAAGTGGAAGACCTTATGCGGCACAATGTGGCTACGAAGAGTCGAGTGTCGCAAGGAACTTTAATACGACAAAATGTTATCGCTTCTTGCATTTATGGCTTCTTTTGCTCAAAGGCATTCTTTGGTTAATTATCGGCAGTCCTACACGCAGAGAATTGCGTCAGAAAATTTGAAGTCATCATGCTGCCTTTTGTTTGTGTGTGTGTGTGTGTGCGTGCGCATATGCATGCGTGCGTGTGCATGCATGTGCCTGCATGCATGTGCCTGCATGCATGTGCGTGCGTGTTTTCCCCTCGCTTTCACTGCCATTTTGCAAGTAAACAAAAGCCTGAAGTGAGCGACCTCACTCGTAGCATCCAAAACCTGTGTGCACTGCTCGCCGTGGTCCACGATATTTTCGTCGCAAGTAAACTGCAGTGGGGCACTCGCGAGCGTGCCTCTCTCATGCTTTATAATGCTTTTTTTTAACTTTCTTTGCTTTGTATGCGCCATATTTTTAGCACGACACGCCTGTTCATTTTAAAAGTAGGAGGCTTTGAAAGATCGTCATTATAACCGATAGACCGATTGCTATATCTGTGGGTGCGACTATATATATATATTTAGATGATGATGATTTGTGTGGTTTAACGTCTCAAAACCGCCATATGATTATGAGAGATGCCGTAATCGAGGGCTCCGGAAATTTTGACTACCTGGGGTTCTTTAACGCGTGCCCAATATATAAGTATAGTGTGTGTGTGTGTTTTAGTCTCGGCAAGATACCAGGAACACTATGCATATATCAAATTATGAAGTACTAATACATTTGATTTCTTGCCTGCTTCATATTTTACCCACTTGAAAGGAGTGAAGCATGTTAAGGCAGTGAAGTGATGCTACTTCCAAATCGCTTACCATTATTGTAGCATATGTCATTTTCAAATGGTAATGTTAAGTACTCATATATCTGCATTCCTTAATCAATTAGTTTGTTGTTAGAGTTTGTTCTTATACACAGCTGTGTGTGTTCCTTTTTTTTTTCCAGGACACGCTTTTGGCAATGCAAGCTCTGACAGAATTTTCAATCCAGTCTCGCTCACGCGACGTCACAGACATCAAAGTCATTGTGGAGGCACCTTCAACACCAGGTTTCACACGAGAACTTCACATTGGGCAGGAAAACTTGTCCAAGCTGCAGACGCTGTCTGTAAGTGTTTATTAGTCAATCTGGACCCTCCTTGTTGATATTGTGTGGATGGGCCATAACAGGCCAACAGCAGTGAAGTTGGTCTTTTCCACCGTAGACGAAGTGTGCCAGAAACAACATACTTGTCCACAAAGATGAAAAGGCCTAGCCTTTCTACTAGGCTTATGGGAATGGTGAATTTTGGGCTCGAAGCGGACAGTAACTTTGGTCGAATAATTTTGAATCGATTTCGAATAGAATATATCGTGTATAAAGAAAAATGGACATATTTATCATGATTTAACTAATCTGCACAATATTTTTTTTAAACATGACCTCTATGCAAGAGCTTTCTTTATTATTTTCCTTTCAAAGGAAGTCAAAACAACTTTGAGAAGTAGCAGGATTCGACTTTCAATAGGATGCAATTGATAACCTGTCAAATACGTAACATTATTCATTACAGTTAAAGCGTATAAGCTGTTTTAAGCTTAAAAAATGATCAGTGGGTATGAGGATAATGTCAAACCCTGCAAGAGTTTTTCAAGTAGCCATGGAAGGGAATCGCTAAAGAAGCTCATTGTCTTATAAATTACCTGCCGCTGAAATTTGTTCAGTATGGGCAGAGTCGCAAAGATTTGCCACATGCTGAAGGTGCATTCGTTCTTCTCGTCCCGACAAAAGCGCTTGAATCAAAGCCGAGAGGGAAAGAAATTAAGTCACATGCGTGTTGTGACCGTGAACGCTCTTTTTCTTTTTTGTTTTTTAAATATGTGGCTTTTCAGCACACTATGTGGCTTTTCAGTACAATACACACCTTTTTATTTAGGCACTTAGCACAAACAACACGTACATTGCGCACTGCAACTAGATGTTGCATGCACTCAATCCTTGTTATAACGTAACGGGATATAACAAAATAATGGATATAATGAAGTAAATGAAATTTCCCTTGAAAGCTCTATTGAGAACCATGCATTTTAAACCTCGTTGTAACTAAGTAAAAATGGCCGGTAAATGAATATAACAAACTTAATTAAATTATCAAATATTCTAATAAAAAAAAACGACCGTAGTGTGTTAAGTATATCGTTTTCTGTGAAGTTTGACGCTCGTTTGGCACGGCTCTTTCAAAACTAATGCGCTGACTTTACAGCCACACCACGCGCGGCCGATAGAGTCGTCCTTCTCAGCGGAGAGGATTGAGAAAGCACTCAGCGGGTCACATGATCGAGAAGCGGTGCCGCGGGGCAAGGCGATTTCCCTCTCTGCACCCTAAAGACGACGGCAACGACTGCGTCTCTACTGCTACCCTCTGCACTGAGAAAAGAGGACTCTCCAGTGTTACTCGATTAAACTCAGTTTCAAAGCTCCGTATCTCCGCCAGCGGAGGAGGATGGGCGGAATGGCGATCAGGAGAACTAGCGGCGCTGCAGTCTGATCTTGCACTACTCTCGGCGCATCGTCTGCTATGGTGGCGTACCACGGCAGTTTGCTGCGCTGTTCCTCATGCTGGCTTCCCTGTTGTACTGTTATCGAACTTAACCATTCATCCTGCATTTGCAGTCGACATTCTTGCGTCGCATTTCTGGGCAGGACAAGGTCTCCTCTATAGATTGGCCCAGAAGTATTGCTCATTGCAAGTTGGCTAAGAATAGATGTCCTGTCTATATTTGCGCTGCCTGCATTTGGCTTAACTTCCAAGTACGGGAAATTCTACATGAATGAGCATTTTTAGCGTAAAAATTTTATGATGACCGCTGGCATTTTAACCACTGTCATCTGGCCTAGACAAAAAACGAACCAAAACGTCGCTGAAAGCCTCAAACAAGTTGACGTACTGAAATACAAAAATGCTCTAGAAAAACAATACTCATGTTTTCTACTAATTGAAAAAAAACTCTCTTGAAGAAACACTACCCATTCTTCACACTGTTCATCACACAAGTCTTCGCGACGGCTATCAATCAAGAGCAAAGGGCAAAATGTTGCCGCAACTTCACCTCCTTTCTCGCATTTTCCACCTTTTCAAAAAGCTCCTGATTGGTTTTCTTGCAAAAAAAAAAAAAAAAACAAGAAAGAAACGAATATTTACGAACATTAGCTTCACGTTCTCATGATGAGCGATATAACTCAAAAGATGCAGTGGCAGCCACTCCAGCTTTTCAAGCACAATCGAAACGAGGTCATCAACCAGGGGGTTTTCGTAAAAAGCCTCTCTACAGTTTTATCAATTGCTTTTAGTGTAGAAAGGAGGCTGTGTAAGGGATGATCTAAGCAGCCTTCTTGAAAACACCTAATCAGAATGAGTGCACTTTCATTTGGTTTGGGCGTGCATGCTTCTGGGGTACTTGTGCGAGATGGTAGAGGCCCTCCTTGCACGTTGTCACAGATGCAGTACACTCATGGTGGGCACTTCCTGGTGCACTTTGCTGGGCCGAGAAGTGACACCGGCATGTGTCCCCGTTACCTGCTCTAGGTTCAGAAATGAGAACACTGCGATTCAGAAAAATATCTATTGTTCTAGTATGAAGGAAATGTAACAAAACCTGGTTACTGGCAAAACGCCATCACTTACATACATTTGTGTTGGATGATAAGGGAAATATATATTAAAGCAAAGTATCCACTGCTTTAAAGGCAACGAGATAGTTGGCAATTGATCGAATGTAAGTATCAACAGCATTGTTCGTCGCGTGTCTTTCGTCTTTCTGCTCTATTTCTGGCAGCTCCTCCAAAGTGGCCTGTGAGCATTCGAGGAGCGCCATGTGTTTAGGGGGGGGGGGGGGGAGTAAATCGGCACCTTGGTTAGGAATATTTGGGCTTGAATATATGGGGTGGAATCGCTGGGAACATGCGCGAATGGGTACCGGGTGCGAGCTCTCTCTTTCCACGCGAGATCAAGACTTCTTGTTCAGCAAGACATGACGGTAGTGCATATTCCGTCATTCTCTCACTGATAGACTTTGGGTTTGGCAATAAGCTTTCTATCTTCGTGACGTAAAACTTGGTACCGACTTCTGAATTGCGCCGAACTTTTTTTGGATGTCTGTCACAGTCAACATAATTGGTTTATACCCCAATCAAGACTAAATGATGGTATGCAATTTATTCACTCTACTACGTCTGATTTAAATGTTCTACTATAGTAACATGGTCTTAAATTGTTTCAATCGTCGGGTAACTCTCCCAGGTTATTTTTGTCGGAGGTTAGAACTACCTTTCAGTGTATGCTTTGATCATGCTCTCAAACTAAGTTGTAGGATACAGGACTGTCTCTTCACCTATATTTATATTTATAATTTTTATTTGTTGCATATTATTTGAACGTGGTAACAGAAATTCCGATGTTGGCGTCGCTGTCAGCATCTCCGGTTGGGAATGAAAAGACATTATTGTGTCCATGACGAAGAAAAAAAATCAAGCAACCTGCCAATCGGAGAAAAAAACTTCAGTATGAGTGAGAATCGATCGCAGGCTCTCTGCGTGGCAATCAGGCATTATACCAGAAAGGCACTCCAATAGTCGAAACCGGTTCGGAAAAAAAAAAAGAAAACACGAATTTCATGCAGTAGAAGTTGTCATTAAGGGGGGACGTGGCAAGTAAAACTAATTTTTTTATTAATGTACTGTTTGTGATGAAATTTGGTGTGTGTATGTGGATGATTGTGAGGATTCCAAATATGAAAACCGTTTTCAAATACCTCTTGTACTTTTTGAGTTACAAGCATAATTATACTAATTAATGCTCTTTGCACTTAAAGAGATAATTATTGCTAAATGAAATTATTTTTTCATATTATTATGTTCCCAAAGCATCAACTTGTGCAAAGAAGCTATTAGTTGATTTTTCTAGTTCTTGTAACCATAAATAAAATTTCCAAAACATTGATGTTGTTTTGCGCACACATCGCAGTAATTATAAAATGTGTTCTAAAAATTTTAAATGATGAGTAAGAAGAGAGATAAAGCTTTATTGCACTGCTAAAGGCCTCCTGAGCCTAGTGCAAAAAACGGAACGACTCTATCAGTCTTTGTTAAAAAATGACAGATGTTCTAGCGAAGGCACATAGGCGAAAATCAAGAGTTGAGAAAACTGACTTTGAAAGTTCACTCTTGTTTGGAAGTTCACAACATGCCTAAAACACTCAGAATCCTCCTGGGCAGTAATCCTGAGATGCTGTGGCCTTGGCCTCTGTAGAGCGCAACCCAGTTTTGCGCTTCTTTGTCGTGGAACAATGCGTCTTTTGAGCCCTCTTCACCCTTTTGGCATCCTTTTCGGCTGCTCGCCGCAAAGAGCAGTCTCCTGGATTGAAGCCCAGTTGAGCAGTGATCTCTTGCAGCGCACTCTTGCAGCCACCATTGAAACGGCAGACTGCATCTGCAACTGCACTTTCCACACTTCGAAGGGAGGCGAACTGGCTCTTGGACTGGAGTGACCAAATGAGGCTGTTCATACTCTCCACAGCGTTCTGGGTTTTTCCCTGCGCACACCTTTCAAGGAGCTCTTTGTTCGAGAGGCGCTTGTAGATTGGCAGCAGTGCCACTCGCACGTGAGGGGGCAGTTTATGTTTGTGAGGCGGCAGCGGCTCTCCCTTGGCCAATGCCTGATTGTGCGGGCACCAGGAGTCAGTCCCACTTGGGCACAGGTCGTGGTGTGGATCCTGGTCTGTGGATGTTACATGGTAATAAGTGGCCATGATGGCCCTCTCCATGCCAGGAACATCGTTGGGGTGGCTCTTAATGGCCCAGCCATAATAATTCGTCAACTTCTTTATAAGGCCCTGCGTCAGCCGGCCTTTGCCACCCATGCTCAGTCCTCGGCCTTTGGATTTGTGCTCATCAAGAAGGTTGCGCAAGGAAGTGCCCATTCTTTTTTTCACATGGTTCACACACTCCTGTTTCTTAATCAACATGTAGCCATACACCTTGTCTTGCGTGAGGGCAAGGTACGTACGGCTGTCACCGTCGCAGAACACATTGATGTATCGAAGCTTGTACTTGGTAAACGATCTTTCAAACATGATCCTCGCTGCTTCTACTTCCATTTGGCCTGCATTAGCATCGGTGTTCTTTTGGCACTGTGGCTTGTGTTTCTCAAGCCACTCCTCATAGTTGTCGTCACCAGGCTTGGGACCAACAGCACAGCCTTGGCAGTAGTTGGACAGGACACAGTGGTCCAAGACCAAGCCTGTGTACAGCTCGATTACACAGCCCACGCCAATATGACTTCTGTGCCCCCTCGTCATCCACGTGCCGTCGTAAATGACGTCAATGTTGCCTGGCACTCCTCCTAGGTCCTTGTAAATGTCATGCACCTTCTGTGCACTTTCTGCTTCAATGCGGGTGGCAGCTGATGTGGTGGCAGGGTGGCTGTACTTCCTTTGCAGTCTCTGGTAGGACTTGTGGTGCAGTGCTCGATGCGAAATGTCCATCGCAGAAAAAATGTCATTTATGGCAGATTGTTTTCTGCCAACTGACTGCACAGCCCTCAAAGCACGCACGTTTACCTCAAAGGGGTTCGTTTTTTGTTGCCCGGAGCACCTCGGGGACGACCACGCACTGTTCACTATGCCACAATTGTCACAAAAAAGTTCCATCCTCGCCGCGAGTCCAAGGCAGTGCGTAGTCTCGAGGCGTATCGACCCTTCGTCGCACTTGTTGCACTTTACTGACGAAAGCAGACCGTTCAGCATCTTCTTATTTACAATGAAGAATGTGGAGTCCTTACCGCCGTCATTTTCGTCGCAGCCTTCGTTCAGAAGCTCGAGCTTCCGCTTTGAAGCGGATTTCGATGCTACGGCATCCAAAACATCCCGCCTTGTCTGCGCCCGCTGCGCGATTTCTTCACTGCTCGGAATCTGGGCCGAAACTCGCGATAGAATGTTCGACGCGCGCACGCCCGGAGTTGCAACGGCTGCCGACGCGGTGCCACCGCAATCGGGTTCGCGAGAGCGTCCATCACGGTCGACGGCATCCGGCGGTCTGACATACGACGATGTGGCACCTTCCACACTCTCGGCCTCACAACAATCAGCGAAGGGTCTGAGTAGAGGCTCCGTGACGCTTGAAGAGCATGCTCCGTCCGGAACTGCGACTGGGACGACAGCCGCAGTCGTCTGCCCTTTGTTCCAAGCTTTCCGACGCTTGCCGTACTTGTGGACGCTCCGGAACTTTTTTTGCGACAACATAGCACCGCAGTATGAGCAAGCACTCAGAAGAGACCACCGATGTAAACAAAGCTTGGTAAAAAAAGCACGCGAACTATCACAAAAACAGCCAACTGGCAAAAAACGAAGCGCACGCCGGATGATTCTCGACTCGGCGGCCGCAGATGCGCTCGCGCTTCCAAGGTTGCCAAGGTGCGCGGCGCAGCTTTGACCAGTAAGAGGTCGCGCCTGCTACCACGTGACCCGCGCAGCCAATTGCCGTTCTTTGTTTTCGTTTTTTTACTTGCTCCTCGCGCTTTTATTTTCACTCGGCGAAATACGAGACCGCGACCATCGGGAAGCCGGCTTTCTCCTCTTTCCAAAGCTACCAAAATGGCGGCCCACGGTCAACAACTTGGCGCGTTTGTGCGGCGTGAACAACACCGTTTCAGGGGCTTTTTTTTCGCACTTTTCGGCGACTAGCCTCGGCAAAAACACTATTTGCGGGATTTGTAGCGCACGTTTCGCTGTAATATTTTAGAACAAGGAAGTTGAAGGTCTGAAGATTACGAAAAAAAATAAATCAGAAAATCGCATATTTTGACCAAAATCGGCACTTTACTTGCCGCGCCCCCCCTTAATATTGTGTCCAGCCAAAAAAGCGAGTCCTTATGTTTACACTTCTTTTGCTCATGTAGTAGAAGAAATTTCTTCAATCCACACACTATTAAGTGGTACAAGTGTAGAATCGTGTCAGACGTCTAAACATGTGAAATGCGCAACGAGTTAGTGTTAGAAAGGCCGGGCCATTACAGGGCGCTCACTTATGTTCATGTATTGCTTTACGCTCTTGTAAAAGCCCCTTCGCTTATTCACAGAAGAAATATGGTGCAGTGGGTACTTCGCAACTGTGCCTGCAGTAGACATTCTACAATATTTTGAAATGGCAAGTGTTACACGCACAGTCATTCGTTCCCTCACGGCACGGTTGAGGCATACACTGAGATTGAAGCTAGGCTAGTAATTGATAAAGTGATTCACACAGGGCCCAGTTACGCTATTGCAGTCTTCTCGTGAAGGCCAAGCTCAAGCGTCCTGTGTAATTGTTGTCCAAAATATACATAATGCTCCATGGTGTCACCTCTGCCATATCCACCAATTGCTACCGCATGTAATAATAATAATAATAATAATAATAATAATAATAATGTTATTATTGCTGTTGTTGTTGTTGTAATTTTTATTTACACTACAATATGAATTCTCTTGGGTAATGTGCAAGGCTGAACAGCAAATTTGCTTACGATCGTTTGTCTGCAAGCCCGTCACCGCTGTATGAAAGATATCGGAGGCTACATGTATGAGGTTCTCAAGCTGCTTATAGCAGCTTTCATGTTGGCTCACACCACTGTGTAACCGTGTTAACACAGAAAATTAAATAAGTAAACAAACAAACGAACAAGTTGTGTGAAGCAGAGTTGTCATTGCGGTCGCTGCTGTTGGAGCCTGGCTCAAAGCTAGTTCGCGTACCTCAATGTAGATAAATCTGCTCCTCCTCACTACGCCTCATACATGACAAACTTGTTTTCGTACACAAAAAACTACGCAGTGCCGAAAACAGTCCGAGAAGTGACGTGGGAATACAGCGCACCATTCGCGGTAGCCGCTTGCACGTCTCTGCCGCCGATCACAACACGCGCGCCCCACGTCGCTAGAGCAAGATCGTACTGCAGCGCCACTAGTTCTCGTGACCGCCACGTGGCCCGCCTCTCCAGCGGAGCTTTCAAACTGAGTTTATTCCATTAATGTGTGGACTCTCCGCAACAGCTTTTTTTCTTTCCTCCCTCTCCACGCGCGGCCTTGAAAAGAGAAGGGTTTTTACGTGCAGAGACGGAAAAAGTAGAAGCGGGGCACAGGCGCATCGCAGATCGGCATTTGAGGGAGAGCAAACAATCCGTCACAGTCTTTTCTTTCCTTTTCTTCTTTCGTTCTTCGCACGCAGCGTTGAGATGTGCCACCGCAGAATTGTCATGGTGCTGACAGCATTTTTGGTGCGCGGTATGTTCGAATTAACCGTCGCAAGTTCTTGTGCGTTCGAATTACAGGGCTTTTTCGCCCATTGGAATACACATAGCTTTGACCGGACGTCGGCGTGAGTTCAAATTAACCGTAAGTTCGAATTAAGCGTGTTTGAATTAATGAGGTTTGACTGTGTATATTTTCCGTCGCACGCAAGGTCGCGTAGCGGTACATGGAGCCGCGAGGCGGCTTCATTTTTTGCATGCTTATAGGTGTGCGCTCATCTGAGCATACGTTGCCACAAACTGTTATAATCCATATAACGAAATTATGAATATAACAAAATGAGGTTTGAGTGTTCATACATGTTAAAGTTACGTGTAAACTGGAATTGAACTTTGAAAAAATATGTATCGACAAGTACGGCAGATCCTACAAACGAGAGATAAAGAAACTGTGACATGACAAAACAGTACATGACATGCCCCTAGGGAATGTCATATTCAGTAGGTCGTGCCTATTTCATGTCTTCGACTGGCATGCCCACGTCTTCATGTTCCCTTGGAGGTGACCTATTAAATTAGCAGGTTGTCCTTGAGCAAATGCAAGGAAAGCAAACGCCTCTATAAAATGCTACTTTCCCACTACATGCATGTCATTCACAGGAAAACTGTCGGAGAAATAAAAAAAAAATACTGAAAGTAACTGATAAAAACAAAATACACGCTTGCTGTCACTCCTACAGTTTCAGAAAGCGAAGTTATCTACACAACAAGGTATTCCCACATGGTGCACCGGCTCAGACAGCTAAAGCGAGCTGATACTGAGCATGAGATGGCGGGATTAAGTCAGAGCTGATGGAGTCACATTTTGATGAAGACATAACAACAACTACAATATTATTAATCATACACCATGATATGATTGTGAAGTTGCCATAGTGGAGGGCCCAGGCAATTTTTACCATTTGGTGGTGTTTAACGTGCTCAGATATGGCACATGGGCCTTCAGCATTTTACCATGGGACTGCCACTGCGAGGATTGCATCCACGGTCTTCAAGTTAGCAGCCAAGTGACACCATCGCAGTGAACAGGCACAGTGCCATTGCGCCCACGTGATTTCATTGTGAAGCACATAGTACTACCCCAGGGGGTAAAAGTTAATATAAAGCCCTTTATTATGGGGCATAATTCATTATAGTTTTTGAGAGTGGAACTCGAGAGTATAATGTGCAAAATCGCGTTCTTTGACAAAAGGTGAAGAGCAGTAAGTAATGTGGCTCTAAACAGTGGGGGCTGGCAGCAGCAACTTCTGCACTAAATTTAAGAAGCCTACTAAGAATGGCACAAAGGCAGAATATTTGCACCATTAACTAAAAAAAAGAGGTAGTACACGTTGTTGGCCACAAAAAGCTCGTTTTGCCCACTGAAATGTAGTCACCACAAAAAACACAGTACCAATATTATAAGTATCTGAAACAACAGATCTAGTTTTGTGAAACTGTAAGATGAAACCAATTGAAATACAGAAGAACATATAACAATGGCATAGGCAATCATCACAAAGGGCTAGAACACATCTCTGTTGTGCACAGAGCAGAATGAAAACCACAACACAACACTAGAATTCTGGCATGCTTATATATGACATAATAGAAGAAATACTACGAGGGAGAGAACTTCTTTTCCCATTTCAGCCAGAGACTGGCCTTCATCAGGAAAAGAAAACTTTTTCCTGACAAAAAAGTAGCCTCCCTCATGAAGGCCTGACCTCGGATGAAATGTGAAAAAAAGTTTTCGTTCTGCGCATCGTCTACCTCATAGTATGTATATGCACAAACAAAATAATGGGGGAGAGAGAGGGCCTTTTCTTTGTTTTTTTGTTTTTTTAGTGAACAAATTACACACACACACACACACATATATATATAAAGAAGCATATACTCTAGGGCTCCTTTTTCCGTGTTTTGACACAATAATAATAAGATCTAACAGACAAGAATGCCAAGCAATGTATAGGGGAAGTTATTGGACCGAATGGTAATGTAAATGTGAAGAAAGAAACTTGCTGTTGGCAGGAATATATATATATATATATATATATATATACATATATATATATATATATATATATATATATATATATATATATATATATATATATATATAAGAATGAAATCTAACAGACAATAATGCCAAGGAAAGTATAGGGGAGATTATGGTCTAATAAAATCCACTTCTTTCCCTTATATATATATATATATATATATATAGAGAGAGAGAGAGAGAGCCAATACATGATCTGTGAATATTGTTTCTCATGCATCATAATTTGCTTGAAACTTTCCACCGTGCTTTCTGTCGATCATAGAAAGAGTGCAAGAACAACTCAAGAACAACGGGCATTTGTCTGAACAACCAACTTGTTCGACTTTCTAACATGAGCTTTCTCTGCCACTGAAATGTCAAAACTATGGAGTTAAAAAGGACTCTTGTTTGTATGCTTAATTACAGCTCACAATAATTGATTGATATGTGGGATTTAACGTCCCAAAACCACCACATGATTATGAGAGATGCCGTAGTGGTGGGCTCTGGAAATTTTTAACCACCTGGGGTTCTTTAACGTGCACCCAGATCTGAGAACACGGGCCTACACCATTCCTGCCTTCATCAGAAATGCAGCCACCGCAGCAGGGATTCGATCTCGCGACCTGCGGGTCTGCAGCCGAGTACCTTAGCCACTAGATCACTGTGGCGGGGCCATTTTGCAGCTCACATAAGCCACTATAATCAGATCTCAACATTCAGGTGTTGAGCAGCTAAATATGCTGTCCAAGTATGCCAGCAGTAATGTAATTGGTGATAAAGAAATTTGCTTGAAGAAATAAAGTAATGCAAAAAGAATCATACCAAGCAGGATTTGGCAGCATGCTGTCTTCTGAAGCGGCACCTAGCCAAATGTAATTTGTAGCCACCTTATCCGGAAACACGTCTCTTTTCATTCTTTTGATCGTGTCTGACAAGCTAACCTCACTAAATTTTTTCCATGTTTTCTGTAAAAGCAACAAAACACAACACTTGCAGAGAGAGGTGACATGCTAATAGTACATAAATTGATTTAGCCAAGAAATTACACAAATGCACTTCAGAGCTAAAAATTTTGAATTATTTAGATTCACACATCTGTATGTCATTATGGGAATGTGCCCTGAAAGTCTCAGCGGTTTGAGACTTGTGCAACTTTATTCATCATTTGACAGAAACAGTCCTCTCCCCCACCTTCCTTAAACTGGCAAAAAGTATTAGGTTTTCTTTTTTTTTTTTTCAAAACTCTTCTGTGCATCTTTCTCAGCGCTAGTCACGAAAAGCATTAAAGTAAAAGCTTGCTAATTTGACATCCACGATACCAGCAAATTTATCCAAATTAAACGAATGCTGAATTACCGAAAGTACCAAGAATACAACTATATTACAGATTGAATTTTTATTTCCATGATGAACACGTATATCAAGTGCCTACTTTGCATAAAAGCAGTGTAAAAGCTACCACTTTCGTCATTCGCAACATTCATCACGTGAGTGCAGCTGACGATTGCTGTCTTCATCAAAAACGTGGTCTAACCACCACCACAATCAAGCGCATGGAACATTTTTTTGCCGCAGTAATGGCTGCACACTGATTATTCCTCCAGATAAATTCTCTACAAGAGCACAGAACACTTACTACTTGACAACAGCCGAAGAGCCTTCGGAGAGCGATATTGCGAGGCTAGCTGCGACACCTTCTCTAACATGGCACCAAAACGAACGGGCCCACAAAAAATTTACAAGTATCTTGTTTTGGCGCATCGTAAACACTGTACCACAAGTTTGAAGACAATGAACTTACCTCTGTTTTGTATCCGCTCGTAGACCATTCAGAGTTCTTGACGTCCACAGTATCACTGTGCAAAAGCTGCATCACAGAGCTCATGCCATGAAACGTGTGGGATCGCGCGCATGAGCTGCACGGTGCCATTGCTTGCGCGCACACACCTGCTTAGATTAAAAGGCGAGACAACACAACAATGGCAGATTGTTCTGCTAAAATTTAGTAAATGCAAAATTCATATGTTGTATTTAACGAGCAAAATCTCATAAGTTCATTAATGAAATTCAGTAACACTTCTATATTTTGCATTACTTCAGGTCTTGAAAGACTTGCAAAATTGCATGGTGTTTAAACAAACAATGATTGGAATTTTCGTGATTCATTGACCTGCACAGCTTTCCCGTTTTAAAGACGTGAATTTTCAATTTAATACGTAATCTGTATGCTGATAGTATACTTTGTCATTATTGTTTATTTAATTTTACAATATTTATATTTTCCTCTCTTTTTTTACGTCACTCCATGATCATCAATGAGCAAAGTAAAATGTAGCTAGTTTCATTTTGTGTGCGATGGGCGCTAAGCCGCAGCCAGAAGCAGGTTGAGGACACAAAATGTATTCGGAACTACATTTTTTACGGATGTCTGAGACAGGATATGTTCAGGATATCTCTTTAGGGACATATTTAACTCAAATCGTGATGGCTGTCGATTTGCTATCCTTCACAGGTCCGTTGATGTCCGCGGATGTTCGGAGCTGTTTCGTATGTCCAACGGATATTGTGTTTTCATTGGGAAAGTGCACGTGGCTCTTTTGCTAGGTGAAACTTGTGAAACAGTACTTTAATTGAAGTTTTTATAATGTGTGGAATTTCTGGATGTTGTTCCATTGGCTACAGAACATAACTTCAAGAGAAATGTAATACCTGTGACACAGTGAAGTTTTCTTACTTTATATTTAAATGTTTGCTCTTTTGAGTTTTGGCACATGTGAAATTGCTGAAGGGACACTAAAGAGAAACAATGAATTTGTTTAGGTTGAGAAGCTGCACTCTTAGAACTCTAGTGTAGGCTTGCTTAAATACATACCGTAAAATTCTAAGCAAGCGCCCCCCTCTCCTAGTTATGGGAATTTGAATTTGCCGCCCACTTCCGAGCAAGTACCCCTTATCAAAACTGGCGCGCTTGCTCAGTCTCTAGTCATCGCTGGATCTAGCCATAGCCGTTAGGCTTGGCATGTGTTCGGTGTGTTAACGTAGCCAGTCGGTATTTGTTCGTTGTTCCTCGTGGTCGACTTTGCTGCATGATGCCGTCGATGCATTCTTACACTGTTGCGAAGAAAATGGAGGTGGTTCAGTGGCATCGCCAAGGTGGAAGAAATGCGCACACGACCTTGCGGCACTTCAACATTGATCGCAGGAGGATTCCCGAGAGGGACAGCAAATATGTAGCCTTGCTGCAACAAAACTTCGGCAAGTCGAATTCACGACGCAAGCTGAGAAACGGTGCTCCCTTATTAAGAAAAGAAGTTGACGATGCCGTCTTCGAGGTTTTTGAAAGTGAGCGCAGTGCCGGGCACACTGTCAGCAACAGGTTACTTGCAGAAGAGGCTGTGCGCGTAGCCAGGAGCCTGCAGCTCGAAAACTCCGTAGCGTTGGACCATTATATTGCCAGGTGGAAGAAGCGTTTTGGCATCTTCATGCGACAGGCAGAAAATGAAAGCCAAATGATGCCGAATGACTACGCAGAAGCAGCGCGAGCCTTTCGGTTGTCCGTGAACGAGTTGCGATTGATGCATAACTACGCGCCTTTTAATATGGCCAACATGGACCAGAAAATGGTCCGCATGGACTGTCCGACATCTCAAACAAACAACATCATCGGGGAAAATTCTGTCCACATCGCCAATACTGGATGTGTAAGGCAAGGATTCACAGTCGCACTCGCTCCCTGTGCATCAGGCCACAAACTTTCGGCCTTCGTTATTTTGAAGAAGCCGAGTGGCAGGATTTCAACGAAAGGTGGGTATCTATTTCTTTTTTTTTTTTCTTGTTAGTTGGGGGTAGCGAGATCATGATATATCATTTTTTTTCTTATAGTGAATGTTCATGTGACAGCATCGAAGAACGGGTAGATGACATCCGAAAAAGTTCCAGGAGTAGCTGTCACAAGTGTGGTGTCCAAACACTGACGATGTTAGGCAGTTGTTGGTATTTGACCAAGCTCCTGTTCACAAAACACAGGCAGGAAAGAATGCCGTGGAGCCAGCGGACTTGTACTGGAAACAGTCTTTCAAAGCCAGCCTTCGAAGGAGTTGGGAGGAATTCATGCGCATAGCAGAAAGAACCACGAAAGGAAATCTGTGGAAACCGTCGCATCAGGACGTACTTAAT
This sequence comes from Rhipicephalus microplus, assembly GCF_043290135.1. Classification (NCBI taxonomy): domain Eukaryota; kingdom Metazoa; phylum Arthropoda; class Arachnida; order Ixodida; family Ixodidae; genus Rhipicephalus; species Rhipicephalus microplus. The sequence continues at coordinate 81,114,735 of NC_134710.1, forward strand.
TTTGTGGCCGCAGCATGGGACACTGTATCAGAGGCAACCATTATTCAGAGTTTCAAGGGCTGCGGAATATCGACTGCACTGGGCGGATCAGAGGAGGGCCTTCTACATGGACGGTTGTCCGGCGTTGGTGACATTCATCCAGAACATCCCTAGGAACTGCAAGCTGAATGCTACAAGCTGTTGTTTGGCACCGACTCTGACAGGTCTTTTGATGGATTTGAAAGTGAATAAAGAATCTTCGGAAATTTCCCAATAAGCTTTTGTTCACTCTGTACACTGCTGTAAGAAACCTTTGTCATTGTTTAGAAGAAAAAACATTGACCGGCCGCCATCATGAATTTCGCAGCACTTTCGTGCAAGTGCCCCCTCCTCTTCACCGCAGTCATTATCACCACCTCCAGGGGGGGGGGGGGGGGGTGCTTGCTCAAAATTTTATGGTAGTCAATTAAAGTGTTACGTGAATTCGAAAAGAGAATTGGGATTTTTAAATAGAATTTAAATATTATATATCACATACTATAAAGAAAAGAGCATATTTGTTATGAACCAGCTAATCTGCATAATATTTTTTTTAAGAATTGAAACAAGGGTTGAGTGAATGCCATTTTTCTTTGTGGTTCAAAGCGAAAGGAAGCAACCTTGAGTAGCAGCGGGATTTGACTTCTGGCAGAATGCAACTGATAAGTGGTAAAATGTGTTACATTAGAAATATTTGTATGCTTAGAGCATATAAGCTGGTATAACAACCTTTTTCAACTTGGAAAGAAAAGAATCAATGTTAGGGTAATATGTTAATTTAACTTTGAACTGTGTCTTCGTGGCAGTGTGAATGTACTCTGGATTGTGTGGCTTAGCACCCCTTCACTGCAGTGAAGCCACTTTTACAGGGCGTTATTTGCAGACAATTCTGCATTTATTCGTTCATTTCTAATACTTCGAAGTATTCAGCAATTCAAATTCAAATCAAAGCAAATTCGAATACAGCAATATTCATTCTATTATTCGAAGCATTCGAATATTGGTGCTAGCCTACTCTAATGCCATACGTTTCACTGTCGTAAGTTCATTATTAGTGAAGAAAATCAAGGATGCAGTTACATTTATAAATTTAACCTTAAAACTTGACACGTGATGTCTAAATTTTTAACCTACTCTAATGCCATATGTTTCACTGTCGTAAGTTCATTATCAGTGAAGAAAATCAAGGATGAAGTTACATTTATAAATTTAACCTTAAAACTCCACACGTGACGTCTAAATTTTTAATGTGTATTTTTCGTGTTTTTGTAACTTTGGCTTAATGAAACTTTCCGAAACTTTATATGCTAGGTCTATTGCCCCCACAGATGACAATGTTCCACTTCTATTGATTAGAAGCTACATAAGAGCCAACAGATGTGTTCAAAATTTACGATGCGATGTTTGGTGTGGGAATTTCAATACAAAATCTCCACCTACATTTTCATTTCTCACGTTTTCTCGCTTACCAAACTTTGTGTTGTGGTAAGAGGGGTACAGTCGACTCCCGTTAATATGAAGTTCACGGGAACCGCGAAAAACTTCGAATTAAACAAACTTCGAATTAAGCAAAAAGCACTAAAAACGGCACTTTTATTAGTTTAAAAGCGCGACAGTTTTGAGGAAAAATAGTCTGTCGTCTTCTTCTGCTTGCCGAATCGGGCTGCAGCTAGCAAGTTTTGTAAGGAATACACATGTCGAAGTGCTTCTTCGGCGTTGTGTTCTCCAACAAAAAACCGCTGCGCAAGAGCAAGACCCGCAGCTACATCGGCAGCCCTCGGTGGTGGCTCATTTCTGATGTTGTCGTCATCATCATCATTTTCATGAATGCAGTCATGGGGCCGAACCATCTGCACGATTTCGCTGTCCGTTAGTGGACCGCATGTTTCGACGTTGCTGTCCACAGCGACATACTCGTCAAAACGGACGTCACCGAGAGCGGCGCGAAAGCTACCGTCGTCGAGCTCATTTGTTTGCACTTTCACTGGCGCCCAAGGAGAAGCATCCCCCGAGTTTTCCATGAAACCACAGGCCTGGAAAGAATTGGCGATGGTTTCTTCTTTCACGCGGGTCCAAGCTCGCGCTAGCATGTTGATGGCACTAAGCAAACTCACCTCGTATTGCGACGAGTTGTCCATGCACAAAAGCATGTGCTCGACGAGATGCTGCCTATACAATACCTTCACATTTTTTATTATGCCCTGGTCCATGGGCTGCAACACGGACGTCGTGTTTGCAGGCAGGTACACAAGACGGATGGCACTCAAGGCAGGTACGTTCATGTGGGCACTACATTGGTCCACAAGGAACAACACCTTACGGCTTGATTGCGCGAACTTGCGGTCGAGTTTGGTGATCCACTCCTTAAATATATCGGATGTCATCCACGCCTTTCTGTTCGAGGCATAATCCACAGGAAGCGTCTTCACGCCTTTAAAGCACCTAGGCTTGGCAGCCTTCCCGATCACAAGCAGGCGTCACCGTTCTGTACCAGTCATGTTCGCCGCGACTAGCACTGACACTCTCTCTTTGCTTCTTTTGCCTCCAGAACAGTCGTCGTCTTTAAATGTCAGGGTCTTGTCCGGTAGCAGCCGATAAAAAAGCGCAGTCTCGTCTGCATTAAAAATGTCTGCCGGCTGGTATTCTTCGAGGTACTCGCGAAGCTTGCCCGCTTTCCATGTCAGGCACGTTTCCTCATCGACTGACGCCTTCTCCTCACACACGCTTTTAAAAATCAAGTCGTGGCGATGTTTGAAACACGTAAGCCACCCATCCGAAGCAGCGAAGTCGTTGATGCCCAACATTTCAGCAAGCGATGACGCTTTTGCCGTGACGACTTCACCACTGAGAGGAAGTTTGTTGTTTCGTGCCTCTCTGATCTAAATCAGCAGTGCTTCCTCCAACTCGGGGTAGGCGCCGGTGCGCATCCGCTTCCGCGATGTCTTGAATTTTTCACTTTCAAATGCATCCAATATTGAGCGCTTATTCTTTATGAAAGTCGACAGCGTTGTTAGGCTTAATGCCGTACTTTCTTGCAATGTCTTGTTTGGCTGTACCTCCCTGGTCAACTTCCTTCAAGACTTCGACTTTCGTCGCTAGGTCTAGCGTTCGGTAAGGGCCAAGAGTTGCCATTATCAAACGTATGTCACCACCACAACACTCAAAATCAGAAGCGCGGAAACACGTGTGGAATCAACCCAGCGCGCGGGTGACGCGGTGACACACTCGAGTCTCGACAAAAGTCAACTAAAGAGTCAGTCGATGCCGCCGATGCGATTCGCCAGCGTTAAAAAGATTGCCGCTTCAATATCTGTGGCGCTGCGGACAGTAGTGATGGCGAAGACACCAGCGCGGTCCGGCAGATGTTTTGGCTTATGAAAAGTTCCCCATTTTACTGTAAAATTACGGTCGCGACGAGATTGTCGATTGAAAAAACTTCTAATTAACCAATATTATGGGTTTTTAACTTCGAATTATCGAGCATTTTTTTCTATACTATTGCATGCAAAACTGATGGGACCACTTGCTCATTTCTAATTAACCGAAACTTCCAATTAAGCGACTTCGAATTACCGGGAGTCGACTGTATTTTGGCGATCGTGAAATTGTACTTTACTAATACACGAAAAATCGTTTAGCTCTGTAGTGTCCATTCAAATATTTTGTGTATCTCCCAGAAGCGAAATTTGATGAGGTTGTTCTGAGAGTAATGGTTGAGGTTATGTGTAAAAATATTGATACTGGTGTAATAATTTATCTGTCAAAAAAATGTGACTTCATCATGTCTTTTCCTTACAGATACCCAATGCATGGGGTGTGATCATTGTGAAAGCACAAGGTACTGGCCTGGCCATTGTTCAGCTGCACATAGAATACAATGTGGACACTTGGAGGCATTTGGTCACACCCCCACCGGTGCCCGCATTCGCATTGAACGTTCGCCAATATTCATATGGGAGGAACAGCTCCTATGTGTCATTTAGGTCATGCCAAAGGCAAGCTTGTTTCACTTTCTTTTGATATGGCTCTCATGTCAAGTTCCTTTGACATTGAAAGGGGTCCTGCAACACTTCTCAAGCTCAGTTGGAAAACATTGCCAGTCTGTAGTTAAGGTTTTGTAGTTCCTAGTGTTTTTCTGGATGTTTAGTGCATGCCCATTATAACACCGAACATATCAGCAATATTGTTAATTGCAAGGATCATGAAAGTTACAATTTCATGTTAAAACCAGTCCAGTTTTGCTTGCTTTATCTTTTTGTACTACGATCACAGAAAGGTGCTCTCAGCCTGTGGCATGTAGAACTGAAAGCTTGGCCACTTTGTGACAGTATCTAAAGATATTTTAACTTAGTGCACAACTATGTGGACACAAGAGAAGAAGGGACAAATTGCAGCGCTGCGGTTTGTCCCTTCTTGTGTCCGCATAGTCGTGCGCTGAGTTCAAATATGTTTAAACCTGTGACTTATCGTTATAAACTCTACTTGATGAGATCAAATAGTTCTTACAGTAGTGGATTCACGAGTCAATGGACTCCAATAGTTCTCTCATTTACTAATAACCTTAAAGGCTTCTCTTTTGGCCTTTTTAAGCGGTATTATTAAATTGTGCTTTTGGCTGTGCTTGTACAGAACGAAGCTCGTTCTTATCAATAATGCAGGACAGTACTGCACCCCACCCGGCAAACTTGGAAGACTTCTACATGAAAGCAGCCCTGATAACTTAAAGTAATTCAAAGTTTCTGAGACTCCACTGAAGATAGAGCATTGTTGTTCAAGCGCAAATAGAAAAAAATAATTTGACATTTTGTTCCTTTGTTAGCAAAGCAGGAAAAAGGCATCAATCCAGCACTACTGTTTCATATCAATTCCCTCTGTTCTATTTTGTTGCATTTGGATAATTCATAAGTGCTCTCAGTCATTGACATTTTTGATAAAATGAGCAGAGAATTGCCCTGACCACTGATGGAGGGTGAAAAAAAATGAAAAGGTTGTATTTCCATGGTAATAGAAATTGTTACCAAATTGAGACCTAGGCTACCAGTTTGATACCTCAACTACCATGTTAAAACGAATATTAGCGCGATGCAAAAAGGAACGGTTACCCCATTTGTTTGGAACACTTGTTGGTTAGAGCATTTGTTTGTGAAAAGCTAAGTCGGCCACCCATCGGGTTCAAATAATGCAAGCTAAATTGTTTAGGACAACTTCATGCTTCAGTGAAAAGGATAATTCAGATATAGTGCCTTGGTTGTAATGATGTTTTACTACACTCAAGCCTCACAGTGAAGTTGCATCTTACATGAAAGTTTGTTACTTCCCAAAATTTTTTATAAGAGTATATATGTAAGACTATATTGCAGGAATATTCTTTATTTACTTATAACTGATATTTTGTTATATCTGAGTTTGTTATGTAGAGGTTTGAGTGCATGTAGTTCTTAAAAAAAATGTTGAACTGTCTGAATTTTTCTACATGTCCACTCTACAAACTTGCACTTTAATCGACCCAAGTGTTTTCATTTGCATGAAGTGGCGTGATTTAGAATTGAATTTTGAGGTATTTTTATGGAGAGTGATGTGCATGTGGTCTGATAGTAGATGCCGTGTCTTGTTCTCACTCCAGCTGGATTCGTACTGAAGAGAGCCCAAGGAGTGGTATGGCTGTGCTTGAAGTGAACCTGCCGTCAGGTTACTACATTCAGCAGCAGACACTGGATGCATATGTGCAGTCTGGAGCTGTGCGTAACCTTCGGGAAGCTCGATATGAAGAGAAGAAGGCTGAAATCTACTTTGATTACGTGTGTATCTTTAACAAGCATTATGTTGACTGTTTATCCTTTGCATCGCTAAAGCAGTGTTCTCATCAACATTGCTTTTTTTTTTTCTAGCTTGACACATCACCCATCTGCGTCAACTTCACTGCCCAACGCTGGTACCCAGTTGCCAATATGACACGGTTCATTTCAATTCGTGTTTACGACTATTATGCTCCAGGTGGGTGTTGATTGGTTTTTTATTGCGACATGGTAGGTTTACTAAAATCAAGTCGTACTCATCTAATGTGTGCATTCAGTTGGTTAGTTTGTTCAGTTAGATTTAAAAGCTTTTCCCCTGCATTTCAAGTGGATAATAGGATAATGAATGTTAGTGAACTTGTTTTTTTTTTTCTTGCTACCCACTGTCCGAATTTTGTGTAGTCCGGATGCATATATCAAACTCGAAGGGGATCATGAAAAATTTTGATATATAGTGATAACTGGAAACTAAAAATTTGCATATAATCTTGTGTAATGCAAGCATTAACATGCTCATTTGATCGCAATACGCTAAAAGAACAAGGTGAGAACTACCTAATGTCAAAGTTGCTGCACTTGATTTCACATGAAAATAGTAGTCCATAAACTTGTCTTGTTTCTTGTGCTTCGTCATGGCCATCCAGTCATCCTCAATATACTACTGAAACTTTCTAAATGAGCAAATTGAGCCCCTTTTCATTGTGCCGCAACATCAGTGAATGATGCTGAGCACCAATGCAAGCTGTGAAGAAAGGTGGAAGGCCGTTAAGGGCAGGCATTGGCATCTTCATTATTGCTTGGGTTCACTTCTGTGGCATTGGGAATGTCAGCCATGATCTCAGCATTGATGCAGTCGAAAACAGCTATGTCATAATCTGCACCAATGAAGTCACTTGCTGTACCCCATTCAAGAAGGCGCGTGTACATGCCAATGAGTTGCTGCATTCCCTGAGGTGCCGTTCACATTGTCAGCAGTCATGATGCAACCTAAGTCGTCACCTGGCTCCAAGCACGCAAGGAAGCAGTTCATAAAGGTGCTTTGCTGCACATTGTTCTAAGCACCAGTCATTATTTTTATCATAACTAGTGGGTCACTGTTTAGTTCGACTCAAAGGTGAGGAGTTATCAGGCACCAAACGAGAAGTGCACAATCCCACAACACTACATTAAACAATGCTGCCCACAAACAACAAAGGAACGAGCTCTCACAGTCAACATCTTGGCGATGGTGATAGCACTTGTGCCTTTGTAGCAGTTAGTGATTGCCTTGGTGTCAAAAGCAAGAAAAAAGTAGTCTCTGCGCTAGCCTTACTTTTTTCGTGAGAAGTTCATGTAGATTTCTGCTCTGTTCGATATAGCCAGTAATTCTATATATCCGAGTTTGATATATCCAGGATCGTCTGTACACATGAGTTCTGTGGCAGGAAGCTGCTGAAGAAAAGCATCCCCAGCACATTACATAATGCATAATAGGAAATGTTGGTAATGAATGTTTAAATATAGAAAGTAAGTCATAGATATGGTTAAAAGTTCAACTATGACCTTACCTGGAATTCAGTTCCATGGTAGGCTTGAGATATGACTAGTACTTAAAGCAAAGAAATTTTAGTGGACACAGCATTTATACACTTAAGTTTTCTTACTCCATCGGGCGAAATTTAATAACCTGCCTCTGCAGATAGTAAATCACACTCTTGATGATGAATCATGTGGTGGCGGTTACACCCTCAAGGCCTTACATCAATGCACACTATTAAAAGAGCTGTCAATTTATGCAAAAGCACACATGCTCATCTCAAAGGAGCTGTTTTGCCCCACTAGCATAGATAGTGTCGCATGTTTCTGTGTCATGCGGTGTCATTCCTGCTGGACACAGCAATAGCAGCATGAACAACAGAAGCATGAACAGCACACTGAGTACTCCTGTGGAACTTATAGCAAGCGCAGCAGCTGCTGTAAATAAGCCAAGAATCAAGAAGGGGAGTGAGCAAGTAAAAGGAAATAAAAGTGGTAGTAGTGATTTTAATGTCACCCCGGCTATCAGCTTCTATATGGGCGAAGACAGGAGAGCAAGACTGCTTGTGGGTGTTCCTAAGGCAGTTGTGATGTATTTTGACGTAGTGGTGTGAAGTTAGGAAACATGCTGATTTCTGCTACCCATAAGGGTGCATGGCGTTGTAAAGTGGGGCAGGGGCAGTTGAAAGAGAGATAAACAAAGAGGACATTTTTAATGTGAGTGCCATACACTATAGAGAGTACCAGGTTGGAAGACATTCCTCCTAGGCTTGTGCGAACAGTGAATTTTCAGGTTCAAAGCGAATAGTGATTTTGGTCTAATAATTTCGAATTCAATCTAAATAGTATATATGACATATAAAAAATGGGCATATTTATCATGGCTTAACTTACCTTGTGGTGTCTCGAATTGGCGAGGGAGCGCCACGCCCCGCTCTTGGAGTGAAAGGACACCGTTGACAAGGTCGGTGCAAACCAAACAACACATACATTTATTTAACTAATTTACAAAGACGATATCATCCGCCGAATTGATACATCAATCGTTATTAGCCCGCTAAGTCATCATTACACAAAATTACCATACCCACAAACATAACACAAGAGCACACAAAAAGCGGCGTCACCAACGCTTCACTCACCACGGGGGCCTACTGCAGGTGGCCCGCGGTGCCGTCCACGGCAGACCCACCGCGAGAGACAACCGTCTGCGGCAGCTGCCACGCGCAGAAGAAGCTCGCTCAACTCTCGCCCGCTACCAAGGCTTGCCTTCTGCCAGGGGTGACGATGATGACAGTGGTAATCAACGCCACCTACCACCCGGTAGCTGTAACTCGAAATGTGGCCCTTGGGCGAGACAAGTGTGCCACACGGCGCAAACAACCCTACAGGCGGTGTCAGCACCCCCACATTCCCCCAACCTTATATCAAACCATATCCCGAAAACAAAGAGATCAGCACCACAAGCCTTAACAACCAAAATGACATCACATGTTCATAATGCCTTTGCACCACGACACTGCCACCGGTCGACACTGCTGCACTGTCCGGCTCGATTTCACCTCAGTACCGGTCCCGCAACAACAACGTTGCCGTTGGCGCGATGATAGGTCACTCGTGCCGACACGTTTCCCGTTGCGACCAGCACTCACTAGGGCGCCGGACTGCAGCCAGTGCGCAAGTCCCAGGCATCTCCATTGCCTGACCTCACAACCGCATTCCTGGCCAGTGACGCTGACGATGTGCAGAAGACTGTCGGCTGTGAATGACATCCCTCCCGCTGAATACATCAACAAAAAACACTCAAAAGAAACAATGGAGCAGGGCCTAGGGAAGGGAGCATCGGGCTTTTCGGCCACGTGGTGCGATGGTCAGTACTGCTAGCTAATACATCGGCGGCAGTCGATACGCTCATTAAAATACAACAAAAATCACTTTTTGCTAACTCGTACATCGCAAGATAAAAAAAGTGAGGGAAGCAGAGCGCAACACCTCAACGCCACGATGCACCTAGTTGCGCCACGTGCAACAGGCGGCTGCGCAGAGCGTTAGGCTTAATGAGTCGCTCGACAACAACCGGCATCCACCCAGCACCCAGCCTAGGCACTGCAGAGGCAGCCGCGAGGAAACATCCACTCTGTGAGGTGGCCCTATCCCTCGCCGCACACAGCAGCTTACCGAGCGATCGGCGTCCACCGCCCCGGGCGGTGTCACGTTGCCCCGGCGTCGAGCCGCCAACAAGTCAGAAACGACGCCCGGCTCCCTGAGCCCAAAGAGATAGAAGAAGCTATTTACAGAAAATCGGACCACCCACGAGGCTTCCGTACTCACTCTCTTCGGGCCTGGCCTACAAACCATGTGCTCGAGGCCTTGCTCACCCCAGAATGCGGATCGCATGGCTCTCGTCCTAATTCAACAACGTTTTTGAAAACTAACAAAAAAACACTTGCAAGCAGAAAAAAAAATAAAAACTTGAGTGCGAACAAGTTCAAACACGCCACAAAACCAATATCCTCGCTTCTCTAGAAAGCACACCACTGACGCTTGCAATGAGAAGTCCCCCCTAGGCCTACTCCACGCTGGCTCTAACAAAAGCCTGTATCGAACCGCAAAAACTGTCGTCCGATACTTCAAGAGCTCCTTGTTAGGCAGCCAGTGTGGGGTTTCGAATTGGCTGGCAAGCGAGCACCACGCCACGCTCTTGGAGTGAAGGAACACAGAAGACGCGGTCGGTACAAACCAAATAATATACATATATTTATTTAACTAATTTATAACGACGATAACGTCCGCCGAATTGATACATAACTCGTTATGCAATATGCTATGACATCGTTACACAATAACACGACAAGTCTGATTTTTCAAGACTGTAATTTTCCGGAAATCCCTAGACTGTGGTGAAGTACCATCTTCATGGAAAACAGCGAAAGTTTTGCCTTTGTATAAATGTGGTGATAAACAACTCTTATCTAATTACAGGCCAATATCTCTTACATCACAGTCATGCAAGATGTTGGAACACATTATTCACAAGCATATCATTGAATTACTCGACTCCAATGAAATTCAAACGTCTGCTCAGCAAGGTTTCCGTCAAGGCTACAGCACAGTTACACAATTAGTCGATTTTGTTCATGACGTCGCCTTTAACCTAGACATAGGAAATCAAATAGATGCCATTTTCATTGACTTCTCTAAAGCTTTTGACCCTGTTCTTCATTCTAAGTTGCTAGTGAAATTAGATACCATACTCAATAATTCCCATCTTGTTTCTTGGGTCGCCAGTTTGCTGTATTATCGCTAACAATTTGTTTCCTTCAACTCAGTGGATTCATCCCTTGTTGACGTCACGTCAGGTATTCTTCAAGAATCTGTACTAGGCCCATTATTATTCCTCATATATATTGATGATTTACCTAATTGCACATCATCTAAAATAAGACTTTATGGTGATGAATGCGTATTATACGAAGCCATTAATTCTGCGGAAGATCAGCACCGTCTTTCACAATGGCTGATTTCTTTCAGCTCTTGGTGTGAAACATGGCAGATGAACGTCAATTGCATTAAAACAGTCGTCATGTCATTTACCAATGCACAGAATCCGTTTTTGTTTGATTATTACTTCGATGGTATTCAACCCAAAAGAGTCTCACAATATAAATATTTGGGTGTGATTCTGACAAAAATCTTTCCTGGACCAACCACATTGAATATATCAGCGCGAAAGCTCTAAAAAAGATAGGTCATTTGCGCCGTACTTTGGCTAAATCTCCCTGTGATACCAAATTACTTCTGTATAAAACGTTGATTCGCCCTATTCTAGAATACGCATCTATCTCTTGGTGCCCTCACAAACAAGGTGACCTAAAAATCTCCGATAGCGTTCAACGTAAGGCCATCCGCTTCATATGCCATAACTACAGCCACAGCTTCTCACCAACAAAGGCTCTACAATCACTGAACATTGTTCCATTACTTTCTCGTTATTGTATCGAATCTTTAAAACTATTTTATACAGTCATCAACTCCTCTCCTGGCATCTTTGGTGGTAACTACATCGCATTTATGGAAGAATCTTGCACCCGCAGCTCCCATATCCTGAACAGAAAGCCTTTACTTGCTCGTACTAACACATTCAAATTTAGTTTTTTTCTACGTACTATAGACCTCTAGAATTCCCTACCAGGCAGTATTCGTTCACTATCTTTACAAAATTTCATTGATGCCGCTATATCCCATTTAGAAATGAGGTAAAGATCGTGTTTGCAATATAATAGTGGAGTTTTCTTATGTATTGCTGTATTGTAATTCAGTTTTATTGGTGCTGCTCTGTTTGTATTAGTTTTGTATAACTCATCCACTCCTGCTGTAGCCCCGCATTAGGGCTGCAGTATATTCAAATAAAATAAATAAATAAACATACTAACACACCCAAGGCGGCGTCGCCAACGCTTGACTTACCACGCGGGCCTCCGGCGTCGCAGCCCGCGGTGCCACGCACCAAGGACCCACGCTAGAGACAACCGCTCGCGACAACCGCCACGCGCAGAAGAGATTCGCTCAACTCTCGCCCGCCAACAAGGTCTGCCTTCCGCCAGTGGTCACCGCCAGTGCTACCACTCTACCAACAGCGGTAGTCAACGCGAACTCAATGCCATCTATCTTCCGGCAGTTGTCACCCCTGAAATACGGCTTTTGTGCGAGACAGGTGTGCCACGTGGTGCAAAAACTTTACAGGGGGTGACAACCTGCACAATATATTTTTTTTAATTTAAATAGGGCCTCTATGCAAATTTTCAGGCTTTTGCGAATAGTGAATTTTAGTTTCAAAGAGAATTCGAAGTGAATAGTGATTTCGATGAATAATTTCGAATCGACTTCGAATAGTATGTATGGCATCTAAAAGAAAGGGAATATTTATCATGACTAACCTGCACAATATTTCTTTTGAATTGAAATAGGGCCCGTATGCAGATGCCATTTTTTTTGTCGTTCAAAGTAAGTCGAAACAACCTTGGGTAGTAGTTTTGGTTAGATGCGAGTGATAACCTGTAAAATACTTCACATTTTGAAATTTATTATACTTGGAGCATATACACCATCATAAGAAGCTTAATAAAATGAGAATTGATTTTAGTGTAACATATTTCTTAAAGGGGCCCTGCAACGCGTTTTCAAATAGCCATGGAGCCAGTAAACATGCTCGTTGCCTCACAAATTCACCGCCGCAAAGTTTCTAGAATCAGTCTAGTATAAGTGGAGTTCCAAAAGTTTCTCACTCGCTGCAATTGCATTCTCTCTTCTCGTCCGATAAAATAGCTGGAATTTAAGCAGCGAAGGCAAAAGAAAATACACAGGCAAAGAGAAGGCAAAGAGAATACTCTTGGTTGTGACAAGTGATTTTTGAGCTTGTGTCATTTGCGGAGGGAAGAAAGCAATTTTTTGTTTGATAATTTATTGTGAAATACAAGCCGTGTGCTTCACTATAATATTTGCCTCGTGTGTTCTCGGTAGCCTCGACTACCAATCGGCAGCTTTTTCAGACCATGTTTGGCAAGTGTTGCAGGGCCCCTTTAAATGTGAAGGGAAGCTTTGAGGCAAAGTGAATTTTTCTTGGATAGGTATTTTCCAGCTTAGCATTGCTACATTGCAGTGAAATTACTTCTACTATTGATGACATGCGGACCAATATACACCTATTCATTTATTGCGAATACTTCGAAAATATTCGATAATTTAAATTAGGATCAAAGTGAATTCGAATATTCAACTATTCATTCGAATATTCGAAGCATTCGAATATTTGCACAAGCCTATAAATTTTATTTCTTTTTTTTGTTCAAAGGAAGTCAAAACAACTTTGAGTAGTAGCAGGATTTTATTTTCAGCAGGATGCGAGTCATAACCCTTAAAATACGTAACTTTCTATACTTTAATATACATGGAGCATATAAGCCATCATAACATGCTTATAAGCTTGATAAAATTAATTGATTTGAAGACAATATTTTCATTTAAAGGGACCGTCCGACTTTTAACTAGCCTAGGAATGGATTCACCAAGGAAGCTTATTGCTTCATCAATTCATTGTCCAGTACGCGTAGAGTTGCAAAGATTTCTTGCACGCTGCAAGTGCATTCTTTCATCTCGTCTCGACAAAAGCGCTGTAAGTTAAGCGGGGAGGGTTGGCACGGGGAAAGAAAATACGTCACGCGTGCTTTCTGAGCTTGTGGAGTCATTTGCCAAGAGAACAGACCAATTTTCAGCTGGCTTTGAGAATTTATTATAAATTGCGCAGCGCATGCTGCGCTTTAATATATGGCTTGCATGTCCTCGGTGGCCTAGACTACTAATCGGCAGCATTTTCTAACTATGCCCAAAAAGTGTTGCAGAGCCCCTTTGAATTCGTAGGTGGGCTTTGCTGCAGAGCAGATTTGTTTTGGATAGGTTTTTTCACGGTTTAGCACGCCTACACTGTAGCGAAACCACCTTCGGATTAATATGCATCTATTCGTTCTCTGTGAATCCTTCGAAATTTTCAATAATTTAAATTCGAATCGAAGCGAATTCGAGTACCCTACTATTCATTCGCACAAGCCTGATTTCTTCTCATTAGAAAATTTGGTGGGCGCCCGTCGGTACTTGGATTTAAACCCAGTAAAAAAACTTGTTGTTGGGCTAGTTGGTAGATAATTTTAAAAAATAATTTGGGCGCAAACACACAAGACATTCACACACACACATCCAGAGTGCTGTCCGTGTTCTATGTGTTTGATGCCTGGTTGTGTGTGTGCGTGAATGTGTCGTGTTTTTGTACTCCAATTATTTTTTAAAAACCCAGAAACTCATGCATTGAAAGCTAATGCTCAATTAGTTACCCATTGCTGTTGTTTTAGTGCATTAATACCATAGAAGGACAGCTCACCTTCTCACATCATAGCATTACAACATTTCATTTGTCCTTGTCTCAGCTGCTACCAAAGCATATTTACTTGAAAACTCAACTTGCTGCTCAAGCTGGAGGATAACGAGAAGGGACACAAGAAATACCGCATACTACCAACTGTTTATTGTCGTTTCATGAAACCAATATATAGAAAAGCCAAACGGTGCTACCAGGCTTGCCTGGTAGCGCAGTATATTGTATATATAGGCTTGTCTAGATATACAATATATAAGCAAGCCAAACTCGACTTGCTGCAAGTCGAGTTTTCAAGTATGAACCAATTAGTCTGCAAAGAAGTATTTCTTCAGCCAATTTACTACTAGTACTTCAATGTTATTGCTGTATAATGTCTATAAACACGGATGGATGGAAAAACCGTATTTTTTTTTCTGGCAGAATAATGGCCCAGGCTCAGGTGTCCCATGTCCGGTCTACAAACAGGACTTCATAAATTTTTGTAAAACACCAAACTTTCTGACTGGGCCTTGTGAGGAGGCCCTACACAAACTTTTCAATTATACCACTTCTTGTTCAATATTATAAAGTCACCTGTTATTGTTATATGTAATTAAAGTTATTCTTGAATATTTCAAGAGCAGACTCTATGCACACTTAAGTTGAATTACCACGCATGACTCCTGTATGAGTCGATGTTTCTGCATGTATGTGGGTACATTACTCACTGTTTTTTATCCTTTCTTTTCAGAGCGGTTCAATGAGACAATGTTTGAAGTGTACAACTTGTATGCACTCAGCATCTGCCATGTGTGTGGCTCCTACCAGTGCCCATACTGCCCAGTGTTCAACAATGCACCAACATCTTTTGGCCAGAACCAAGAGCAAGCTGTGCTGTCTCTGACTGTGCTTCTGACAGTGCTTTGGAGGCATCTGTTGAAAGGGTAGCTGGCTGTTGTGGTGCTGTGACAGTTATTTTTCTCAAGCAACAAGAACAAACTATCACAAAGACATTGCCATTGCAGCTGTGCAGTCTGCTTCAGTCAGGACTTCATTGTGCAGCATGCTGTGGGTTTCCTGTTGGGGCTGGTTCCAGGAAGCCACAGCCTCATTTTCCTCGTTCTTTTTTTTCTTTTCCCACCATCGGCAAGGTGCATTCTGTTCAGTCGCCGGATGAATGTATACCTTCATCACTGAAATGAGGTATGGGGCAGCTTGAGATTGCAAGTTTGTGCATTGCTTGGCTCAACGAAGATGCCCATTGGAAAAGGCACCAGTCAGTCAACACAGTTTTTATAGGCGCCTTTCTTTTCCATATGTTTGTAATTTTGGCATGCGAGGTTCTACTACATAATTTTTTTTTATTTAGCCCTGTGCAGAGATTGGCAACTACTTGTGATTTTTAGGTTCATGATTTCAAGCATTCATTTGCATCGCAACATTTCTTTTTTATTTTTGCCATTTAATGTTCAGAGCCAAGTTTTACTTTAGCATTCATCTGTTGTGAACATCTAGTAGTAGTCATCAGAGTTTGACATATCTAAGCAAGAGTTGTGTTATATATATGTGTTGAGTGCTTGTTTATTTTTGCATTATTTTCATATGCAGCATTTGTCACTATCATAAACCTTTAGCAGTGTTGTTGGACATACCACTTGCTCGAAGACAATGATGATGGCAGTGATTGTTTTAGTTGTGTTCATACTTTCATTTTTTTTTTTTTCACAATTTGAAAGCAATAGTCATCATTTGTGTAAAATTAATCAACTTCACAGAAGGCTGCTGTGATTCAAGGGAAAGAATGTTCACTGAAGGCAGGTCAAGCGTATCATCTCCTATTTGTACAACATTTTATGTGAAGTAAATTATTGCTACATATAACTTTCCACTGATAAAATTGACATTGTTGTATATCATTTTGCAATACCTGTACGTGTCATACAGGTATGTATGTGGTTAGAAATCAATGCAGGAGTGAAATCTGGAAGAAACCAGAAATTCTGACTTCGATTATTCAAGCAGCTATAGTTTCAGAACTCTTGTTGGCAGCCTCCCATTGCATCTATCTGCACTGCTGTTTTTGAGGAAGAATGCAATTGCAGTGTTTGCACTAAGCAACTTCTGGAAGATATGACCATTTAATTAAGGAGACCAAAACATCCTAGCCTGTCTTTAACTTCCCTATATTTGTTTTTCCATCTGCAGTAAAAGTAATTATTGGAGGCTGCAGCTTTTTGCATTGATGTCCTTTCCCTTTATTGTGACAAATCTCGCAACTTGCTCACTTGTTACTATAAATAAGTGCATCTTACCTAAAAATATACAAATGGGCATCTTGAGCCGGAGTGAATTGTGTGCTACATCGCTAAATTCTCAATATAAACATTGATCTTGGAAAGCTGCAACAACCAACAAGTCCATAGGTTGGGGTGGGTTGTTATTGTATGTTTGAATGACGCATGGAACAACTAAGTCCTGCAGGATTATTTGGAGCAATAACACAGGGCACACTGAGGCCTGAATATGATGCTCTGTGCTATTCATCCTCCTGTCTTGCCAAAAAAATACTGTAAATACAGAGAGATAAAGTGTGTTTGTGCTTCCCTGTGGCTCTTTAATTTTAGGATTTTGAGATAGAAGCTGCCACACAGGCAATGCACTCCTGTGTGAATGCAACCATACTGTTGATCTTAAATTAGATTGTGAATGTGTGGTTTATCAAGCTATTTTTTTGTAACCATTTGCATGAGTCATGTCAAGTAACAATATGGGATAAAGAAAGATAGCTTTTGTATGTGACTTGTACATGCACAAGTGGTGTACCTAACTCTGAGTACATTTGCGAACAACATATTTAAGTCATAGGCGACATGACTGCACGCCACTGTAATGAGGCTGTCAAAACCAATATACTTATGAAGCAGGGGAACTGTGCATTATTCTACTGCCTCTAATTTGGGCACTGCAAGCAAACAAAAGCATGGAATGTAGATTACTCAGTGGTAACCATTTATGCAGTGTTCAAAATCACTGCATGGCATAAAAACAGTTCAAATGTTTACGCGTGTGTGAGTATTAGAAAATCTTCCATGACAAATCGAACGGCATCTTATAATCTTCGGCTTTGCCTTTCGTATTCATAAATACGAAAATTTTATAACAGTGTACAACCATTTGATATTGTGAATGACACACAAATGGACATTATGGGCAATTGATAGATAGGTACGTGGGGTGTAACGTCCCAAAACCACCCTATGATTATGAGACGGCGTAGGGGAGGGCTCCGGAAATTTCGACCACCTGGGGTTTTTTAACGTGTACCCAAATCTGAGAACATGGGTCTACAGTCTTTTCGCCGCCATCGAAAATGCAGCTGTCGCAGTCGGGATTCAATCCCGCGACCTGCGAGTCAGCAGTTGAGTACCTTAGCCACTAGACCACTGTGGCAGGGCGACAATATGGCAAGAGTATCAGAAATTTATGCCTGGAGGCATAATATAGGCATGAAACATGACTTCCACGGCACGTGTCACTCGTGGAGCCAGACTTTTCCCATGTAAGATAGTGCAACTGGGAATGTTACTGGTTTCGACTGGTATTAACTGGGACCAACTAGTTCGAACAGGAAACCAACTGGTCACAGCAATGAAGCAACTGGTTTCAGCTACAAGGCAACAGGAAGGCATGACCACTTGTACTGGAAATAACTGGCCCCATTTTGGATGCAGCTAGAACTTCAACCTGCTCTACTGGAAGCAAGTCGTTCCAGTTCACTAGCTGCATAAGCATCATTCGCAATAAGCATCAGATGATGCTTATTCTCTATATGCGTATTGTCATATGCGTATGATCCGTATTGCTATATATCGCAATATATAAGCATCAGATGATGCTTATATACTGCGAGATGATGCTTATGCATCATCTCGCAATAAGCATGATGCATAAGCATCATCTCGTTGCCTTTCTTCTTTCTTTCTTTCTCTCTATATATATAGTACTGTGCAATATGCTTAATGGTTCTCTGTACACAATTCACTTGCGGTTTTGTTGCTAATTAGATTAATGCTGGTATGTGAACAATCGCTCTCATGTTGTGGACCTACGCATGCTCGCGACGCTTGAAGTTTAACATCCTCGGTCCACTGATGCGTAACGCGCCATGGCATCATAGGAGATTGAAAGTGAGAGGCCCGGGGTGGAAGTGCTGCACCAATTGAGCCATTCTTCGACAATCTGACCTGCTGCGCTTGAATGGCGATTTCCGCGATAATTTTCAATTTCAAGTGTAAACCGCCAAATCTAGCCGATTATTATCGTCGACCGATCAACAGTGAGCGTTGTCTACGGAAAGGTAGGGTGGCTAGAATCGGGAGGTGTGAAAACCGGCCGCTCCAAGGTGGCTCCCACTCGGGAGCCTGCAGCGGTAGCGCTGTAGTCGGAGGCGCTGCCAGCTTTCTTCGTTGCAATGCACCCGCGATGGTCGTTTCGAGTTTTTCGCCAGTACAAGAGTTTTGTCAAAGTAAATATCAAACAATGATTTCCCCAATTGTAAATACACCACTTATGAATGTTCACTGAATGAACATTCCATTAGAGCGAAGTTTTCGACGGATCATCATTCCGACAGCACCACTGTTTATATGCTTCGTGAAACAAAAACGATTTTATTGTCTATAACACTAAACTATGTTTTAACGGAGTCAAAAAAAAAGAAAGCTTGCTCTAGCGGAGCGTGGTATCTTTGACGATGTTAGTTTGCCAACATTACCTTGTGCTAACCCGCGATTGACTGTGACAACGTTTGCTGCTAAATATGCCTGGACAGTGCGACTTACCGAGTGCAGTTACGTATTGCCATTTTCTTAATGCTGGATTTGTATTACACTTGCGGCAGTATTCTGAATCACGTCTAAAACTGAGACAACACTTAGTTTCATGGCTGCAACACTGTTTATTACAGTAAGTCACTAACGGACATTTTTTTTAATGTGACGCAGGGCTTCAATCGCTTGACCTTTTTCTCGCTTTTTGCTTGGGTCAGACCATTAAAAAAAAGAGCTTTCGTTACGCAAAATAATCTGACCACTGCTATGTTCAACTCTTTGCAATGTTCGATGCAGCCAATTTCTGGAAATTGCTTAGAGTTCGTATGCAGAACTGCTAAATTCGAATGCAGGTGCACTGTGCTAAACACATGTGTTAATTTGGTTTCTATAGTCTTTAAAAGGTTTTAGAGACTATCACGGATACAGAAGTCCCTTTAAATCCCAATTTCTTGTCGCATGCCTTGGCAGCTCCTTGATTCATTTGGGCAATCCACCAACGTGCTAGGGGTATCGGGACACTTCGTTGCTGGCACGTAGTCTGATGAAGCAGCATTTCGTATTTTTCGTTCTCTAGGCAAACTCTTCGATATATATTTAAGGTGCGTACCGCGTCATCTCTTAAGCTAGTCTTGTCACGCTGCATTCTTCTTGTCCTTCTACAATATGCATGAATGCTCGCAAGCTGAATCTAAAAATCAAGTGAGAAGACATAATTTTAGATAAATAAATGTATTTATCGAAAAGCAATGACCGAGGTTTTAAGAGCGCCACAGCGCATTCAATATCTCCACTTGCTGATGCCTTCCACACATGCACACAGGTTTTTTTCTGCCCTTAAATAAGTAAATAAATTCAAAACATTTACCATGTGTCAAATTTTTTTTTCGCAGACGGCGAAATTTTATTGGTGTGCTTTGTCCGCCCTTGCGATGATGCGCTCCTATTTTGCTAACTGTCTTTGCATGCCAGAGCGCACGAAAAAGGAAGTTTTGAGCGCGCGATCTGTATACCACGTGACCAGCAGCCTCCCCCGACGTACACTGCACCTGCAGCCGTCTCCGCCGCGCAGGCAGCAGTGTCTCCGATCGCAGCGCTAAATGACAACCTGGCGGAGATCTTGCGCACCGTGGCACCGCTCGGCAAGAAAAACACGGCGCGCTTTTCACACCTTCCCATTCTAGCCACCCTAGCAAAGGACGTGGGTTCATCAGTATCCAGTGTAGTTCTTAGCAGTGCGATCATACTGTAATTCTGCTCATTTATGGGGCTTGCTGGTGCTCGTCTCATCGCTGTTATCACCGTGGTTTTCCCGCAAAAGTGGTTGCACCGATATGAGCAACTGGGAATTATCTAGTGTAGTGGAGCATACGGACCAACGCGTATGCGCCTTCGGAAGACAACGAAAAGCCCGTGCTCTGCTTGCGCGCGAGTTTGTGCCGCCTTTGCCAGACTTGCCGTACGCCCACTTTTCGTTGCGACTTTGCTGCTCGAATAAACGTCATCACATTAGTAATACAGGGAAACCTCGATAAGTTGTACCAGCCGGCAACGCGGCATGATCATGCACTTGACGACAGTGTGATTTTAGAAGTACAAATGTGCATCTCTTGACATGTGTCATCGCCACCAATAAACAAATACTGTATGTACGACAGCAGATATTACCCGAAGTATCCAACAGAAAGTCTTCCTTTTTGCCAAAGTGCGGAAAGGATACTGGGCTGTCATTCGCGCACGATCGTTTTACAGCGCGCAGTGGCGACGCAAAGGAGCATTTCGAAACTATTAGAGGGCCCGAGATACGTAGCGACTGAAACGGCGACAGAACGGACACTATCGACTTCCCGCAATACGTATGCGCACTTATCTACTGCGACATGATGCTAAGCAACAACTGACTGTTGCATTGAAACATGGAGCGAACGCGTGGACTCGGATCATCTCTGGTTAGTTGCGTGCAGCGTGGTGCCTATCTTGCTTCACCGTCGCTGACGGATGGTTCGCCGTACTGGGCGCGTGGATTTGCTATCTGCATTGCTCGTCCCCGAAAGAGTTGATTCACTGTTAGGCGAGTATGCTCGTCCCCACTTCGCTCCATACTGAACACAGGTGAGCAGTGTAGTGTGTTTAATTAGCATGGGGATAAGAAGCTTCCGCCAAGCGAAATGCGCCGGGGTTATCTATACTCTGTTTCACACATCAGTTACAAAGCTTCGGAGGCTAGCAAAATTCCTTGCAGTAGATGCGTTCGCGTAAAAAAATTGTTCCATATTTTTTACCACACGGAGTATATTTT
Organism: Rhipicephalus microplus; assembly: GCF_043290135.1. Classification (NCBI taxonomy): domain Eukaryota; kingdom Metazoa; phylum Arthropoda; class Arachnida; order Ixodida; family Ixodidae; genus Rhipicephalus; species Rhipicephalus microplus. Next base: position 81,136,098 of record NC_134710.1, read on the forward strand.
TCTTTTTGTTAGAGGCTGAGTATTGAATGAGAATGCTTTGTAGCGCACGTGCGCCCACACACACCTTTGTGGGTGGTAAGTCTTATAAGATCATTAGTACTGCTGTTAAATGAAAACCATTGGAATTAATTTTTACCAGAAGTAGTTTTAATTGGCGATTATTTTTCAACCTAGACAGCTGCTCCAAAACTAACTTGCGTTGCTCCAAATCACACCTCTTGTTGCTTCGAACCTGCTCCAAAACTCCCCTTTTACTGCGCCAAAGCTGCTCCAAAACAGTATTATTCCTGCTCCCTGAGCTGCTCCAAAAAACTGAAGTACTCTTCCACGCCTGGAGGGGAAAATTAGTTTGGCTGCAAGAGAAGCAATTATGTACTTGGAAGATCACTGTCGATCTGGATTAACCATGATCCCGATTAGGTGCACGCTGCTACACGGTTACCTTCAATCACGATCAGGCGTGATCCGGATCAAGACTATCGCGATCTGCCTGAGAGATCGAAATTTTGCTCTCGTCTACACCCCCTAGCCGAGCTTGTTGAAAGCACAATAAACGAGGAAATCGAGCATACATAATGCAATAAAAACACTTTAATAAAACAGCTAGATGTTTATAAAAAAGCAAATTCTAAATTGCTCAAATTGGAACAATATTTGATGTATTGCATATTTTAGGATTCCCATTGACGGCATCGAGTTACGGCAAAAGCAGACGACAAGCATTCGACCGTTGCCTTCAGCGCTTATTTCAACGTTCGCCCCTATGGAGCTGTTGGAGCAACTCGAAGCAAACGGATTATTAGTGTCGCAAGCTTTCCGACTACGTCGCAACGTACGCACACTTCGTGGTCGAATGAAGAGACCTTTACAGTAATTGACCGCTGGCAGGAGTGACTGGACTTGACAGCTGGCAAGAGCGACTGCACTTGAGGCGCCAGAAGTGCACCGCTGGCACGTACAACGAGATCGACGCTTCCCTGCCACAACTCAAATCAAATCCCCCCAAAAAATTCTTGCTATATAATACTGTCCCACTGTCCACCAATCCTAAATAAAATTCCCGGCTACGTCACTACCTTGTAGTGGTCTATCTCCAAGATGCTCGGACCTGCCTTCCCAATCCCAATCCATACTGCACAAGCGACGATGAGCTTTCCCTCCTTTCCGAAAAAAAAAAAATTGCTTGGGTACGTCTTGTCAGTGTGGTCATCTAACTATTTTCGAAGCGCTAGCGCTGCGTAACAATTTTATGCGGTTTTCACCAGTTTAGTCACCTGCAAATAAATATAAGGCGATTGCGAGCGATAGTTCCATTAGAGTCCTTTGATTTTGGTTTTGTTGAAGGAAATGCTGACTGTATGCACTTCTTGTTAACAGCAAAAAGGTAAACCTATCGCGCAAGGGGTCTGTCAAGCCAGAAAAAAGCGTGAACGCGAAATGCTTAGCGAACGCCGCTGATCGAAACTCCTGAAGTTCGTGCCATTTTCCCGTTAAATTGCTCCCTTTCTTGACATATTGTAATCAAGATGTTGACTCGGCGAGTACGAACTGTGCTTTGTCATAAGTACAAAAGCAACGTTATCGCCTTGTAGAACAGCCATACACTCAATCTAGCAAGGTTTCAGAACAATTCTGGGATGCTTTGGAGCAGCACTTACTTCTGGGGCAAAAATTAAGAAGTGACATTCGCAATACCCGTTTTTGCTTTTTCATGCTATAGTAATGAAAGCTGTACAGAGGAAAATTTTTACCACGGGAAACATTTTTTTGTAAAAGATCATAAATTTTATATATATCCATGTGTATATTGCCGCGAGCCATGCATTGGGTTTGTTTTATTTGTGTTTTGCTTTTTCGGCCTGGCTGCGCCGGCCTGTGGTATCACTATTGGCTGTGTGTCAAGCACGTATTCTGTTCTTTGTGCGCGGCATGTATTATCTCTTGTGATTGGGACAGCGTTTCGAACAAACGTGAACCGTCTAGCATAATCTCAGTTCTTCTAAAGTGTTCTCGGTACAATTCGACTATTCGAGAAACCCTCGCGCCGAGGGATAAATTCCCGCACAGCCGATGCCGCGACATTCGATCGCCGACGCTCACTAGCGTGCACGTCGTTTTGCCGACCGCTGCTTCGCCGCCTGTGTATTCTCTCAGTTGTTAGGGGAGCACAAGTTCGCTCCAATAAACTTGTTTTCCTTATAGACAACTGCGTCGTCCTTTGCTGCGTGACATCTGATGGAGGTGCTGGGTACATGAACCCTAAGCCATTGCCAAGCCGACAAGCAAGCCCAACTCGTGTCAGCCGCCGACAGCAAGGCCTTCAGCCAGAGTTTGGACTGCTCCCGGATAAAAAGAAGAAAAAAGACGTAAAAACCACGCTGATCAACGCAGGCACCATGACCAGCGCTACCAACCCTCCCGTCGTTCTGCAACAACCTCGTGAGCCCCCATCATTCCGAGGATCTCCTGGTGAAGACCCGGAAGAGTGGCTGGAGAAGCTGGAGTGCATCCGCATCTTTAACAGGTGGGATGACGAAGAAACGTTTCGTCATGTCTTCTTCTATTTGGAGGATGCAATTCGAACGTGGTTTGAGAACCATGAAGGCTCCCTAACCGACTGGACTGTCTTTAAGAGCGAATTCCTCAAAACATTCGCTACGGTTGTGCGGAAAGAATGAGCCGCCCTCTTGTTGGAGACGCGAATGCAACACCCTAACGAAGGTGTTGTACTGTTCGCTGAGGAGATGAAGATGCTGTTCCGGAAAGCTGACCCCGAAATGGCAGAAGAGAAGAAGGTGCGCTTTCTGATGCGGGGAGTTAAACAAGAGCTCTTCGCTGGACTCGTCCGCAACCCCCCTAGGACCGTCGCTGAGTTCGTCACCGAGGCTTCGATGATTGAGAGAACCTTGGATATGCGTTCGCGGCCATACGATAGACCACTCAACACCCTTTCGGTGAACCCGGTAAACGCCCCTGGATTGGTGACGGAAGACTTGCGGGAGACCATCCGCGCCGTCGTTCGCGAGGAACTGAGGAAATTGTTCCTAGCCACGCCGCAGCCCCAAATCGCCTCCCTCACTGACGTCGTCCGCGAGGAGGTTCAGCAAGCACTAGGGAATTCTACGCCATCGGAAGCATCTTACGAACCACAAGCGATGACCTACTCGGCTGCTCGTCGACCCCGACCCGTCCCATACCGTTATCAAGAGGCCCCGCTGTACCGCCGCCGAATGTCGCCCGCCCGACCCCCTGTAACCCGAAACCAGGCGCCCAGGAAGACCGAGGTGTGGCGAACGCCAGATAATCGTCCGCTGTGCTACCACTGCGGAGAGGCCGACCACGTCTACCGCCGCTGCCCGTACAAGAGGCTGGGTTTGCGTGGGTTCTCCGTCGACGCACCCCGCCCGCGAGCCGGCCAGCGCCCATTTGAGATCGAAGAATACCTGTCGAACACCAGCCGTGGACCATCCCGTTTCAACTGTTCGCCGTCGCCCTTCGCGTACAAATCCCCCAACCGTCGCAGCAATGCTGACTTCGCCCGTGGAAGGTCCCCCAGCCCACGAGGGGGAAACTAAAAGCAGCAACTTCTGGAGGTGAAGTTGCACAACTGTCGCGATAGCAAGGTTTCCAGCTCCAGTATCTTCTCAGGAAATTTGTGCAAAACCAACTCCTCTGCTTCTTTTTTAAGTCTTTCTTTGTACTCTTCTACCTTTGGGTTTGTTTCTCTGGCCATTACAGAGCTTCGGCTTTTGACTTTAATGGAATGTGGGATAAATCGTGTTTTCTAGCCTGGGACAGGCGCCTACACGCTGCATTTTACGGCTCACAAACCGAGCAGTCAAGGTCGCCCCGTTCGGGATTAGAAGGGGAAAGCTTACTAGGAAAAGCGTCTAGCAAGAGGCAGGTCCGGCGCCACCGTCTGAGTCTAAGCCATTGTTAACAGGCACGCGTGTCATTGAGAATGACATGGGGACGCGACCACTTAGCCTGACCGAGACATAGTGGCGGCAGGTAAACGACCATATTCTCTCGCGCTGTTGTTAGGATGTCGGGGCGTCTCGCTGTCGCATGTACACCTGGTAAGCAATGGTGTACCCATCGCTCTTAAGGACGCTTCTAGAAAGCAACAGTTAATGAAAGAACTTACGGGGCCCGAGCGTGGGAACGGCCGCCGATGGTAGTCGGCCGAAGGAGGCAGCACGGCCTGGTATGGGAGAGAGTGTCACGTGCGGAGGACCTTTCCCTTTGCGTGTTTCATTTTGGTAAGGAGGTTTTTACAAGTGTAGTGCCTTTTATGAAAGTGTTTCTGCGATTGGTTGAGATGCTGCGAGTCCGAGCATGTGATTGGTTTTTGTGAAGACTCTTTGTTCGACCATGGGTTAAAAAGAGGATGTTTGAACTTGAAAAGTGAGCGGAGTCGGGGTAAAGAGCGGATCTCACCACCGGAGACCAGGCCATGCAGGCCGAGGGGTATGCCACCATTTTCTATGTTTTGTCTTTGTAACCCAGTGCATTTTGTAACTTGAAGTTGTGTTAGCTAAATAAACCCCCAATGAGTGCTCCCCGAAATCATCGTGTTGACGTCTCATCGATTGCCTCCGCGGAGTTTCATCCACACTTACTCGTCTCTCTGGTCGTCCGATGCGCCTAACTTTGAACAACCCCGACGTTTCGCTACAAAGTGGTGGAGGTTGCTCGGTAACGATAGTCCCGCTCTGAAATTATGCCCCGAGTCAACAACAGATATAAGGAACCTACCTCTGACAGCTGCACTATGACGGAACCCCATACCTTCTTCTCTGCTATGTCTACCCCCCAAGCTAAACCATTCATCGGACCACCAGTCTTTAGAGGTGCGCCGGAGGAATCTATTTCCGAGTGGCTACTTTGCTACGAACATGTAGCATCACTTAATAATTGGCACCAAGCCACGAAGGTGAAATTTCTATATCTGGCCTTAGACGGAGATGCGAAAAAGTGGCACAATACTCAAATTCTAACCGGTGCCCCTAATACATGGGAAGAATGGGCGACGCTACTAAAAACGTCCTTTACGAGTCGCCACTCAGTCGAGATCGCCTATTTGCGGCTACAAAACCGCACCCAATTGCCGTCCGAAACCCCCGAGCAGTACTACTATGACGTCGTACAGCTTTGTGCGAGAGTGAACCCGTCTATGACGGAAAATGATCGGTTGCGGCACCTTATACGCGGGTTACGTCCGGATGTTCAGGAGAAAATGATAATCGCAAACCCGGAGAGCTGCACTGCATTCCTCCAAATTTTGCAACGCATAAATCTGGCAGCTTTGATGAGCCGTGTGTCGGGGCTACAACCGATTGGCATCCAGTATTCCACCGGATCGCAGTCGTGGATGCAAAACATCGCGCATCCCGTAGGGTTCGCACCCGCCGCAGCGACAGGGCACCCTCCTCCTACGTGTGTCGCCACTTGCGCCGCGGCCGAATTGCGTTGCCCGCGGGAGGTTGCCGACCGCGAGAGAGACCTGAAAACGATTGCGGACTCGGTTGCCTTGCTCTCTGACCGGCTAAAAGGCATCGAAGACGAGGTGCGTCGCCCCCCAATGCCGTGGCCTCGGAGAACTTCCCGTGCCAACGATGGGCGTCCCCGATGCCAGATTTGCCGCCGCATAGGTCACATAGCCCAACAGTGCTGGCAGCGGTTCCGAGATGACAGGAACGATGAGACTGAGCTCCAAGGCAATCAGAATGTGCAGCCTAATCCTTCGGGAAACGAGAACGGCCGGGTCTAGGGGGCCAGCCCGGCCGCCCCATCGGCCCATTGTCGGAAGGTCAGCTTCTCACAGTCCCCACACGAGCCAACGGTACAGAAACGTTGCGACACCGCCCTGGCCTCAAGAATAGAAATGCCGACACGCTTTGCCGCCTTCCTCATGATCCCGTGCCTGTAAGCGAAGAAAACCCCTTACCGTTGCTGGTTCTGGATCAGGTGGATGTTGGAAAAAAGCAGAGGGCAGACCCATGAATGAAAGAAATTATGCAGCACCTCGAGCACCCGGATGCGCCCGTTGTCAGGAAAACTAAAAGAACGGCACGGAGATTTCGGTTGATCGACGGTGTACTGTATCGAAGGGCGAAAGGGTTTCAGGAGGATCGTGCTGCGCTCGTTGTCCCCAAGTGCTTGAGATCTGAGATTTTAAGGTACTGCCATGACACCACCACGGCAGGCCACTTAGGTGTCAAGCGCACATGGGAGAAAGTTCGTTGCCGATATTTCTGGCCGAAGATGTTCTCGTACGTAAGCAAGTACGTTCTCTCCTGCCCCGACTGCCAGACACGAAAGCAACCACCGGGGAGGCCGGTCGGTTTCCTCCAACCGATCCCACCTGCAGGTCGACCTTTTCAGCAGGTGGGCATGGACTTCATTGGGCCTTTCACTAAATCCAAAGCAGGGAACCACTACATCGTCGTGATTACCGACTACCATACGAAATGGGTCGAGGCTGTCGCGTGTCCAGCGGCCACTGCCGCAGAAGCAGCCAGAGCTTTCGTCGAACAAATCGTCCTTCGTCATGGTGCCCCGGAGAGAGTAATAAGCGATCTTGGGCAGCACTTTGTCGCCAACTTGACCGAAGAAGTATTCCGGCTCGTGGGTAGCGAGCATGCCACCACAACAGCATACCACCCACAGGCCAACGGCTTGTGCGAGCGTTTTAACCGCACGTTGGCTGACATGCTCAGCATGTACGTTTCCTCACACCACCGCGACTGGGATGAATTCCTACCGTACGTTCTATTTGCATACAATTCTTCCATCCACGAGACGACTGGATTCACTCCCTTCTTTCTTCTTCACGGACATGAACCGACACTACCGGTGGATGTAGGGTCGGGTGCGCAACGCGGATTCGACTACACCCTGGATGCAATGAAAGTGGCCCGCAGGCTGCGGCAGGCTCGAAAAATAGTAAATGAACGGGAGAAGCGTCAGCAGGAGAAGAACAAGCGCAGCTATGATGCTAGGCGACGAAGTGTTGTTTATCATCAGGGCGACTTGGTGTACTTGTGGACTCCCTCCCGGGTGAAAGGGAAGACGACAAAGCTTCTTCACAAATATCACGGACCTTTCCGTCTTGTGCGCCAGGTAGCCGAGAACAACTGGGAGGTGGTAGACCAAACTGGGAAAAAAACGTGACGTTGTGAACGTGGCGCGTTTAAAGCCCTGCCACGTTCGATTGGGCTCCGATGCCGACGACGCGGACGATGAGTCTGATGATAATCATGAGGTGCGCGATCTCGGTGGTGATGTGCGCGAGGGAAGTGCCAGAAGAGATGACCACGGATTGCATCGAAGTGTTGTGCGCGAGTGCAGTGCAAGGAGAGATGACCACGGATTGCATCAAAGTGTTGTGCGCGAGTGCGGCTCCAATGGTGATGTGCGCGAGTGCGGTTCGCGAGTGGGTCAGGAACTCCGTTTGCAACATTGTGTGCGCGGGACACAGACCAGTGTTCCAGTACAGCAGTGCGAAAGCTACCACACGGACACTGAACTTTACTCGGACTGGAAGACATTTTCAAGTAATAGCAACGCACAACAGAATGTCAGTGCTTACGAAACGTACACTGAATTGTATTGCAGTACCGACGAGTGAACCCATATATTTCTGTGTCCAATGATTTTGTTTTGTTTTTCATCTGTTGTTTTTATGTAATTTTTTTAAAGCCTCTCACCTGTTATACACATGCATAAGTGTCTTTAAATAAGCATCTCACACACTTGTTGAATGCAAAACCTTTTTGTATAATTAGTCTATTTATTGTCGTGTTTTGCAGATAAAACGAGTGGGGCACTCTTTTTTGTAGGTGGGAGGTGTCGCGAGAGCAAGGTTTCCAGCTCCAGTATCTTCTCAGGAAATTTGTGCAAAACCAACTCCTCTGCTTCTTTTTTAAGTCTTTCTTTGTACTCTTCTACCTTTGGGTTTGTTTCTCTGGCCATTACAGAGCTTCGGCTTTTGACTTTAATGAAATGTGGGATAAATCGTGTTTTCCAGCCTGGGACAGGCGCCTACACGCTGCATTTACGGCTTACCAACGGAGCAGTCAAGGTCGCCCCGTTCGAGATTAGAAGGGGAAAGCTTACTCGGAAAAGCTTCTAGCGAGAGGCAGGTCCAGCGCCATCGTCTGAGTCTAAGCCATTGTTAACAGGCACGCGTGTCATTGAGAATGACATGGGGACGCGACCACTTAGCCTGACCGAGACATAGTGGCGGCCGGTAAACGACCATATTCCCCCGCGCTCTTGTTAGGATGTCGGGGCGCCTCGCTGTCGCATGTACACCTGGTAAGCAATAATGTACCCATCGCTCCTAAGGACGCTTCTAGGAAGCAACAATTAACTAAAGAACTTACGGGGCCCGAGCGTGGGAACGGCCGCCGACGGTAGTCGGCCGAAGGAGGCAGCACGGCCTGGTATGGGAGAGAGTGTCACGTGCGGAGGACCTTTCCCCTTGTGTGTTTCATTTTGGTAAGGAGGTTTTTACAAATGTGGTGCCTTTTATGAAAGTGTTTCTGTGATTGGTTGTGATGCTGCGAGTCCCAACATGTGATTGGTTTTTGTGAAGACTATTTGTTCGACCAAGGGTTAAAAAGAGGATGTTTGAACTTGAAAAGAGAGCGGAGTCGGGGTCAGCGGCGGATCTCACCACCGGAGACCAGCTATGCGGGCCGAGGGGTATGCCACCATTTTCTATGTTTTGTCTTTGTAACCCAGTGCATTTTGTAACTTGAAGTTGTGTTAGCTAAATAAACCCCCAATGAGTGCTCCCCGAAATCATCGTGTTGACGTCTCATCGATTGCCTCCGCGGAGTTTCATCCACACTTACTCGTCTCCCTGGTCGTCCGATGCGCCTAACTTTGAACAACCCCGACGTTTCGCTACACAACGGCGAAAAAATGAAAACCCTCCAACGATGCAAGACCGTGATTCACGACATGCCCTCATACCGACGACCCGACGACACCTTGACGAGACCTCCGAAAATGGCGACAGCTACGCTGCGCGACGCGTACCCGAAATGACGAAGCCTGCCGCTGAGACGACGACGACGACGATGACGACGCATAGTGCCCGACCATCAACACGCGCAAGCCGCGATAGGACGCTCCGACACACCCGAAATTCGAGGAAAGCGGCATCCGACGTCCAGTTGTCCACCGACGGCCTTGACGTAGTCGCCCTCATCGACACGGGAGCCGACTACTCGGTCATGAGCGGGTCATTCGCGTCCAAGCTAAAGAAAGTTACGACCAGATGGGACGGTTTGCACATACGCACAGCAGGAGGCCACCTCTTGGCCCCAAGTGGAATGTGCACATCGCGCGTCACCATAGACGGCACTACGTACCCTGCGGAGTTCATTTTGCCTAACTGCTCCCGCGACGTAATTCTTGGAAAGGACTTTTTGACGGACAATGGCGCAATAATTGATCTGCAGACCAGATCGATAACGTTTTCTTCCAATCACTCCACGACGCCGCAGCCGAACCTAGGACACCGTGCTGCTGTAAGGATCGCCGACGATCACGTCACCCTGCAACCCTGCGCAAGCTTGATGATCGCCGTCTATTGTGAAGGTGCTGCTCCTGACGTCGACGCTATCGTGGAGACTGACCAAAGGTTGCTTCTAGACCGCGGTGTGTCTGTCGCAAGAGGCATTGCGCGGTTTAAGCAACGCAGATCCCACGTTTTGGTCACCAATTTCACCGAGGAGTACCGGCATCTAAACAAGGGCGCTGCAATTGCGTTCCTCGAAGAAACGGAAGAAGCGAGTCAAGTGATCGCGGTCGCCACCTTTGAACGCGCACGCGCAGATGCTTCCAGGCTGCCACATCCTTTCGACGTGAACCCGGCGCTGTCGCAAGAAAATCGGGACAAATTACTGGAGTTGCTCCGTCGCTACAGCGAGTGTTTTTGCTCGAACTCGAAGTTACGTCAGACACCGTTGGCAAAGCACCGGATAATAACCGAAGATGGAGCCCGACCTACCAGACAGTCACCGTACCGCGTTTCTTCACACGAGCGCGAAGCCATCCGGACTCAAGTAGATGACATGCTCAGCGACGACATAATACAGCCATCGAAATAAAGTCCGTGGGCTGCGCCGGTTGTACTCGAGAAGAAAAAAGATGGCACTTTAAGATTCTGCGTTGACTACCGGAGCCCAAACAAAATCACCAAAAAAGACGTGTACCCCCTGCCACGAATCGACGACGCCCTCGACCACCTCTGCTACGCCAAGTACTTCTCATCCATGGATCTGAAGACCGGCTACTGGCAAATTGAAGTGGACGAGAGAGACCGAGAGAAGACTGCATTTATAGCCCCGGACGGTCTATACGAGTTCAAGGTGATGCCGTTTGGGCTGTGCACGGCGCCCGCAACGTTTCAGAGAGTCATGGACACTGTGCTAGCAGGCCTGAAGTGGCACACTTGCCTCGTATACCTCGACGACGTTGTCGTATTCGCCCGGACTTTCGACGAACACCTCAAGGTCGGAATCTGTACTCGAGGCCATTCGTACGTCGGGGTTAACGCTGAAGCCTGAGAAGTGCCGTTTCGCGTACGAGGAACTCAAGTTCTTGGGTCACGTCGTGAACGCCGCGGGAGTCCTACCTGACCCGGCAAAAACATCAGCCATTGTGAACTTCCCAAGGGCGAAAGATAAGAAGGGTGTGCGAAGGTTTCTCGGACTGTGCGCATACTACCGGGGCTTCGTCGCAAACTTCGCACGCATTGCAGAGCCACTCACGCGCCTGACGAAAGAAAGCACCCCTTTCAGCTGGGAAAACGACCAAGAAAAGGCATTCTGCGAGCTGCAACAACGCCTGAAAAACCCGCCTGTGCTCGCTCATTTCGACGAAAAAGCCGAAACGGAAATGCACACGGACGCCAGTTATATCGGTTTGGGTGCCGTCCTCGTCCAAAAGCAAAGCGGTTGCGAAAAGGTAATCGCCTATGCAAGCCGTGGTCTGTCGAAGGAGGAGAAAAACTACTCTGCCTCCGAGAAAGAGTGCCTGGCTATCATATGGGCCATTTCAAAATTTCGCCCATACGTCTATGGTAGACCGTTTAAGGTTGTGACAGACCATCATGCGCTGTGTTGGCTCGCCAATTTGAAGGACCCCTCTGGCCGTCTTGGGCAGTGGAGCTTGCGCCTGCAAGAGTTCAACGTTACAATAGTCTACAAATCCGGCAGGAAACACTCCGACGCCGACTGCCTGTCCTGCGCCCCCGTCGACCCACCACCACTTGACTCCGATGAAGACAGCGCGTTCTTCGGAGTCGTGACAGAGAGCGACCTAGCCGCCCAGCAGCGTGCTGACCCTGACCTCCGCGCCATGATCGACTACCTCGAAGGACGCAACCTCGCCGTGCCTAGGGCGTTCAAGCGCAACTTATCAGTGTTCAGCCTCAAAAACTCCATCCTAGTGAAGAAGAATTTCAACCCCGGAACGAGAACGAATTATCTACTTGTCATCCCCGCAGACCTTCGTGACGAAATTTCGGAAGCGTGCCACGACGACCCGTCTTCCGGACATCTCGGAACAGCTCGCACGATTACAAAAATCAAGGCGAAATACTTCTGGCCCCGCCTTACATCCGATGTCACCCACTACGTCCGGAGCTGTCGTGACTGCCAGCGACGAAAAACACCCCCGACGAGACCCGCCGGACTTCTGCAGCTGATCGCCGTCCCAACGAGGCCCTTCCAACAGATCGGAATGGACCTTCTGGGCCCGTTCCCTACATCCCGATCCGCGAACAAATGGATTGTCGTAGTGACAGACTACATGACGCGCTACGCAGAGACCACCGCTCTTCCGAGGGGAACTGCACAGGAAGTTGCAAAGTTCTTTATTAACCAAGTTGTGCTGCGACATGGAGCCCCTGAAGTCCTAATCACGGACCGCGGAACGGCCTTCACTGCGGAGCTCATGCAAGGAATCTTACGCTACAGCAACACGGATCACCGAAGAACGACGGCGTACCACCCCCAAACGAACGGACTAACGGAACGGCTGAATAAGACAATCGCGGATATGCTGTCTATGTACGTCGACGTTGAACATAAGACGTTGGACGAAGTCCTCCCGTACGTCACGTTTGCGTACAACACGGCTATCCAAGAAACCACGCAGATGACACCGTTCCAGCTCGTCTACAGAAGACGGCCGACTACGATGCTCGACGCCATGCTTCCGCACGTAGAAGACGACGACCTCAACGCCGACGTCAAAGGATACCTCCAACGTGCGGAGGAGGCCTGCCAGCTCGCTCGAGTTTGTATAACGGACCAGCAACTGGTGGATGCCGGACGCTACAATCTCCGACGCCGAGACGCCGAGTACCATCCTGGAGATCGTGTGCGGGTTTGGACTCCCATTCGACGACGTGGACTCAGTGAGAAACTTCTACGACGCTATTTCGGACCCTACCGGATTCTAGGACGTGTTGGCGAACTAACGTACGAAGTGATCCCCGATGGTGACTCCCGTACATCACGACGACGCACGCGGCCCGAAGTCGTCCATGTGGTTCGCTTAAAACGTTTCTACGGACGATGACGAACTTTTATTTTAATTTGTTTGGACTGTCCCTTATGTTAGCATCGGGTCGATGCACTCTTAGAGGGGGGGGGGGTAATGCCGCGAAGCATGCATTGGGTTTGTTTTATTTGTGTTTTGCTTTTTCGGCCTGGCTGCGCCGGCCTGTGCTATCACTGTTGGGTGTGTGTCAAGCACGCATTCTGTTCTTTGTGCGCGGCATGTATTATCTCTTGTGATAGGGCCAGCGTTTCGAACAGACGTGAACCGTCTAGCATAATCTCAGTTCTTCTAAAGTGTTCTCGATACAATTCGACTATTCGAGAAACCCTCGCGCCGAGGGATAAATTCCCGCACAGCCGATGCCGAGACATTCGATCGCCGACGCTCACTAGCGTACACGTCGTTTTGCCGACCGCTGCTTCGCCGCCTGTGTATTCTTTCAGTTGTTAGGGGAGCACAAGTTCGCTCCAATAAACTTGTTTTCCTTATAGACAATTGCGTCGTCCTTTGCTGCGTGACAATATATACTATTTGGGCAAGGCGCTGGCCTAAATTGGCGCAGAAAAAGTTCGATGCTGATGGCGCAGCGCATGCCCGTCGTGGAAGCGCGCATTAACGACTCGGTGGCCGCATACGTGTCGGCGTCGTTAGTTGTAAGCGAAAAATGGGCGTTGTGCGTGGGCGTAAATTCCATATAGATGCAAATAAATAAGCAATATAAAAACGGGCCGTCCGGCAAGCCGAGGGGCTCGTAGCCGATGCCTAGGCTGGGGCCCGCCCCGAATCAACTGCGCTGAACATATTATGATGGTGATAATGATGCCTTCAAATATTAATATGGTTCCTCTTTGATTCGTTTTAAAGATAGCGTATATTCTTCGATCATCATAATTTTGACATCAGCATCATTGTTTCGTTTTATTTATTTCCTTATTCATTATCCTCTTTGGTCACTTGACCTGCTTGATGTTTTCTTTGACGGCTAAGAGCTTCAGCTGTAATAAAAAAAAAGTGGAGACGTGCACGGCGCTTAAGAATGTCATCAGGAAGAGGATTATCATCATCATAATAGCTTAATTTTGACTTGTTCGTCGTGTTGGTATTTCATTGGCGCACGAAAGGTCCCCGTGCTACACACCTATAGCTTTAACACTGTAACAGAATAGAAAGTTGGGCGAGTTGGTGTATATTCATATTAAAAGAAAAGCGGCGCACAAAAAGACGGAGACAAAGAAGAGAACCACACAAAGCGCTGCACTCACAACTGAAAGTTTAATCCGAGCAACAAGAATTTAAAAAGTAGTAGCCGCGCATGATAAGTGAGGTACAACAAGATTAAATGATACGCTCATCAATAAAAGTGAACTCTTTTTTGTGCAATGTAACCGAGGTCTGGCTTACGCAAGCATCATGTGACTTGTTAATATGATAGGCTTCAGACACCTCACGGGGGAATTGATCGTGGTGCTTAAAAATAATAACAGTGTTAGACAGATCAGGTGTGCACCCACACGTGGCACAATGCGAAGCCAAATGGGAAGGCGTGCCGTTATGCAAAGAGAGATAGTGCTCCCGCAAACTTTTATTGACACAGCGGCCCGTCTGTCCCACATAATGAAGGCCACAAGATAAAGCAATGCGGTACACCACCCTCACAGCACAAGGCACATACTTATTTCTATGGTGCCACGTGTGGGTGCACACCTGATCTGTCTAACACTGTTATTATTTTTAAGCACCACGATCAATTCACCCGTGAGGTGTCTGAAGCCTATCATATTAACAAGTCACGTGATGCTTGCGTAAGCCAGACCTCGGTTACAATGCACAAAAAAGAATTCACTTTTATTGATGAGCGTATCATTTAATCTCGTTGTACCTCACTTGTCATGCGCGGCTATTACTTTTTAAATTCTTGTTGCTCGGATTAAACTTTCAGTTGTGAGTGCAGCGCTGTGTGTGGTTCTCTTTTTTGTCTCCGTCTTTTTGTGAGCCGCTTTTCTTTTAATATGACTGTAACACTGGTGGAAGCTTGTTTTTGTTCAACAAGAACAGGCTTTCATCCGCGTTAAAAGTGTAGCACTGCGACGACTCCTCGTATTCGAGCCCCGCAGATTCTACGCCTGCCTTACGTCCTCCCAGCGCATTGTGTGACATGTGGATGGCGTGTCAGTACTCAGTTTCACATGGGTATGCACTACGTTTGGAGCCCTACGCACGTAATCACTCCGGGTTACAAGATGCAAATCGCAGTCACCCTCAACGCCTTGTTCAGGCGGATATTTTGACAGCATGAAAAAAAGAGCAGATTGCTATGCAGACGGTATGGGCACTAATCAAATGATTTATTACTGATTTGGGAGCAAATAAACAGTCCGTCACCGGCGCGCACAAAAATCTAATCCATTCAACTATCTACTACATGTTGCGGCAAACCAGCTGAAATTCACACTGACGCAAACACACTGCTGGCGGACGCAATCTGCGCCCTTCATTTTCACGTGAAACGCCTCCAACAGCTCGAAAGTGACCGGTTCCCTGCTGCGCCACAGTAAATGTGCTTCATAAAGCAAAGGCACCAGCCATGTGTTACGCAGTGCGCAGAAAGATGCGGGCCCTGATTAGCTCTCGCCGGGTCATGCTCACGGGCAAGTTGGTTGACACAGATGCTCCTTTGGCCAATGTCTGATTTACCACTGCTCAATGGCAATTTCCATGATGATTGATTGATTTGTGGGGTTTAACGTCCCAAAACCACCATATGATTATGAGAGACGCCGTAGTGGAGGGCTCCGGAAATTTCGACCACCTGGGGTTCTTTAACGTGCACCCAAATCTGAGTACACGGGCCTACACCATTTCCGCCTCCATCGGAAATGCAGCCGCCACAGCCGGGATTTGATCCCGCAACCTGCGGGTCAGTAGCCGAGTACCTTAGCCACTAGACCACCGTGGCGGGGCATCAATGGCGATTACCACATGTCAATGTTCAACACTATTGTCACCCAGCCTATGAAGAGTAGCCAGTTCTACGAATAATGTAGTGGTATTGTCAAGTTTCCTACGCACAATGAAACACTCGTCAAAATGTGGAACGCACCTACACGCGCTACAGTGTGTTGCTAACCAGCCATGGGCACCTTTTCTTACATTGTTGCGATGTTGCCTGAGCCGATGATTAAGACATCGCAACGTTTTCTTATGAAATGTTTACCACGTGATAGGGACTCCCGGTAAACGACGCCTTCTTTGCAGGGTATGTAAAGTGCCCTATGGTTCCTACTGCAGTCAAGTATTCCTTTAACAACTGGATTACTGCTCTTACATACACTGCTAATCAGGTCCCACATAAAAAAACAGATATAGACAAAAAACCGAACATTCTTCATTTAGAAATAGCCAGCCTCTAATCATGCATGACTTAGAGTGTATTTTAGGGATTTATTTGAGGCCACCACGCCAATGTTTTCCCGAGCACCCACTTATATGCTGTCATATATCCGGTGAGGTAGGCTTAGCGGCAAACTTATTTCGGCCATCAGAACTGGCAGCTCGTACATCCTGGCTTCCGGAAGATGGCTTTTTGAGCATGCAGACATTCTGCGACTGAAGCAAGAAGGCGATCGGGATAACCTGCTTGCTTCAGGCGGGGTTGTGTTTTTTTTTACATTGACGGCTCTTCGCGAAGAGTCGAGAACAAGATTTGCTAAAGATTTTATTGGGACAGTACCGTACAATGTACCTTTTTACCACCATTGTGTAAGAAGAGTGTAATAGCGGCTTGCTTCCCCTCGGTTTGTAAGACCAGCACGTGTGCTTTTCGTGGAAAGGAAATCGTACATCGAGGGACCTGATTGTACAATCCTCGCCTGGAAGCTCGTGGGTGAGCACAAGTACATGGCTGTAAGCAATCCCGTAACAGTGTTAATATGTTAGCGGCTGCAGACTCGAAAAAACCTTTCTCACGTCTAATAAAAAAAAACAAAAGAAGACGATAGTCATCCACACCTATAAAACATATAAGATCATGTTACTTGTGCCCCACCGCGGTGGTCTAGTGGTTAATGTACTCGGCTACTGACCCGCAGGTCACGGGATCGATTCCCGGCTGCAGCGGCTGCATTTTCGATGGAGGCGGAAATTCTGTAGGTTCGTGTGCTCAGATTTCGGCGCACGTTAAAGAACCCCCGGGGGGCTGAAATTTCCGGAGCCCTCCACTACAGCGTCTCTCATAATCATATGGTGAATTTTAGACGTTAAACCGCACATATGAATCAATTATGTTACTTGTGGCGCAATGCTTGGAACATGAAGTTAGGAAAGGAAGAAATAC
Organism: Rhipicephalus microplus; assembly: GCF_043290135.1. Taxonomy (NCBI): domain Eukaryota; kingdom Metazoa; phylum Arthropoda; class Arachnida; order Ixodida; family Ixodidae; genus Rhipicephalus; species Rhipicephalus microplus. Next base: position 81,153,019 of record NC_134710.1, read on the forward strand.
AGATGAGCGTCAACTACCAACTGTTTATTCACAGCAAAGGCTGCAAGCCAAGTAAATTCCGAACATGCGCAGATGTGTGAAGAAGTGAGGACATACATGTAATCTGAAAGTTGTGTTTTAAAAAAAAGGTCAACTCAGATTCATAGAGCACAGCTGGTGTGTCACTGACGCAGACGGACCCCTTCCTTCTAATGTTAAACGGTTCTAATCGCTCCCTCGCCGTTTAATCCCTGCTCTTCCTTGTAATCTTAACCTGCGGGAAATCTGGCACACATGATTACGACTTAACATGCGCCACCCGATGATTGTACATATTCAGCAAACTTACGCACCAACTAGCCCAGGAGAAAGTTCGTCTTCATTTAAGAGCTTTTGTGCCGGTAAGCCGCCGCGAGAGAACTCTGTTAAAACTGGCTAAAAATAAGTTGCTCAGAACAGGCGCAATACACGATCTAATACAAATCAATTGCTTTTGAGTAAAAGGTTTACTATCCCATTGGATGTAAGTCGAATCGGCGTACAAGGCTAAAATATTTAAAATGTGACTGGCTGATACCTGATGCATCCCTAAAATATATTCAGCCAATCTGTTCAAGATCATCCTTGATCCACTTGTGTAAAGCATCAACGGGCAGAGAGCAAAATAGTTCTTTAACATCTGCAGAGATGGCAGAAAGGCCTTCGTTAGAGTATGGGTACAAGAATCCCAAAACATCCAGAGACTTCTTCAAAATGGGTCGTACACTTCAAAAATATTAAGCTTATGTTAAAGAAAAAGAGCCAAGGCCTTGTGCTGCTTGGTGCGTGTCAAAATAATGGGAATTTCTGGCTTTTGCGTTTTCACACTAAAGAAAACCTCAAGATGTTATTTTTTGCATTTTACAATTTCCGCCAGCACGATATCTATATGAAGCCCCTCACACAAACCCTTCGCTCTCTTCTTGATACTTGACATGCGCACAACGGCACGGCGCTCAAGAACAGCCGAAACTATTTCGTTGGCTTTCGAAAGGAGAACACTATACATTGAAGCAAAATCATATTCCTTATCCGCGGCCGATACACGTAACGAGTTTTCTTCGAGATAGGACTGAACGCGTAAGCAGGAATATATAGGATGCTTGCTTACACTACTTCAGGACGTCCACTACTTCAGAGTTGCATCACGCTTCTTCTGAGTCCCCTGCTTGACGGGAGACACCACGTATACGTGAAAGCATTTCAGGAGCGCATTGTCTTCCACCACAAGCTTGGCACCGCTGTCCTTTGGTAGCTCCGGTGGCAGCCGCGCCAGCAGCACGAAAAGCAAGCGGCTTCAGGTACATTTCGTTACCTGAATTAAGCTCAGTGGAGATAAACCCAAAGGTGAAGTTTTGCCAGTTCCTCTCGAAGAGCACCGAAGCCAGCAGCTCTCGACACAGTCGAGCTTGCCTGTAGCACTCAGGCCTCAGAATTTCGGTAATTCCTTCGCTATGTCCCATCGAAGAGAGAACATAGGTGAATTCATCGTATACAGGTGGTCGTAGACAAAGTCAGCAAGGTTTCGTGACTCCGTTCTCTGCATCAGAGAACGACGTAAGAAAATGTTGCCGTGTACCCGGCATGCCGACCGCATGTGTTAATACTGGAACCCATTTCTTTCTTTCTCCCTCGCTGAAGCTCTTCTGGCACTTGAAAGTGAAAGATCTCGTTTGCAGTGTCCCAGTCTGCGTGTGGTGCTCGTCGCGGGCAATAATATCTTCGTTGCAAGTAACCTGCAGCATTTCAACATCTTTTTGGCTTCATATTCACCAAACTTCACCATATTTGTATCGGAAGTTTTCTTGGTAAAAGTTTTTTAAAATGTTCGCTATATGTAGACGCAGGCTGATGGTGATGATGGGAACGATCATGATGATATGGAGACACATTTTCAATGGGTATATGGAAATTGTAAGTGCGCCAAAATTTAGTCGTTATAACCGATAAATTATTACATCTGGGTACGTTAAAAGTCAGTTAGACTGTGTAGGCACTGCCTTTGACACCATAGCCATTCCCCACTATATTGTTCTCCCCACAACACGTGTATACCAAGCAATCACTACCACATGCAAAGCAAGGTGAACGAAAACAACGACATATTTGATCAATCCTATGCGCGAGGGGGTGTAGCTGTCTTTTCCCTTTTTCGCCTTCGTTTCCTATTCCTGCCTTATTAAACCAGAACGAGTAGCTTGCGTATCGTTGATTGCTTATTTAACGGAAAGAATAGGATGCATACGAGATGAACACAAGAAGTGACATGGACGAACGCCTATGTTGTGTGCTGTTGCTGCATCTTCGAAGGATCCACGGGAATGAAGAGAATGGTATGCGGCCAGCGTTCACTCCTTGCCTTCACGGTTGACGTGCTTGCTGGTGTGGATCCTTCCGTCAGCCTTCGCAAATTGAACAGGCAAGCTATCTCCTTCGTTCTTGAGGGAATAGCACAGAATGAAATCAAGGAGGTCCGGCTAAACACACGTAATAACGTTTTAGCTGTCGACACAACACATGCAGACACGCAGGAGAAGCTTCGAATGATGACAAAGTTTGGAGATGTCAAAGTACGAGCGGTCGAACCGATGAATGGGACCTGCACTGCAAGTGTCATTTACGACATTAACTTGGCAATCCCAAACACAGATCTACCCATTCTGATAAAACCGCCGTACGAAGGAGTGATCATTAGGCATATAAGCGCCTCGGAAACAGCCGCTGCGTTAAGATAGTCTTTAAGGGCGACTAAATCCCTACGCACGTCAAGGTGGGACACTTCCGGCATGGGGTACGGCATTTTGTCCCAAAGCCGCTTCAGTGCCACAAGTGTTTCAAGATCAGCCTTGTCAAGGGCGTCTGTGTGAACTCTACCGTATGCCCCCGGTAGAGTTCCTGTTGTGGTAGTTCCCGGTAGAGTTGTTGTGTAGTTCCCGGTAGAGACACCTGTTGTGCAACAACTTATAGGTGTGGCAATTGTCGAGGTACGCATGAAGCCACGTCTAAGGAATGCCCAAGACTCAAGAAAGAAATGGGTATCCTGAAAGAAATGGTCAGGGATAACTCCATCTACAGAGAAGCTTCACTGAAAATACGGCGTCGACGTCGCCACCGAAGGAAGCGCTCCAGTCATGGTGATGTTCATGCACCACTTAAGTCTACACCACCATCAACATCTAGTAGAAAGCCAGAGAGTACAAGAATACCTCCACCGGCGAAGCCTCTCTCCCCTGAAGACTGGCCGGTGCTTGCGAACGCACGGCCTTCCGAGCAGCCTTCCCGCTCTCTGCTCCCAGTGAAAGCCAATGCTGCTGATGACGAGGCTCCAACAGCAGATCGTCAAATTATTTCTATGCTGCGATTTATTGTGAGTGTCATCGGAAGTCGTCTGACAAGCATCGATACGCCAACTGCTAGGAGCGGCCTACAAGTGCTGGACACGTTGAGCCCGGTCCTTGCAAGCCTCCAGTGAAGTCATGGCCGACAATCACAAGTCGTTCCGACAGGAGGTCAGAGAAGCGTCGATTTTTCAGTGGAACGCAAGAGGTCTGAGATCTCACATATCTGATTTTCGCCAGTTCGTTCATCTGTACCGATTTCCTATCATGATTATATGTGAACCGAAATTATCGCACCCAATCAGACAATCCGGCTACGAGTCATTTTTCCCCTGAAGAGACATCGAAATTAGCAAGGTTGTTGTATTTATTCGCCGGGAGCTTACTGACGTCGTCCAGCCAGTGCAACCTCACGACGGCAATCAGTATGTGTGCTTGTCTGTTAAAAAAGGAAAGGTGACATTCGCACTTATAGGTGTATATATATCCCCATCAAATCAATTCGACGCCAACAAACTAGATGGCATATTAAGGGCACATCCGGGTCCGTGGGTTATCACCGGGGATTTCAATGCACATCATTCCATCTGGGAAAGCTCAAAGCTTAATTCAACGGGACAACGTCTAGCATCATTGGTTTCCAGCCATGGTCTCGTCCTTCTGAATGACGCCAGTTCTACTTTTTTGCGAGGCACTACATATAGCAGCTGCCTTGATTTGTCCTTTGTTTCACGCCAATTTGCTACACGGGTAAAGTGGTTTTTTGACATTGAAACACACGGAAGCGACCACATCCCCACTTACCTGAAGATTAAAGGTATTTCGAACACGTATTCCTCTACCACAACACAAAGAATAGATTGGAGCGTTTTCAAAACTCAACTTGAGGATGCTTGTGAGGAGGGCCTGTCCAATGGTCTTCAGCAAGCTATTAAGGAAACTGCACATGCGGCTATGCACACAATAATATGATCTTCGAAGTACTCTGAATTTGACCCCGAGCTGGAGTGACTTCGTGTGATCCGCTGTCGTGCCGAAAGACGATACCGACGCACCAATTCCACAGACGATCTACGAACAGTCCGGCGCATCCAAAAGAAGATACAATGGTGCCTCGACAAATTAGACACCAAACGATGGAGGAAATTTTGTGCGTCACTAGGTCCCCATAAACCACTGTCTCAGATATGGAGAATTGTGCGAGGCCTACGTTCTGTTCCAGAGCAGCGCTTTCCCTTCAGAGCCCTTGCACTTTTTCATCGCCGGCACAAAATTGAGGTAGCTGAAGATTTCTGCGCTATGACCGTGGGCCAGACAACGTACACAAGCCTACGTACAGTGAATCATATCCCTCACTCACGGGACCCGTGCATGGATCAACCGTTTACATCACAGGAGCTCGATGCAGCGCTCGTCTTATGTAATAAGTCGTCGTCGACTGGCCCGGATGACATTTCATACAGGATGTTGTGCAACCTTGGTAAACGGGCACGAGAAGCACTCCTTAACATCTTGAAGGATTCCTGGCAAGCTGGCGTCGTTCCGCAAGATTGGAAAATTAGCCGCTTGGTACCGATTCTTAAGCCTGGCAAATCTTCCCTGGACATGGCCTCTTACCGACCGATCGCACTTTCAAGTTGCGTAGGAAAGGTAATGGAAAGAATGATCTTGGCCAGGCTTGAATGGTACCTGGAATACTATGAGATATATCCGAACGCCATGACTGGTTTTCGCCGCCACCGATGTTCGATCGACAATGTTATAGATCTCGTCACATATGTCCAACAACAAAAGGCATGTAAACGACTATCTGCTGCCATGTTCCTTGACGTAAAAGGAGCATACAACAACGTTCTACATGACGCCATCCTCGAAGCCATTGAGTCAGGTGGCCTAGGTCGGCAACTGTATTGTTGGACACGCAGTTTTTTACAAGGGCGGACATTATTTGTGAACACTGCAGATAATCCAACCTCCCAACACCCAACGCATCGTGGAGTTCCGCAATGTGGCGTCTTGAGTCCAACCCTTTTCAACCTCATTCTCATTGGTCTGGTAGAACGACTACCAAGTGTGGTCAAGTTATCCATGTACACTGACGACATCTGCGTCTGTGCATCTGGCGTGACAAGACCTCAGGTACACGCAAGACTTCAGAAAGCTGTGACGTTGGTATCAGTGTACCTCAAGGACCAGGGTCTGAAAATCTCGCCAGCGAAATACGCATTGATTGCTTTTAGTCGAAAGCCAATGAGACCATACGCTATATCTATCGACGGCCAAGTCATACCATACGTCAGGAAGCACAGATTTCTAGGTGTATTCATTGATAGAGACCTCTTCTGGGGCCCACATGTGGCCCACTTGAAGAAGAGGCTGACAGAAATTGCCAACTTATTCAAGTATCTTAGAAGAAAAACCTGGGGGACTTCAGTACATGCAATCATGCAATTGTACAAAACGCTTTTTCTTGGCCATTTGCGCTACAGTTTGCCTGTGTTGACAATTACCTGTAGAACCAGCATTCGGACTCTCAAAAGCATCCAGACTATGGCTCTGCGAGTTTGTCTGGGGCTACCGCGATGTTCATCAACAGCTGAGACAATCGAGATCGCTAATGACTACCCACTCAAGACACATATCATGATGAAAGTGCTCAGAGCACACGTGAGGCATCTTACTCGTGCCCCTGCCCATCATCTAGCTTCACTGCCAGAATCCTAGCCTCGTGCCTCATTTTGCCAGACAGTCTTGTCATATCGCACACGCGTTCCTACGGGATATACAACTCCATCCAGAATTTCAACTCCCCCATGGAGTATGACCTATGCACATGTTGAACTCACGATTCCAGGCGTAGGGTCAAAAGCCCGGCTCTCGTCTCCAGCGCTAAAGCAGCGTTCTCTTCTCTTAATATATGAGAAGTACAGTGAGCATACTCATCTATGTATTGACGCTTCAATTAAAGTGGATGGGTCTGCAGGGTCGGTGATCTTTCCTGCAACAGCGACAACGGTGAAGTTTTGATTATCCCACCAGACATCGTCGACAGCTGCGGAACTTGCTGCTCTACGTAGCGCAATTCAAGTCATTAAACAGCAAGAAGCAAAGAAATGGAGCGTGTTCACGGACTCTAAGGCAGTACTACAGTGTTTGATATTCGCCTTACGCCGGGGACCTCATGAACAACTAGTGCTGGAAATTAGAGAGCTGCTTCACCACCTCTTCGACGAAGGACACAGATTACATTTGAGTGGCTTTCAAGTCACTGCGGCATATTGGGCAACGAACATGCCGATGCGGCTGCTCGATCAGCACACGAAGATGGTGAAGAAGAATCTATACCATTTTCAAGGTCTGATGCTGCAATGACAATCCAAAAAATCGCTAATGCAGAATTAAAATCCCTGTGGAACGCCGAGTGCTTACGGCACACGCGACTGCATAGACTGGACACGTCTCGTCGACTCCGGCCTCCGTCTGGACTCTCTCGACTCGAGACAACGGTGCTTTGCCGACCTAGGCTTGGTGTCGCCTTCACCAAAGCTTTCGCCTTCCGAATCAGCATGGAAGACAGTGCTGCTTGCGGTCATTGCGGCAGCGATGAAACTATAGAGCACGTTCTCTGTCACTGCCCTCGTTACAGCGTGCAAAGACGGCAACTAGCTGCTGCGTTAGCTCGCCTTTACGACAGACCTTTGTCTGAACAATCAGTGCTGGAAAGCCGACATGATTTGTGTGCTCACAGAAAATCAGTGAAGGCCTTACTGAAATTTTTGCATGGCAGCGGCCTATTGTATAAACTGTAGCACCTCAGCCCCCCACTTTTTTTGCGCGCGTCACTTTCCCTTTTCGCTTTCTTTCCCATCTTTCTTCCCCATTCCCCCTTCCCCCAGTGCAGGGTAGGAAACCAGATGCTCCATTTTCTGGTTAACCTCCCTGCCTTTCCCTCATTTCATTCTTTCTCTCTCTGCATCTTCGAAGAACGTAAACACAACGTAACATTGATAAAGGTGTACACAGTCTTCCTGAGGAATACAGAAACAATTATACGTCCCAAACATACAACTTCTACAGTCCGCTTATACAAAGCTAGCCTTCTATGGTATAAGTTCCCAGTATTTTCAAGGTCTAAGATTTTAATATATGTGGATCAAGCATACATTTTTACACTGGAGTAAAACTGCACATTTCATAGTCCTGCGAACTAAGGAATTCTTTCTCGTACTTGATTCCTATGCATGGATTTTTCTCGATTTTTCGGTCGTGAAACAGGCAATTTTTCGCTCACAACCAACGACACTGACGACTAACTTTCTGCGCGCAGCAAGCTATTCAACGCTCTCACGTCAATAGAGAAGACGCTATAATGCATTTTGCTAGTACTTTTTTTTCGCTGTGAAAATGCCATGACTTAAGTTTTAAGAGGAGTTAATTCGGTCTTCCATAATGGTAGCACAGAGCGTTCCTCGAAAGAGGCCTTATGTTTCTTCTGGAACTTGAGGGCTTTTTTTTAAGTGTGGTGGAATTGCACCAAAAAGGGCTCTACAGGTCGTACGTGGAACCCTCAACATTGTTCAACCATAAGCACAGTCTCTCGGTCAGTTCGGTATTTCGGTCAGTTCGAGAGAGCTTTACCGCACTGGGACATTACCGACACTTTTGTGATGTAGCGTTGGTGGTCTTCAGAGAACTACTGCCCTTTGATGCAGCTATATATGCAAAAAAATTAGTACCGATTTATCTAGTGAAAAGACTGCCGCTCTCCCGTCAGCTCTGGCGCCGGTAATAACACCCCTCATATGTCCTCGCTCGCTGTCCCAGCGCATCTCTCTCTCCATTGTATATACCCTATCCTTTTAATCCCTGCTCACCCCCTCCCTTGTGAGCTATGTTGAGGTGTCGCACCCTGATGCAGACAGTTACGGGGCTCACTTTTCTTTTCCCTTTTATAACCACTCCCCCCCCCCCCCTCCACCGCTGGCAGCGATGATAGCAGGAGTGCTCCGCCCTCCTTCACGAACAGCTGAACGGCTGGCTGCTTGTTCACGTCGACGGGTCAGCGCTTCGCGACGGCTCCGCGGCTGCCGCCTGCGTCGTGCCATCAGTCGGTGCGGTTCTCAAGTGCCGCCTCCTCTCCCTCGCCAGCTCCACTGTGGCGGAACTCGCCGCTATAAATCTGGCAGCCGATTTCCTGAGTGAGGGGACACCCATGAGCACTGCAGCCATCATCAGCGACTCCCGGGTGGCCTTGGCCACGATCTCGTGCGAGGAAGACGTCAGCCTTCGTGCACAGAGAGTCGCCCGGAAGCTTCACGCCATGCAGCAAACGGGCGGTGACCTTTCGCTGCACTGGGTGCCTCCACACATCGAAATAGGCGGCCGACTGTGCCGTGAGGGATGCGCACGACCCCGACACCGGCGCCACCAACTTCGTGTGCTCTGCGGATGCCGCCGTCTCCTCACCGCCCCTTAACGTGCGCGAGCGTCATCCCGACCCTCGCGTAGCAGCTGGAAAGCTGCCGCGGCGGCTCACTCTCTAGGGATCACCAAGACGAGACCGCGGCTTCCTTCTCCATCTCCGCGCCGGAGACAACTACACCACCGAGCGAAAACATCGGACACCGGGCGTGGCAGTCCATACTGCATGATTTATGGCGACATGGAGACTCTGTACCACTTTTTGCTTCATTGCTGGCGGGTGACGCGAGCAGACAGGTGATGCTCGCAACGTACCGAGCTCTCGGCCTGCCTCGGACAACAACTGAGCACATCTTCAGACAAGAACCGGCGCAATATGAGCACCTCTTGATCTCGAACAGTGGCCGCACGCATATCAAGCATGCCCTTTGAGCGCTGCTCAACTTTGTTGACGGAAGCGGACTGCGTAGCGAATTTAGAGAATTCGCGCCCCCTGATTTTTTAGATGATCTGTGCGCCCCCCTCCCCTTTCCTATCCGATTTCTTCGCTCACTTTCTCTCCTTTCTCTTTTCTCTCTTCGCTCAAGTTTATTGCTCCCTCATTCCCCTTCTCCTGTGAACCACTACTCAGGTGTCGCACTCTGTTGCGGGGTTCACCTTTCTTTTCCAATTATAAGAACCGCTCCCCCCCACCCCTTCTGCGTTGTACACCGGACAATGGGCCTCGCATCTGGACTTGTCCAGCGAGAACGCTTTCCGCATTACATGTCCAGCGACCATTCCTTGGTGCATTGTGTTCGGGGCCTGGGAGAAGCTAGCCGTACCGCATGAATCGACCTGGAAACTTGCCAGCCGGAGGAGCCTACGCGAGGAGTTGGCCAGGTCATTGAACTGAGCCTTGGTTGCTGTATCACTCTTCCCTGTGCAACCAGGTGTACATGTCCTTGCACTTTTCTAGAAACAGGGTTGACTGCCTGCCTGGGGGCGGAGTGGAGGAGGACAATCCAATTGGAGGGACCTGAACTCGCAGTGAATACTATGAAGACAGAGTGTATAGAACGCGAGCTCGGGGGTGCTTTATCTGTTTTTTTCTTGTTCAACATTATTATAAACTTGTAACTACTGTGCATTAACGCTTCTTTTCATCTACTCCGTCTCCTCGACTCGTATTCTCCTGAGAGTAAGATGGCTCCAACCAGGACCACATTTTACCCAAGGTCGCCAGCGGACGTGGTGGCATGTCTTGACTCCTCATACCTAACAGCGTCAATATACCCGTCGTGGGGTGAGTAATACCTTGTCGCATAGCACGTGTAATGTCACGAACAAGTACATAGAGAGAAAGAATGATAGAGAAACAAAATAAAGAGAGAAACGAGGATGAAGCGCGAAAGAGAAACATGGAAAGGGAGAAATAGAAAGAGTGTGAAAGTGCTACATTAAGCAATGGTAAGAAACGCATAAAAAAGATACAAAGAATAAAACAGGTGACAAAACCATTGGCAGTCATCTGTCTCTCTCTCGCTCACCGTTAATGGCGACAAACTTAAGGCACTACTGAAGCAATTTTTTCTCAAGACTAACCTTATTGCTTTACTTTCTGCTTAAATTAGTCAATAAATGGGAATAGAAATGAGAAATATGCAAAGAATGTGACTTTCTTTCAGATTGTGCCAAGTTAGCTTGAACAACATTTGTTGTCTCACTTGGGTCATAAGGTAGGTTATGTTTGAATGAGACATTTGTCGTAAGCGTTGCTTGGTAAGCTTAGCGCAGACATTCTTATGTAGCTGTTCTCTCTGATCCGTCGTGAACTTGTTCATGGCGGCATTTCTTTCAACACAGCCTCAAGCGTGAGGCTCACGGGACAACTTTGTGCTCTCTCATAATAGAGTACGAAGTGCTCTAAATCGTTAACCACCCTTTCTCAACACGGTTCAAGCTGAGGGCGACCATTGCTTTTTGAAAACTTTTGCCAACACCGTGCCGGGACGACGTGAAATACCGTCGGCTATGGCAATTTTTGGTAGGCCCCATGGGGCTTCGTGAAAATTCTAAAATTAAGAAGTAAATATTTCATTCACCACGTGTATATAGTATGCAGCTTGTTGCGTTCGTTACTTAATTGGTCACGTTTTCGTTTATCGGTGCTGTATTCCGCGAAAAAGTCGAATCGATACAGCATTTCCATGTGCCTTGGTTTGTTGCCTCCAAAACTTGTGTGCCGATCTAGGAGGCGAGACGTCCCCCGCTATGCCACCGATTACCAAAGAGAGGGAAGACCACTCAACCCCTTTTCTATCCGGTTCCCTCTTGGCTATGTGTCTCAATCACTTCCCACATATAGGGATTCGTGCTGGAGCCGGGAAGTAAGAGACGCTACAACCTGTTCCTGTTTAATGATTCATTTAATTTATTACTAACTGCAAACATTGTATTCCCGCGTACATCAACCACTACACAAAATTATAACACATGATTTATACACTCGCGACGTTCGACACAGGGCAGGCACATAAAGAAAGTAACTGTAACAATACAAGGGTATGCATATAAAAAAACACACAACGACACAAATGATGAAGTTATCAATGAATGAAACCACGCAATGTCTCAACACGCCACCTCCCTTCCCGCAAAGCTAATCTAAGTAGGGTGCGTAAAGTTCGTCTCACGAATGGTCCATGTTGTCAGTCTTCACCGTCTTCGTCGTCTTCGTTGTCTCTCTCGGCAATTTCCACCTTAATCTTCTTTCATAACGTCCCGCAATCACTCGCTTCCTCGTTTCCTATCTCTAACTTTTGTTTTTCGTCATATCATCTCTGCCTCAGTCATCATCTCATCGACTCTCATTGCTATCTCTTCACACCGTTATATTCCTTTTCCATTCCGTCTCTCTATCATCTCGAGCTCATCGCATCGTATCTCCGACTCCCCCACGTATCGTCTCGTAGTCCCTTTTTGTAGGACACGACTCTGCCCTACCGGGGCACCAAACCAATCGCCACTATCTACGCGGCATATTTTCTTGTCAGTCGGAGCGTGTCATCTTCGACGGCCGCCCCCGCGGCTCACACCAGTAGAAAACCCTCTCTCAAACAAAGCCGAGCAAGTAACAATGTACAAACTCAAGCCTCAGAGAGAGAGATGGGTGACCTGTCCCAAGACAGTTTAATTGCGGGCGAACAATGGTGCCGATGCTTCCGACAAAGTGCGTTGTCTGTAATGGCCAGCGTTCGGAGTTTGAAGTGTTGTGCCAAAATGTTTTCGGCAATTACCCCGGTTTCGGGTACTTGATGAGCCGATGTCCAGAACGAGTCTCAACGTCTCCATGCAGCTCGGTTCGGTGTCTCCCGCGAAATTTTCCGTAGCCGCCGCTTCTTCGTCAATCAACGCCGCGGATGGCCATCCGCGCAGAACGCAGTAATGAGCTCTGGAGCCACGGAGGCTGACGGAAAGTCAGACGGGACCCGGCACAGTCGCTGCTGCAGGGTCGCATTCCCTGAACCAACAAAAGGTGCTCTGCTGCTCCCCCATGCCACAAATCTGAAGGGTGCGCGCGGATATCTCCACCATACACTGTCACACTGTCTGTAGACGACAAGGCACCGCCTGGTCCTCGTGTTTGCGCGGGGGAGCCCGCTAGAATAGTAGAAATAATCCTTCCAGGTACTCCACTCAGGAATGCCCATTCGTTACACCGAAGGTTTTCTTTCCCTTTTTTTATGCGTGGGTTTAAAGGATGGTGCACACCGGCGACTAACAGCGGTCGCGCGACCATTTGCGACTGGCGACCAAAAAACGACTGATGTTCACACCGGCAGGGGCTGCATGCGAGCGACCGGAAGTCGCAAAAGCGGAGAGTCACGTATGGATCTCGTTATCAGCGAGAACTCTAGAGACCAGCGCCGATCAGCTGATCACCGCCAGCTGAGTGAGCGGAACATACCGGGCGCGCCGCATTTATTATTTTCGTCTTTTCTCGCCCAGCGTTCCCATCAGCGTCAAGTTCGATTCAAGCGAAGAACAATACATTGTCATGGCGCTGTGCTAAGGTGTCAGCGCTGGCATCACGGATGCCTGCAAAGAAAAAAGGCCGGTAGTGGGTGTGACCATCCTTTCGATCGCGGGAGTTGGCCGATCATGCAAGCCGCCTGCCTCCCAAGCTGCGCTGAGACGACGAGGAGTAATTCCAAGAGTCGTACGTATTCATAAATGGTCCTTGAATTTAAGTTGACTTGCCACAGCCTACAATACAGCACAAACGCGTCTCGAACGCGGTTTCTTAAGTCGTTGCCAAGGCATGAAGCACAAACGCGTTCCAAACGCGCTGCATTGAAGGCGGTGACAAATTAAGTTCAAGACAATAAAACGGTTCTGAATACGGGTAAAAAATAGTGCAAATTTTATTTTCTTTTTACCTAGACGGTGTTTACTTTCTTGCGAATACCACCTGTAAATTCGACACTTTGCTCGAGCTGCTGCGCCCGCCATCTCCAAGCCAAGTATTCCGTGGTGGCCGTGGTGCCACAGACCCAGAGGAACGCACTCGTTTGTTTCCGGCGGCAGGAAGCCAGCGCAATAGAAAAACAAAAGAACGAAAAATGAGCGTCGCTGATTGGTTCCCGCAGCTTTGCGACTGCAGTCGCGCGACTGAAAAATCGGTGAGGAAGCGACTAGTCAAAGCAGTCGCTTTGCGACCGTTTGCGACCGTTCGCGACTGTTTGCGACCAGTCGCAAATGGTCGCGCAAACGCTGCTAGTCGCCGGTGTGCACCAGCCTTAAAAATGAGCGTAAACATCTTGAAAGGACCGGGGTTCAGTCCGTGTTTGTGGGGACGTCACAATCCCTTCATCTTGCAGAAGAATTTTTCCAGCGGGGAAATTTAAACATGAGAAATGCGGGCGCATAGCGCCTTCGGGTTGCGTAGCGAAATTGAGACATTGCGGCAGTCATAGAAATACGGTTATGCGAACACAGCACACTTGTGATTCATCCCTGGCGGCAGCGCGTCGCTGAGAGGAACCAATCTATGATTGTCGATGAATCATCACCCACCACGAAGCAGTTTGATTCCGTGTTTCTACTGCGCACAACACACTTGAAACCTTCAGAATCACCGCAGAAACTTTGGGATGACGCGTGAACAAAACGCACACTGGTCACAGCTGCTCGTCGGATGGTTTGGCACGCAGCGTTCAGTCATGGGTGCGGAAGGTTCACTATCATGCGGGCACATCACACACTTCGCCTCCACTGTCCACTCTCGGCACAACCGAACATAGGATACACACATTTCAATACGCTTTCATTATACACATGCACAAAATTCTATGATCTTATCGAACATCTCAAACCAAACGAAAATTTGGATGGCGGGAGAACATAGGTCATACAGGCAGCAACACTGAACTATAGACCCTCGCGTACCATCTCCTGCCCGGCCTCTGCTGCACCTGTCGGTGAAGGAAAGGGACCTTCAACGTGAATTGCGTGTTCGGATGTGCTGAGAAAGTAGCGTATATGCTGTCCTCTACAACTGTGACATTGGGCGTTGTACATTAATACCGATCACGACGCTCCCTGCTTCCTAACGAGGTGTGGCACTTCCGTGCGGGGAGATGCCATGAACCCATTTCAATTTGAACTTTCTAAACTATCTCGTTTCTTAAAACAGTCCCTTTTTCACCTTCCTTTCTGACAAGTGGCGAGATCTCGGTAACCTCACATTCACTTACTATATGTTCTTCCACCATCATTAGGTGTTAATCGATCCCAGGTGGTACCACTCACTCAGTGATCAGCATAAGATGCCGCAAACAACACAAAACCATAATAACCAAGCAAACTACCTGCCTCAATTCAAAACACAATCAACAAAATAAAACAAGTGTACAAGCCAAAGCAAAACAAAATAAAAAAAATTTTGATACAAGGGTTCCACTAAAGTAACAAGCACAATGACTGAGCAGAAGTCATAGAACATAAAATGGCATACAACATTGCGGAGTCTTATGACCCTAGCCGATTCCCGAGCGCTCAGCGTCTATCCGTATGCAGACCTCTTCCCCGACTCCGAGTCCCGGACCCTCGTTCGATGGTCCGAGCTTCCACCTTCTCAACTCAGTCGCGGAGTGACGCATGTGCGAGGCTATCTGATAAGACCACCGCTGCGCATGCCCGGGTTTGGTGCGGTGTACATCGAGTGTGCTGCAGTTCCCCTTTGGCCCCACAAAAACCACCCCGTTGCGATCTAGGCATTCCTCAATCTCATCTTCTCTCTCTAACATTTGGTCTACCACCGTGTCGACCAAGACACGGACACCTGCATCCTCAGAAAACCCATTCTCATCCAACTCCAGATCTGCTACTTTTACTGGTAATGCCTCATCGTCTCGTGGGACCTTCGAGGTAGAAACCGCAGCTAAACCGTCTGTATCCGCTCTAGCAACCTCAACAGCTTTTGTTTCGCCCAGTAGCACCGGCGTGCGACCGTTCCCCCCAAACACACACTCGCTCAATGGCGGAACATCCTCCTCAATCACGGAAATTACATTAACCACATGTGCACACGGTGAACCGCGACTCGTTTTTACGGAGCTTATTTCCTCGTGAATATTTACCTCTGCGCGTCAATGTCATGAGGAGGAGTTGCGTCTAGGTTTCCAGATTCGAATTTTGTCCCCATTTCTTTGTCTTTGTGAATGCGGCTGCCACCCGTCGAATTCCATTTTCGTCGTCGGTACCGGTGGCATTCTCGCCGAATGTGACCAAACCTGCCACAGTTATAACACCTGCCGGGATAAAGAAGTTGCTTCGGGAATTCCTGCCAATTCTGTTTCACCTTATTGCGTACTGCTAAGCTCTCCACAAGTTTTTCGAGGTGGTCAAGGCGGCTATGCATCTCATGAACATCCGTGTTCTCTTCTACGTATCGAACTGGTAACGAATGGCTCCTCGACACTTTCTCACTCTGTTCCTCCTTGACCGCTGTGGCAGTGGCCTCGTCAAACGTTTTCGGGTCTCGAGAAAGAACAAATCTGCGGACTGGATCCTTCAGGCCTAATAAAAATTGCGAGAGTAATTGTTCGGCTAGAATTTCGTGGCGCAATGAAGCTTTCACCGGATCCTGACTATCGGAGCTCGCCAGGGTGGCGGTCCCGAGGATGCGCAAGCGACTTGCAAATGATCTCACCTCCTCATCTGCCTCCTGCCTCGCGTTTAAAAACCGTTCCGTTTTGAAGATAAGTGGCTCCGTATCGAACCTCTTGAGGGCCAAATAGTTGAACTCAGAAAAAGTTGAAGCCGCAGTGACGCCATCATCCCAACACGCAAAATCGTGCGCCGCACCTACCATCTTGCATCGTGCTATGCAGACCAGCTCACTATCCCGCCATCCACCCAAGCGACCAACCTGCTCCAAAATTTTCAAGAAGTCCCCAACATCCGGACCCGTATCACCTCCCGTGAACGGCGGAACCATGTCCGCTAACATTAACGCGCTCATTTCTAGTGGGTCGCCTCTGTCAATCATCTTGGTTGCCTGCTCGTTCATTTTGCCGCTTCTCCTTGCCTAGTACGAGGGTGAAATCTCGCACCGTTGCCCCAGCAGTAATCCCACCGTTTCCACCACTTGAGACGTCCCCTGCTACGCCACCAATTACCAAAGAGAGGGAAGTCCACTCAACCCCTTTTCTATCCGGTTCCCTCTTGGCAATGTGTCTCAATCACTTCCCACATATTGGGATTCGTGCTGGGGCGGCGAAGTAAGAGACGCAACGACCTGTTCCTATTAATTGATTCATTTAATTTATTATTAACTGCAAACATTGTATTCCCGCGTACATTAACCACTACACAAAACTATAACACATGATTCAGACACTCGCGACGTTCGTTCGACACAGGGCAGGCAAATAAAGAAAGTAACTGTAACAATACAAGGGTATGCATATAAAAAACACACGACGACACAAATGAAGAAGTTATCAATGAATAAAACTACGCAATGTCTCAACACGCCACCTCCCTTCCCGCAAAGCTAATCTAAGTAGGGTGCGTAAAGTTCGTCTTACGAATGGTCCATGTTGTCAGTCTTCACCGTCTTCGACGTCTTCGTTGTCTCTCTCGGCGATTTCCACCTTAATCTTCTTTCATAACGGCCCGCAATCACTCGCTCCCTCGTTTCCTATCTCTAACTTTTATTCCTCGTCATATCATCTCTGTCTAAGTCATCATCTCATCGACTCTCATTGCTATCTCTTCACACCGTTATATTCCTTTTCCATTCCGTCTCTCTATCAGCTCGAGCTCATCGCATCGTATCATCGATTCTTCCACGTATCGTCTCGTAGTCCCTTTTTGTAGGACACGACTTCGCCCTACCGGGGCACCAAACCAATCGCCACTATCGACGCGGCATATTTTCTTGTCAGTCGGAGTGTGTCATCTTCGACGTCCACCCCTGCGGCTCACACCAGTAGAAAACCATCTCCCAAACAAGTAACAATGTACAAACTCAAGCCTCAGAGAGAGAGATGGGTGAGCTGTCCCAAGACACTTTAATTGCGGGCGAACAATGGTCCCGATGCTTCCGACAAAGTGCGTCGTCTGTAATGGCCAGCATCCGGAGTTTGCAGTGTTGTGCCAAAATGTTTTCGGCCGAACCAATTACCCCGGTTTCTGGTACTTGATGAGCCGATGTCCAGAACGAGTCTCGACGTCTCCATGCAGCTCGGTTCGGTGTCTCCCGCGAAATTCTCCGTAGCCACCGCTTCTTCGTCAATCAACGCCGCGGGTGGCCATCCGCGCAGAACGCAGTAATAAGCCCTGGAGCCACGGAGGCTGACGGAAAGTCAGACCGGACCCGGCACAGGCGCTGCGGGAGAGTCGCATTCCCCGAACCAACAGAAGGTGCTCTGCTGCTCCCCCATGCTACAAATCTGAATGGTGCGCACGGATTATTGCCACCGTACACTGTCACACTGTCTGTAGACACCAAGGTGCCGCCTGGTGCTCGTGTTGGGGCGCGAGAACAGTAGAAATAATCTTCCAGGTACTCCAATCCGGAATGCCCATTCCTTTCACCGAAGGTTTTCTTTTCCTTTTTTTTGCGTGGGTTTAAGAAACGAGCGTAAACATCTTGAAAGGACCGGGGTTCAGTCCGTGTTTGCGGGGACGTCACAGAGGTCATGCGAGGTATATGTAAATTGGAACCGTAACTTCCATAAAAGCCCATGTATATATAGTAGTTGACGGCTCGTTGCTACCGTCGCCATCTACTTGTTGAGGGGACAGCTAACAGCTAACAAAAATAAAAAAATACAGCATGAAGTCACAGCCGGAAGTGATAGCAAGGTCATGTATTTACCCTACATGGCGCCAAATAAAATTAATTGCTCAGCTTTTACGTGTCGTTAGAAATAGGCAATTTTATTGTGCCATTACAGCTGCGCAATTGCGTGTGCGAGAAAAAAAAGAAAGACCAACAAGAAAGATTGAGGGAGCAAAGTTTTTTGATCAGCCAAATGGTCTACTTGCAATACACACCGAAAACATCGCAGATAAAATTATAGCACAAATGTTCGCGAGCACGAGGCTAAGAGTTCGAAAACTCACGTTGCCCGATCATGGAAAACCACTACAGTGAGACACCAGCCTTGAGAACATTGCTTTGGCAACCGTAGAGTACAGCGTCTTGTTGCTTAGCGTGTCACATTCATCATCACCATAGACAAGGGTATGCCTGCCTTGCACCAGCGAAGGCAGACGGCAGTCGCGGCTATCGACACAATATGTGAGCTAGTTCTCCTCTGAAATGTCACGGCACTATACAGCACATAAGAAAATAAATAAACTATGGAAGGTACGCATTAAACCACCTCGCAAAAGTGAGCGATGTCACATTGACCCGGCAATGCGCCGAACTAGACGCAAGCGCTGATAGAAGTTTGCGTAGATACAACCCCCCCCCCCCCCCCCCATTTACGGCACTCGACCTAAAAATGAGGCAATTATTCATTTACCCAGGTGTTAGATAAACCTTAAAGTAAATTTGTAGTTAACTCTCAGATATATAAAATTACGACCATTTCAAAAAGAAATTATATTGAGTTTTTAATTTTCATCATTTCCCCTCCTGACGTAGTCGCGCTTCAATCGTCAACGAACGTTGATGCCACTGGCAATGGATTTTCGACATGTTTCGCTCCTAGTTGTGGGTACCATGCAGGGCCGGATTAACAGTGCAGAAGGCCAGGTTAAAAAACAAGTAAGTTGGGGAGGGGCTTTCCCTCACCATTTATTTACTGCTTTGACATCTGGTCATGCTTGAGACTAGATATGTGGGGTTTAACGTCCTAAAACCACCATATGATTATGAGAGACACCGTAGTGGAGGGCTCCGGAAATTTCGACCACCTGTGGTTTTAACGTGCACCCAGATCTGCGCACACGCACCTACAGGACTTCCGCCTCCATCAGAAATGCAGCCGTCGCAGCCGGAATTCGACCCCGCGACCTGCGGGTCAGCAGCCGAGTACCTTAGCCACTAGACCACCACGGCGGGGCCATGCTTGAGACTTGACGCTTTTTAAGTTTAGCTACAAAAGACACACACGATATTTGTTCTAAGCCTGTCCGAAGTGTTTATTATGACCTGGGCGTTTTCTTTCTTGCGGAGGACGTGGAGAGCTTGTCATGGTAACAATTATATCAGGAGACAAAGACACTTGAACATCAATAGGATTTGTTTGGTTTTTTGGATCATAAGAGTAGTCGACGCAACGCATTGACACCAACCTCTCCTTATATACATTTATTAAAAAAAAGGACTAAACTGAGCTTGAAGTTGAAACAAAAAAAAAGGAATGCATACGACTTTTCGAAGTGCAGTCAAAGCACTGAGTGTGTTTCTTCCTTTCGTCTAGGCCTATAGAGTTCTTTACCCTTATTTTAACAGAGAACATGTTCCCTCGAAAACCACTGAGCGTCTTAGTGAAAATTGCTCTCTCTATTCGCTTCAGGTTCACTGATTCGGTACCGCATGCTTTGTTTCCTGCGCGCCAGCGCTGCCAAAGTTGACAGGTGGACCTTTTTCAGAAACTGTTCGCCCGTACTTACAGTAATTACGCTACCAATTGTTTAGCTAATTTTAGTTTCATACAATACACATTTAGGCGGGTATAGTAGGGTAACCCCCTCCCCCTAAGAAATCAAATTTGCAATTTTGACGCCAAAACAATATACCCTGATGAACTAACTTGTGGAAACCGACGTCAAGCGACTACTTCAAGTGTTTCAAATAGCGCTCCGAAGTGTGCCACGCATCTCTGGAGTAAACAGTATGCTCACGCAAAACTTCGTCTTTTTCAAATTGTGTTTTTTAATAAAAGTTTCAAGTTCATTGTGCCTTTTCTCGAAAAGCTGAACTGATTTTGACAAACTTTTGTATGCACGATAGTTACAACAAGCTAGAAACAACCTCAACTACAAAATGGCGATTTCATAAAAAGTGAAGGTGTAAAAAATTAGATAAAAGTACGCACCCTCTGTGGCCTTGTGCGTGTAGTAATTGAATTTTTTTTAACAAAACGTTCACAGTAAATGTAATATTTTTTTAGTTCTGATGTACCTTATGACGAGTATCTAGAATAACATGGCTGAATATCATTACATTGCTTTTGGTAGTTGCAGACAAAAGGAACATACAATAACTGAACTTACTTTGAAATTTTGGAGAGGGCCATAGGAAAGATAGGGCAACTTGGGCATAAAAGAAAGAGTGTCACTTGATACCCTGTGGCATTTTTTATGAGCATGTAAAATATTATGGGAATACTTGCAGCCGTTTCCAACATATTACACTAAATAACATGAATGAATGAATGAATGAATGAATGAATGAATGAATGAATGAATGAATGAATTTCTAGATTGAGAAAGGAAGAGACACCTAATTTCTGCAGCCCATTAGGGAGCAATGCGCATTTTCCAACTTGTCCATCTCCGTAACTAACATGCATCGTTCCCAACACGCCCAACGTCATACCTTACTGCCCTTCCTCCCCTCTCACCACCACCTCTTGTGCTCAACCGCACGCTACCCCTGGTTGACTCATTTCGTGCTGACAAATTGTGCCTGCGCGATCTCCGACAACAGCGGAGCTCTGGCCGACTGCCTCGCCCTACGCCATCTCTTGACGCCGACAGGAGCTCTCGCTCAGTGGTGCCTCGTCCTCGGACTCCTGTGACTGTGTCCATCTTATCTATCTTCTTCTCACTTCACTATTCGGGTCTCTCTGCCCCTGCCTCATCTGCCCTATCCCTTTTATTCCTCCCTATTCCTTTAATTCCTCCTTAGCCCCATCCCTAGTGAGTTACTGTTGAAGTGTCACACTATGATGCAGACAGTTACGCGGCTCACCTTTCTCTTCTTTTCTCTTGTTTAAGAATCACTTACACCTAGAGAATGAATTGTGGCCTTCGACTTCGAAGAAACGTGTACTCAAGCCTACATGACAACTTGAGCATAATATTACAAAAGTAGTAATGAATGGTGCAGATACTACGTTCTTCTCCAGTGCCTTCCTTGCTTGGCGATGAGAACACCTGTATGTACCGACTCGCAGCGACCGTAGACCGGTGTGCTCACACTCGGGTGCACCTTAAAGAACCCCGCAAGTGGTCGAAATTACTGGCGCCTTCCACTACGGCGTCTGTCATAATCATATAATGGTTTCGGGTCGTTAAACACCAGTTATCGATATAGTCGTAGTGACCGAGCGAAGAAAATATGCAAAAAAAATAACGATAGACCCAGGAGCAGTGGGACGGCGAGTTGACCATCTCTCAGCTCGAGACTTGGGAAGGCCTGTTCTCCCGGGCCAGAGCATCAGCCGATGCTCGCAGATTTGTGAACTTAGAAGGGGCCTGCCCCTTCTTGTTATTTTTCTCGGCTCAAGCAAATCTTTCTACAACAGGTCCGGCAGTTGGCCACTAGTTCTTAATCTACGTCATGAAAATTGCTTAGGTGTCCTCGTGATTTACAAATGCAGCAATAAATGTTCCAAGCAGTGCAATGTGCAAGAAGATGGTTTATTTTTATTTTATTCATCAAAATTTTGAAACGACATGGTATGAGCTTGATGAGCGCTTCGCCGTTTAGGTTTTAAAACACAAAGTGTGAATAAAGGTTGCCTAAATGGTTGGTTCTACATAAAAAAGTAAAAAAAGAGATAAAACAATTGCTGCCTACATAACTTGTGTTGCGCTTCACAAACATGGGGTGCTCCAAAGAGGTGCTTCGGAGCGACACTCTCTATATAAGTATAGAATTGTAGTAGGCGCGTTGCTTATAGTAGTGCACGTTGCTTGCAATTATCCAAGCCATTAAAAAATACTGCTTTATTGTCAACTCGAGGCCCCTTCTTAGTAATGTCTGAAGTTTGAACAACAGCATGTACACGAAAACCTGTTCCATAAAAAAAAAAACACCGCCACACCCACAAAGTGAATGATGTTAGAAGAGCTTGCTCGTAGGTGCACTGGACGTTTCTTGACGAGATCATTTGAGTAGGAAGCATGCAGTTTTATACAATAATATCTAGAGAAAGTCTGACGCCAGTGTCTACGCGGGTTGCTTCAGCAGCGTTTGTACCCCCATTGAACTTATGGGAAGTACGGGCTTAGAATCCGCTTCAGATGGATTACGTTCTTGAAATTTGCGACGCTTCTTTTTCCAGTGTAAAACAAAGTGATATGAACTTAGATTCAATTGAAACTTGCTTCAATTATTTGTACGCAAGCTTTATTGCAAAAAGCTTTTGGGACCAGGTGGCAAAAGTGAAACCTGAGTGAATTCAACCATCAGGGTATTCATCGCTTTGCCATTGCGCTCCAGATTTGGCATCAAGATATAATAAATTATTTTTTAACACACTTGAAAACAGGCATGCTTGTTTTTGCCCTCGAAAGTACGCATTATATATTCATGGAAGTAACAGTACATTTATTAAGTGAGAAACGCTTAATGTATAGTCTGCTGCGATGCCAAGTGCGTCTGTGCAAGAGGCCTGCCCCAAACACATCTCTCGTTTGTTCTGAAGTCGAGTCAGAGGAGTGTGATGGTGCCTCTGCTTAGCTTCGCCATCGTGTTGCAGACAATTTAAACGAATTTTGTCAAAATGCGCTTTCGAAAAAATGCGAACTCGATGTAACTATTCTGCACTGGCATGAGACCATACATCTATGCGCAGCGGTGAATGGGCGACGCTTCGCTTAAACAATCAAATAAGACTTGTACACCTCCAAAGCCGCAGAAAATCTTAAACCTAGAGGCCCTCAGCCTCTTTGAACAAAAAAGGCACTGCTTCAGTGCTTTGAACAGCATCCCACAACCAGCGCTGCGCAAAAAGCGAAACAGATGATGATGATGAGTGGTTTTTAATGGCGCAAGGTCCAATTGATGCCCAAAGATCGCCATTTCAATAGAGTAGAGATATGAACAACCATATAATGCGTGGCTGCAAAGGGGCCTTAAAATTACTCGCGCTAACACGGGTAAAAACATAAGTATTCAAATCATGACAGGGGCGTGAAATATCTGCAGTTAGAGTGAATGTCGAAAGGTCATAATAATAAGAGTATGGCAGAGAAGTACTCACCACAGGTCCTGCTACAAATCACCTTGAAATGTGCTGTGAAAACTATGTACATCATTTAAAAACGCAAAGAATGCGTGAATTTTAAAAATAAGATCCCTACCAATAAGCACACCAGAATTAGTGGGAGCTGCTGCCGGTAGGACAGTAAAAAGTGCTTTTTTTTTCTTAGAGCATCCGTCTCATTACACCGTACGAGGATGTGGAGAACCGTAAGTAGTTCTCCACATCTCACACACACTGGCGCATCACCGGCAGACGAAATATATGAATGTGTATAGTATGTATGCCCTGTTCTCAGCCTTGTAAGTGTTACTTCTGTGTGTCGCGATTTTGATAGTGGCGGCCAATGATCAAGTGGTGGCTTAATAACATGTAGTTTATTACTTGTGTGTCTATCCCACGTGTTTTGCCAATAACCTCTCAGCTTTCGTTTCAGTAGAGGTTTTATGTAGAGTGCAGGGATTGGTATCGATGCATTAGCGGCACCGTTACTGGCGGATGCAGCCAGCTGATCTGCCAAAACCTTTCCCTGTATCTCATGGTGCCCCGGCACCAGCAGACTACAACATGCTGTTTGGATGAGTAGACTTTGCATAGGAGTGAATAAAGGCACTCTGAAACTGGGTTTTTGCGTTTTTTAAGTGTTTTCAAGGCTTTCACCACACTCAGAGAATCTGTGTAAATTACCGTTTTTTGTAGTTTTATATGTACAATGTGTTTAACAGCTGCAAGTATTGCGTAGGCTTTTCATGTGAAAATGCTTGTATCAGGATGCAGAACGCCAGTATCTGAGAAGGATGGGCCAATGGTTGCGTATGAAACAGAAGTGTTGGACTTTGAGGCATCTGTAAAGAACTCAGGGCATGTGTATTTTTGTTGTAGTTCTAGGAAGTATGTGCGGATATGTGAAATGGGTGCGTGTTTTGTAACCTCTAAAAAGGATATAAAAATCTATCTCTTGCCACCGCCATGGTGGGAGACGTGCTGTGGCAGCCATCAAACGATATTCGAGTGACACACTGGTTTTCCTAGATAGGCCCCTCACACGAAGTGAATAGTGTTGTCTCAAAGATGGACGGTTTTCAAACAGAACAGAAGTAGACATGTCATCAATTGTGAAATGTGAAGGGTGGTCCTTGTCTGCCTTCACTTTGACATAATATAGAAAAGACATGTAACATCTCTGTAGGTGAGTGACCATTCGTTTGATTCCACGTACAGGCTTTCAACGGGGCTGGTGCGAAAGGCACCCGCAGAGAGGCGAATGCCTAGGTGGTGAATAGAGTAAATCATTTTTAGGGCGGTAGGTGTCGCAGACTGATAAGTTATTGCTCCATAATCCAAGAGAGTGCGTACCAGGCTCCTGTACAAATTCATGAGACACTTCTTGTCACTCCCCCACGTAGTGCGTGACAGCACCTTTAGAACATTCATGGTTCTGACGCACTTGTTTTTTAGATACTTAATGTGTGGTACGAAGGTTAGCTTGGTGTCCAGATTTAAGCCTAAGAATTTGTATTCGGCTATAACAGACAGACGTTGACCATGCAATTGAATTTCAGGGTCGGGGTGAGTGCCTCTCTTTCTAGAGAACAAGACACACGTGCTTCTTGGGGTTTAATCGTAATCCCTTTTTTTCAGCCCATTGGGAGACCTTGTTCAAGCCAAGCTGAACCTGCCACTCACAAATTGCTAGTTTACGAGACTTAAATCCAAGCTGGACATCATCGACATATGTACAGTAAAACATATTTTGTGGGATGGAATGACGCAAAGAATTCATTTTGGCAATAAAAAAAGTACAACTAAGTACACCACCTTGCGGCACTCCTGTTTCTTGGACAAATGTTCGGGAAAGAACGCTGCCCACTCTGACACAGAATGTACGATTGCACAAGTAGCTTTCGATAATAGTAAACACCCATGCCACGCACACCAAGATTGGACAGGTCTCTTAATATTCCGAATCTCCATGTCGTATCGTAGGCTTTTTCGATGTCGAGGAACACAGAAAAAAAGTATTGTTTGTGGACGAAGGCATCTCAGATCTGTGATTTGATACGTACCAGGTGGTCGGTGGTGAATCTACCCACTCGAAATCCACATTGGAATGGGTCGAGCAGATTGTTTGTTTCAAGGTAATGTACCAGTCGGCGACTTACCATTTTTCAAAAAGTTTACACATGCAACTTGTAAGTGCGATTGGCCTGTAACTACTAACAGAAGATGAATCCTTGCTTTGCTTTAAAATTGGAATAATAATGACTTCTTTCCAGGCAGAGGGGATTTCGCCGTAAAACCAGATAGAGTTATACAGGATAAGAAGGGTTCGTTGTGTTTGAGAAGGAAGTTGTTTTAATATTTCGTATACTATACGGCCTGAACCTGGAGCTGATTTATTGCAAACATATAGCGATGCTTGTAACTCAGCCGAACTAAAAGGGTTGTTGTATGACTAATGTTTAGAGGATTTCCGCTGTAGTTTCTCTGTTTCCATTTTTCTTTTGTGTCGTTGAAAAGCTGCAGTATAGCGTGACGAGCTGGACACCTCTTCGAAGTGGGCACCGAGGAAGCTCGCCTGGTCTTCCGAGGTGTCCCCTTGTTTGTTTATGAGAGGTAGTGAAGATGCGTGTCATCCTCCTACCTTGCGAACCATGTTCCAGACTTTAGTTTTTGGTGTATATGAAGTGATGCCTGATAAAAACTTATGACAACTTTCTCTCCTTGCCTGCCGGCGCGTTTTCCTGCCTTGGGACCTAATTTTCTTAAAGCTTTCAAAATTCTCTGCTATCGGCGAGTCCCGTAGCAACCTCCACGCTTTGTTTTGTTGTTTGCGTGCATTGCGACGTTCAGTGTTCCACCATGGGACACGTCACTTGCCAGGCAGTCCAGAAGTGTGCGGGATGCATTTCATCGCAGCGTCGGTCAGAAAAGCTTAATTGTGTTGTACAGCTGCATCTATGTTTAAACTAGATAGGTCAGTTCAACTTAAGTGAGTAATCTGCGAGAACTGTTCCCAATTAGCTTTGTCAGTGATCTATCTGGGGATCTGTGGGCGATATTCATTTGATATGGGTGTGCTTAGCGTTAAGGGTACTTGGTCACTTTCATAAGGATTATTGATGACGTTCAATGTAAGTAAAGGAAGGAGGGATGGGGAGACAATACTGAGGTCTATTGAAGAGTAGGTACTGTTGGCAAGGCAGTAGTATGTGGGCACTTTTCGATTTAGAAGGCACGCGCCAGAAGTAAAAGGAACTGTTCAATCAGGCGACTCCGAGCATCGAAGCGAGAGTCACCCCATAGATTGCTATGTGCATTGAAATCTCCAAGGAGAATGTAAGGTTTTGGAAATTTATCTATTAGGGACTGGAATTCGCATTTTTCAACATGGTAGTGTGGATGTATGTAGACAGAGCAGATGATGACGAGTTTGTTCAGAAGAACTACACGAATAGCCACTGCTTCAAGAGATGTTTCGAGTGGTAGGTGAGTACATGCAATCCCTTAATTGACTATAATGGCCACACCACCTGATGACATGACGGCTTCATTCCTGTCCTTTCGAAAAATGATATTGTCACGGGGTCGTGACGTGGCCGAAGACAGGAGACTTCGTGTTGGGATTTAACTGTTTATTTGGGCGAACCTGTGCCCGGTAAACTGAAAGTCCAATTACAGCAGCAGTCTCGCACAGATAGCAGTCTCGGACTGATAGCGGCGAACGGAGCGTCGGCCTTCGATCAACAACTGACAAGCGGCGAAGCGCGTCGGCATTTATACTCTTGCCGTCGAATGTTCTAGCGTTATCGCTGGCGGTGGCGCAGCTTCCAGAACAATCTGTACCGTTCGCACAGTGGGCGTGATCTTATCGAAATGATCTACTACAGTCCGGAACCTTCTAGAAAACTGCAGGCGCGGTTTGCGCTGAGAATCGTGCGGTGTTTTCGGACGATAACAAAAACTTGGGAAATGGAACGTGGCATTGCCCCCCTCTGAAAAAAGGCATCGTCCCGATGCTTTAACTAAAGATGAAAGTACAATAATAATGCAAGAAAGTACAATGAATAAATTACGATACAACAATAATACAAAAAAACACTAGTTCAGTTTGTTAACGCGCATGAAACGGCTTGAGGCGCGCGACATGGACGACTTCAGGTCGCGATCGGCGTCGTTGAGAGTTCGTGATGCCGTCGGGGACAACCTCGTAATCAAGTGGGCCGAGCCGTCGAACCACCCTGTACGGTCCGAAGTACCGTCGCAGAAGCTTTTCACTTAGTCCACGTCGGCGTATCGGCGTCCACACCCAAACACGTTCACCGGGCTGGTATTCCACGAAGCGTCGTCGAAGGTTGTAACGGTGGCTGTCGGTCGTCTGTTGATTCTTGATACGGAGACGCGCAAGTTGTCGGGCTTCTTCGGCGCGTTGAAGGTACTCGCTCACATCGAGGTTTTCTTCGTCGTTGACGTTGGGTAACATGGCATCGAGCGTCGTTGCCGGGCTCCTTCCGTAGACCAATTTGTATGGCGATAACTGCGTCGTCTCCTGCACCGCCGTGTTGTATGCGAAGGTCACATACGGAAGAATGGCGTCCCACGTCTTGTGTTCGACATCGACGTACATTGACAGCATGTCGGCGATCGTCTTGTTAAGCCGCTCGGTGAGGCTGTTGGTCTGTGGGTGGTACGCTGTCGTCCGGCGGTGGTTTGTTTGGCTGTATGCCAAGATTGCTTGAGTTAAGTCGGCAGTGAATGCCGTTCCTCTGTCGGTGATAAGGACCTCTGGGGCGCCATGACGTAGGACGATATTTTCGACAAAGAATTTAGCTACTTCGGATGCACTGCCTTTTGGCAGGGCTTTTGTCTCGGCGTAGCGGGTGAGGTAGTCGGTAGCTACCACGATCCACTTGTTTCCGAAAGGCGACGTCGGGAACTGCCCCAGTAGGTCCATACCAATCTGCTGGAAAGGTCGGCAAGGTGGATCAATTGGCTGCAGAAGTCCCGCTGGCCTTGTCGGCGGTGTCTTGCGTCGCTGACAGTCCCGGCATGTTCTCACATAACGAGTGACGTCGGTGGTAAGACGTGGCCAGTAGTACCTTTCTTGTATCCTCGCGAGCGTGCGAGAAAGACCGAGGTGGCCTGCCGTCGGATCGTCGTGAAGGGCCTGCAGGAGTTCTGGTCGCAGAGCTGAAGGCACCACAAGAAGGTACTTAGCTCGAAGCGGTGAAAAGTTTTTCTTTTGTAGAAGACCGTTTCGTAGAAAGAACGATGCAAGTGCGCGCTTGAATATCTTCGGGACTTCGGCGGTCCTGCCTTCGAGGTATTCTATTAGGGCCTTGAGTTCCGGGTCGGCGCTCTGTCGTTCAGCGAAGTCGTCGGTAGTTATCGTTCCTAAGAAGTAGTCGTCATCCGGGTCGTCGGGTAGCGGTTGGTCGACAGGCGCACGAGAGAGACAGTCGGCGTCGGAGTGTTTTTTGCCGGACTTGTAAATGACAGTAATGCCATATTCTTGAAGTCTCAGGCTCCATCGTGCGAGGCGACCTGAGGGGTCCTTCAAGGTGGCTAGCCAACACAATGCGTGGTGGTCGCTCACAACTTTGAAGGGCCTGCCGTAGAGGTAGGGGCGAAATTTCGACGTAGCCCAGATGATGGCGAGGCACTCCTTTTCTGTTGTGGAATAATTTGCTTCTGCTTTGGATAGCGATCGGCTGGCGTAACTAATAACCCTTTCAAGTCCGTCAGCCCTCTGCACAAGAACGGCGCCAAGACCTACGCTGCTTGCGTCAGTATGTATTTCTGTCTCGGCGAATTCGTCGAAATGGGCAAGTAACGGAGGCGTCTGGAGGCGATGTTTAAGCTCCTGGAAAGCGTGTTCCTGCGGCGTTTCCCACTTAAACTCCACGTCGGCCTTGGTAAGGTTAGTGAGAGGATCGGCGATGCGGGCGAAGTTTTTCACGAACCGCCTATAATAGGCACACAGGCCCAGAAATCGGCGCACGGCTTTCTTGTCAGTGGGCGGCGGGAAGTTGGCGATGGCGGCTGTTTTCCGTGGATCGGGACGAACTCCAGACTTGCTGATAACGTGACCCAGAAACAAGAGCTCCTCATACGCAAATCTGCACTTTTCTGGCTTCAGTGTGAGTCCGGAAGTCTTGATGGCTTGAAGTACAGCTTCAAGGCGCCGAAGATGCTCGTCGAAACTCGAGGAAAACACGACGACGTCGTCCAAGTACACAAGGCAAGTCTGCCACTTCAATCCTGCCAGTACTGTATCCATAACGCGTTGAAACGTTGCAGGCGCTGAGCAAAAGCCGAAGGGCATCACCTTAAACTCGAAGAGGCCGTCCGGTGTTATGAACGCCGTCTTCTCTCGGTCTCTTTCGTCGACTTCGATTTGCCAATAGCCAGTCTTAAGGTCCATTGACGAAAAGTACTTGGCGTTATGGAGCCGATCAAGTGCGTCGTCTATTCGTGGGAGGGGATACACGTCTTTTATTGTGATTTTGTTCAGGCGGCGATAATCGACGCAGAAACGTAGGGTCCCATCCTTTTTCTTCACTAACACCACGGGGGATGCCCATGGACTCTTGGACGGCTGGATAATGTCATCCCGCAGCATTTCATCAACTTGTCTCTTCATGGCCTCACGTTCTCGCGTCGAAACCCTGTACGGACTCTGACGGAGTGGTCTGGCATTTTCTTCGGTTATGATGCGATGTTTCGTGATTGGGGTCTGCCGAATTTTCGATGACGACGAAAAGCAATCTTCGTATTGCAGGAGCAGGGCCTTGAGCTGTTCTTGCTTATCGTTCGGAAGTCTGGGATTGACGTCGAAAGCTATGGGAGGGGCTTGGTTCCTCTGAGCAGGTTCCGCAGAATCGGCGTGGGCGAAAGCACTGGTGGCTTCGACAATTTCTTCGATGTATGCGACCGTTGTTCCTTTGTTCACATGTTTGTACTCATTGCTGAAATTCGTGAGCAAAACCGTTGCTTTGCCTCCCCGCAGCTCTGCCATTCCTCTTGCGACGCAAATATTTCGGGTGACCAACAGATGCTGACTGCCTTCAACGACGCCTTCCAAGTCAGGTGATTTGGGAGCGCCGACTGAAATAATGACGCTTGAGCGAGGCGGAATGGTGACTTGTTCTTCCAGCACATTCAAGGCATGGTGTCCTGACGGCGTGCGCGGCGGTAGTGCTTCTTCTGTGGATAACGTTATCGACTTTGTTTTTAGGTTGATGACAGCACCATGGAGGCATAAGAAGTCCATGCCAAGGATGACATCTCTCGAGCAACGCTGTAGGACTACGAAGTCTGTAGGATAAATACGGCCGTTAATGGTGACTCTCGCTGTGCAGATTCCTGCAGGCGTTACGAGATGACCTCCAGCGGTGCGGATTTCAGGGCCTTTCCAAGCTGTCCTAACTTTCTTTAACTTCGCGGCGAACGACCCACTGATGACAGAATAGTCGGCTCCAGTATCGACGAGAGCAGTCACACTGTGGCCGTCGATAAGAACGTCGAGGTCGCTAGTTCGCCGTCTTGCATTACAGTTAGGGCGTGGCGTCGGGTCACGGCTGCGTCGGCTTGTTCCGCTGCTTCCATGCTGCGTCGTCAGGCCACCTTCGGTAAATGAGCTTTCGCCCTCAGGGCTTTGCCTGGCTGGCGTTGTGTTCGGAAAGCTCCGTCGCGGCGTCGTCGTCGTCGGAGGATCTTCGGTAGTTCGTCGCACAGCAACCGCACCTCCACCGGTTGCTGCCCTTAGTTTCCCGGATACGGGCTAGGAGACCGGCTCCGCGTTGGGCCAGAGTACTGCCGGTGGTGCGGTGACGTGCGGAGGCTGGGCGACGGCGAACGCGAAGGGCTTCGTGGTGTCCACCGAGTTCCTGTCAGGTAGTCGGCGATGTCACGTGGTCGTTCTCCTGGCTGTGGACGCGGTGCATTGACGGCGAAGCCACGCAGTCCCATCTGTCGGTACTGGCAACGGCGGTATGTGTGTCCGGCCTCGCCGCAGTGGTAGCAGAGCGGGCGATGGTCAGGGGTGCGCCAGACGTCAGTCTTCCTCGGTGCACTGCGCTGGGCCGCTGGCGAACGGTATGACGTCGGTGGGGGTGGTGGCGGCGGTGGCGTCTGTCGACGGAAGTGCGATGGGGCGGCGTTTTGGCGTGGACGGGGAGGAGCGTTGTGGCGCAGTGCAGCGGCGTAGCTCATAGCTTCCGGCTCGGGCAGCGGTGCGTGGGGAATTTGAAGCGATTGCCGAACTTCTTCTCGCACAATGTCGGCAATTGAATCCACTTGAGGCTGGGCCGAAGGCAACAGCTTGCGCAGCTCTTCCCGCACGATCGCTCGGATCGTTTCACGCAGGTCTCCGGAGTTACTGGCTTGAGCAGCGGCGCAGTCTGCAGTCAGGCGACGATTATACTGTCTGGTGCGCATGTCCAGGGTCTTTTCGATAGTGGTCGCTTCTGCTACAAATTCTTGGACGGTTATCGGTGGGTTTCTCATCAGTCCCGCGAAGAGCTCCTGTTTGACCCCTCGCATGAGGAAACGAACTTTTTTCTCCTCAGGCATGTCTGGATCAGCGTGACGGAATAGTCGGGTCATTTCTTCTGTGAAAATGGCGACATTTTCATTTGGTAGCTGAACCCGAGTCTCTAATAAAGCAGCGGCCCTCTCTTTGCGAGCGACGCTCGCGAACGTTTGAAGGAATGCGCCGCAGAAAACATCCCACGTTCGGAGCGTGGACTCCCGATTTTCAAGCCAAGTACTTGCGGTGTCTTCCAAATAGAAGAACACACGACGCAGCTTTTCGTCATGGTCCCAGTGGTTGAGGGCGGCCACACGGTCGTATGTCTCCAGCCAGGACTCCGGGTCTTCGAACGATGACCCATGGAAAATTGGTGGTTCCCTGGGTTGATGCATGACCATCGTGGGCTGGGACGCTGCGGTTGTCATTGTCGCTGCAGTCGCGGTCATGGCCTTCGTCTTTCGCGCCTTGTCTGGTAGAAGCCAGTACTCCGGTGGTAGCCCTTGCTGTCGGCGGCTTGTTCGCTGCTCCTGGTTGGTGTCGGTGTCTTCTCCGCGACGTGGGCTGGGTTCACGGCTTGACTGGGGCGTCCGGTACATGAACGAAGCAGCACCTCCACCAGATGTCACGGGGTCGTGACGTGGCCGAAGACAGGAGACTTCGTGTTGGGATTTAACTGTTTATTTGGGCGAACCTGTGCCTGGTAAACTGAAAGTCCAATTACAGCAGCAGTCTCGCACAGATAGCAGTCTCGGACTGATACAAAGAGAAGTTTATTAACTTCAAACTCAAAAAAACTCTTTACATCATTTATTCATACAGCGCTCGTTTAGACACCCCTCTTGTGCACTATGGGGCATACAAACTCCATTATCCATAGAGGAAACTAGCGGCACATACACAGATCTATACATATATATATACATACATACATATATATACATATACATACACATATGCATACACATATATATATATAAACTACGCATACATTCGTAAAAAAACCACAAATATATATATTTACAATCACATATACATATATTTACAACAGATCGTGAACATGGGTAGGCATATTTACAATACTTCGACTGGTGCTAGACATATACTTGTAACACAATGTTTTGGGGAGAAGGGGTTAGTAGGGGATTATGGGGGTACGGAGTTTTGCACCTCTGACGAAAAAAAACTTTGTGTGCCAGCGGCGAAGGAACTGGTCCTCCCCGCCAGCTTCCAGTTGCTTGGCCAAGTACTGCACTATTTTCTGCCTGATCATGGCTAGTGCTGGGTAGGCCGCTCTCACTGGGGTGTTCTTTACCTCAGCAAGGCACCGGCGTTTTCAAATCACAAAGAGTGTGATGGAAATCACCAGCCTTGCGAAGCAGCCCCTATTCCTTTCGAGGGCCGGAGGAGGGCGGATTCTGAAGCACCTCGCAACCAGGTGCCATACCGACTTGGCCGCCCCGCATTCTAACAACGCGTGGGAGATCGTTTCCTCAGCGCGGCAATTAGGACACTGGCTATTCGGCGTGATGCCGAAACGGTGCAGGCGATGTCTCGTGGGCAAAACTTGCCACTTGCGCTTCCACTCGAAGTCATGTATTTCGCGCGGTCGGTACTTATTGATTTTTTGTTTGCACAGCCCTATAGCGGCAAACGGAGCGTCGGCCTTCGATCAACAACTGACAAGCGGCGAAGCGCGTCGGCATTTATACTCTTGCCGTCGAATGTTCTAGCGTTATCGCTGGCGGTGGCGCAGCTTCCAGAACAATCTGTACCGTTCGCACAGTGGGCGTGATCTTATCGAAATGATCTACTACAGTCCGGAACCTTCTAGAAAACTGCAGGCGCGGTTTGCGCTGAGAATCGTGCGGTGTTTTCGGACGATAACAAAAACTTGGGAAATGGAACGTGGCATTATACTGGCGTAAAAAATTAGTGATCTTGGGTTTTAGGTGTGCTTCCTGCACACGTACACAGCACTTTTGGTGACTGTTTGTGTAAAAGTTCTTGAACATTATCAAGGTTTCTCAAAAGTCCTCTGACGTTCCACTGTAAAATTTGTGAGTGAGTGAGCAAACTTTATTTAACCAGCGGATTGAGGCGTGGGCCTACCCACACCAGGGGCGGTGGAGAGACCCTGTCTCTCAGCCGCCTCCCGTGCTCGCTGGATGGCCCATATTTGATCTGTCTGATCTGAGCTGATCAGCGCGGCTCTCCACTGCGCCCCAAGCTGTTCTGGGGAGACTGCATTGGCGTCCTGTATCTGTGTGCATTCCCATAACATATGCTCTAGGGAGGCGCGTCTCATGCTACATAGTTTACACGAGTCATCTGGGTATAGTTCGTGGTAGATGCGATTTAGGTGCTTCGGGTTGGGAAATGTTCTAGTTTGAAGTCGCCTCCAGTCAACCTCCTGAGATCTGTCTAATGTGGAGCTAGGTGGTGGAAATCTGCGCCTCGACTTTTGGTAGAATTGGATAATGTCACAGAACCTAAACACTCTGTCCCTCTCCCACCACTCATCTCCTCCCAGTACCTCATGTGAAGCTCAATTGCGAGTGCGGTAAGTGAGACCTCGCGCTACGCGGTGAGCCTCCTCGTTGAGGTTGGGAATGAGCGACGCACACGGGGTGTGGGCTGGGAACCATATAATATACCTTTCTTCGAATTCCTCAGATGATATGAGATTTGCCTTGCGGAGGAGTATGTTGGCTGCCTCGGGAGATATTCTTCCTCGTGCATAGTTACGAATTGCTGACTGCGAGTCGCTGATGACATACCTACACTTTGGAGAAATTATGGCCTGTGCAATAGCCACCTCTTCCGCGATTTCTGAATTATCCGAGCGTATGGAGCACGTGTTTACGCATTTGCGGTCGGTGTTTATTACTGCCGCAACGTAGGATTTGTGACTAGGGTACTCCGCTGCGTCTACGAACAACGCTTTCTTGTCTCTGCCGTAGGCCTTAAGCAGATTTCTAGCACGGCCTTCTCTTCTGCCCTGATTAAATTCGGGGTACATGTTTTTGGGTAGATTGGGGACCTGGATCTTTTCCTAGATTACCTTTAAAACCGACACTTTACTTCCTTGTTGCCTATGGTAATTTATCCCCAACTTGTCAAGGATACTCCGTCCTGTGCGCGTGCTGGCTAGCCTCTCCAACTGGGCAATCTGTTGCGCTTCTATCAGCTCCTCTAAAGTGTTATGTAGGCCCAGTTGAAACAGTTTTTCGTTGCTGGTGCTATCTGGAAGGCCCAAAGCTTGTTTGTACGCCTTCCGTATGAGTGCATTGATTTTGAGTTTTTCGGCTGTATACTAGTTTAGATATGCCGCTACGTATATAATGTGACTTATGGCGAATGAATAAATAAGCCTGATGACGTTAGCCTCTTTCATGCCTTGGTGTTTGTTGGTGACTCTCTTGATTAGCCGCATTGCGTTGGTGACTATGGTTACTAACCTCTTGACGGTTTCACCGTTTGTACCCTTAGACTCGATGATGAGTCCAAGGACTCTGATTTGTTGCTCTATAGGAATAGTCCTGCCGTTTTTGGTGTGACTTTGGATCTCTTCGTAAGCACGGTCCCGATTGTATCCCTTGGGTGGTCTGCCTTTAAGCGTGGGGCGATAGAGGAGCAGTTCGTATTTATCTGGCGAGCACTCGAGGCCAGTACCATCAAGATACTCCTCAATAGTGGTGATGGCCTCCGGTAGTCTCTGCTCTATCTCTCCGTCACTACCTTCACACGCCCAGATGGTGATATCATCTGCATATATAGAATGATGTATTCCGTATATTGAGTTCAGCCGCGCCGGGAGTCCTATTATTATGAGATTAAACAGCGTGGGTGATATGACCGAACCCTGCGGGGTACCAGCACTGCCCATAAGCCTTTCCTCAGATCTCAGTTCTCCCGTTACGATAGATGCCGTTCTGTCTGTTAGGAAGTCCTTGACATAGTTATACGCTCTTGATCCTAAGCTTAATTGGCAGATCTGATGTAAGATAGCCGTATGCGATGCTTTGTCGAAGGCTTTTTTAAGGTCTAACCCTAAAATCACCCGGGTAGCTCTTGTTTTGTTGTCTAGAATCTGCTGCTTAATTTGCAGCATGACGTCTTGCGTGGAGAGCCGTGTGCGGAATCCCAACATGGAATCTGGGTAGATTTCGTTCTCCTCAATATAGGTGTTGATTCTGTCTAGAAAAGCGTGTTCCATCAGCTTCCCTGCACAAGACGTTAGTGATATGGGGCGTGAATTAGATAGATCGGGGGGTTTCCCGGGCTTGGGGATGAGGATTACTTTAGCTTTTTTCCACTGTTTTGGTATAGTGCCTTCGGTCCAGCACTCGTTAATATATTGCGTGATGTTCTTTATGGCTTGGTCGTCAAGGTTCCGTAGTGTTCTGTCAGTGATCCCGTCTGGTCCCGGTGCAGATTTGGTGTTTAGCTTCTGTAGCACTGCCCTGATTTCAGCCACAGTAAACTCCTCATCTAAGAGCTCGTTCGGGCCTCCGGAATATGGTCCGTGCTCTATGACAGGCATGGAGGGAATGTACGTGTTGCTAGCCTCAGCGATAAAGTCCTCCTCACTGCCGTTATACTAGTGCACCAGTTTACGCAAGGTTTGCTTGTGTGCTGATTTGGTGTTCTCTGGGTCTAGCAGGTGTTTGAGGATGCGCCATGTCTGACCAGGATTCATTTGGCCATCGAGACTATTACAAACTTGGTCCCATTGCTGTTTGCTTAGCTGCTTACAATGTTCTTCGATCTGTTTGTTCAGCTTGGCTATGCGCTTGCGCAAGGGCCTGTTTTGCCTCTGTCCCCGCCTTCTATTCTGCAGTGATTGCTTGGCCTCTCACATGTTCGCGAGACGGCTATCAATCTGCTCTAGGGGTGGACTTGAAGTGATACTCCGCGTTGCCTCGCTGACGTCGTTATTGACATCTTTGATCCAATCTTCTATATTGTTGATAGGGTCTTGTTTTTTTCGCGTTTCTGACTTTCCGAAACTTATACCAGTCAGTCCATCTAATCTGTTTCTGAATTTTTGTGGCAGCCATGGTTTCTACCCTGATTTCAAATATTCGATGATCACTCCCCAGATCATCGAATGTTTTTCCATTTAGCGGTCCCTGCGTTACGAACTAACGTTAAGTCTAGAGTGGTGTCTCTTGCAAGCCCAGTTCCCATACGCGTAGTGGAGTCGGGGTCAGTGATGAGAGTTAAGCCTGTTTCTTGAATATCCTGCCATAGCGTTTTTCCTTTGGCTCTTGTGTATCCGTATCCCCAAGCACTGTGTAAAGCGTTAAAGTCTCCACCTATGACGAGTGGATTGGGTCCCGCTATATCTACGGCCTTCTTAAAGAGAACAAGGAAGCGTTGTCGTATGCGTGTGGAATTGCTGTACAAATTCAGAATAAATATGCTCGGATATTTTTTTCTTTTATGGGCAAGTTGTACGAGTATACGTTCAATTTATGTGATGCGGGTGTCGTGGCAGATTGCTATGAGTCCCTTCCTTACTAGAGTGGTTAGTGTTCTAATATCCCCTGTTGAGGGGCCGATCGCTTGATATCCCGGTAGCTTAGCTAAAGCACGGGTTTCCTGCAAAATTAGAACATCCGGTTTGGTTCTGTCTCTAAGGTGTTGTTGCAAGACTGCTCTCTTCCCCTCATAGCTCCTGCAATTCCACTGCCAAATAATTAAGTCCCTTTTTCTGGGCTTCCCTATTTTGAGTTTGCTATCGAAGAGGGAGGAGGGTGAAAGGAGGCAGGCCTCATGAAATTAGTTGATATAGCCACTGTTGTGGTGCCCTGAGATAAGTGTGAATTTCCTTCAGTGTTTATCGGAAGGTTAGTAGCTGGAAGTACCGGAGGTGTCCTAGGGTTGAGATTGGCTACGTTAGCTTCGAGTTTATCTAGTCTATTCATGATCATGGATATTGCAAGCGAGAGGTTGTTGGTTGCCTCTGCCTGTTCCTTAACTGCTTTCTGTATTTCGGACAATGTTTGATTAATGTTCGAGGTTTGCGCCGTAGTTTTGTCATTAGACACCTGAGCTTTCCTTTTAAGAGGTGGCGGGGTACTGTCCTCGTCCATTCGGTTATCTGGCATTTCTTCGAGGTGCTCTTGGGCCGCGGAACGCATTTGACTAGAAGTTCTATTTGTGCAGTTTTTAAGACTGAATTTCCCGAGTAAGTTGTGATATAAATTCTCTAAGCTCAGCGTTTTCTTTTTTCAGCTCCGCTATATTAGTGACATTATGCGCAGTCTCCCCCGAAGGCTCAGGGCGCGTCCCTTTAGCCACGTCTGACCAGCTCACCGTGAATGCCGGGTTCCCTTGATGGCCATTGCCACCCTTTGGCTTAGACCGGGATCTGGAACGGGATGTAGTGCGCCTTCTAGGTCCCGGAGGCTGGGTGGTGAGGCCGCGGGGCGTTGCGCAGGACCAGGACCTTGATCTAGACCCAGGCGTTGCTCTCGTCCGGAATTTGGACCTCCCGCGTTCGGTTGGCTTGGTGGTAGGGGGGTAGTTCTCCTCGAGCGTCTCTTGAAGTTGTCGGAACCACTGGCGTTGTTTTACGAAGTAGGGTGTCTTGAACTTGGCCTTGCAGAGTTTGTCAGCCGTGGGATGATCCTTGCCGCACAGCTGACATCGTGGCTGACAGTGGTGGTCCTCACTCGGATCAGGCGTTCCACAACCCGCACATAGCTTGTCGTTTGGCCTCCAACACACGTCACTCCTGTGCCCAAGTCTGTTGCATTGTTTGCAAAACTCAACTTGTTTCCTGTATAGCGAACAGCGTGTGAGCACTCCTCTGTACATAACGTGCGTCGGGACTCTGCTGCCATCAAAAAGGACTATCACTGTCGTGGTGTTGCCAAGACGTTTGGCTGCGATCGCCGTGGGATTTCGGGCTGTAATAATAGCTGCGGTGATGTCCCGTGGGGTTTCATTCAAAGGAACTCCTTTGATTACACCTTTGGCAGTGAGTTCCGGGGCCGTCTCGTATGCTCCCACCTGATACAACTTGTAGTTGGTTTTGATGTGCCTGATGCCTTGGTACTTGTCTGCATGGTCTTGGTTTGGGGTGCTAACGACCAAGATGTTCTGAAAATTATTCGAACAAATCGTGTCCGTCTCTCTTTCTTCATAAGGAATCTCGGCCGCTTCATACACAGCTTTGTCTAGCTCCGTTAAACTGAGCTTGGATATCTGCAGTCCTCCTCGTGGCCTTATAACTATCTTGAAGTCGCCTGTCGGCAGTCTTGGCATTTTGCTGGCTCTGTTTATCCGGGATATCAGATTTGCACCGCGCGTTCTAGATGTTCGGGTAGGGCTAGGGCTACCACGGCGTTCCTGGCTACCTTTCTTCGCACGTTTTCTGTTTCGAACTTCTGTCCACCCGTTGCCTGTGTCATCTTCCTGTTGGGTGACGTCTTCGTCTTCCCGTTGGGTGGCGTCTTCATTCTGCTGCGATGCCTCCGTTATTGATGATTACGGCCTGTATGGCGCGAACGCCGAGGCCTGGCTATCGTGAGGCCGCCCCAGTCGACGCGGAGCGCCGGTCGTAGGAATAGTAGACGCTGCTTGGGGGGGGGGGGGGGGGGGCTGGTTTTCGGTCGTAAAATCTCGAAAAATAATCACCCACCTTAGAATATCGTCTCTTCGGATTCTCGGTGACGAGAAGAATCAGATGGTATATAAATCCGAGCGGTGCCTGGCTGTATTCGCTGCGAAATCATTCTATGAAAATGGAGCCGACGTGAAGAGCATCCATTCACCTCGGTGACCGCAGCGCCTCCCTCTGTAAAATTTGTGTCTCCATTTTGAATGTAGTTAAGTGCTGTGTGTACAGAACCGTTGCCTTGGGTTACAGGGCCTGTTGGGAGCCCTTTAATACGGGGT
Organism: Rhipicephalus microplus; assembly: GCF_043290135.1. NCBI lineage: Eukaryota > Metazoa > Arthropoda > Arachnida > Ixodida > Ixodidae > Rhipicephalus > Rhipicephalus microplus. The sequence goes on from NC_134710.1 coordinate 81,192,900, forward strand.
TTCTTTTTTTTGTTCGCTTCAAAGAGCTGCGTCTTTCTTTCGGCGTCTGGGGCGCAGGAGGAGTATGGCTTGTGTCCATCACCTCTTCTGAGGTGACAGATGGTGCCTGCTTGGCAGGTACGTTCATGGCAGTTTTGGACCTGACTGCACTGGCAGTGGTCCGGATCCAGCAGGCTCTAAGGTCTGCCGGCCCTTTTGAACTGGAGGCAGAGCAGCACAGGCTGCTCCAGCTGGAGGCGCTTCTGGCACAGCCGCAGTCACACTTGGTGTGAATCTCGCGGGTTCCGAAAGACGTGGCACGGTGCCTCGACGCACCACGTCGGCGAAGGAAGGTTCAGAATGCTTGTGTGTAGAAAAACGTTAACGTGCCTCTTGAAATAACAGGTTGAACTTGACCTTAGGTTCGAATATTTGTTTCTCTTTTTTCTATGCAGGGCATGATTGGGAGTAGGGAGCATGATCTCCTTCACAGTTAGTGAAACAGGCTTCTTAAGTGCACTTTTCGGATACATGTTCACAAGATGCGCACTTCGCGCACCTAGCGCGCCCTCTGCACTTTTGGCATCCGTGTCCGAAGCACTGACACTTGAAACATCGGTGAGGGTTCGGTATATAAGGTCTTACACGAAGCTTGCAGTAACCAGTTTCAATGGAGTCAGGAAGGTTGCTTGTACCGAAGATAACTATGATGTGCTTTTGTGGGGTCTATTTATTATCTCGCCAGACTGTTATTCTTTACACTTTCACTATATTTTGTTTCTGCCAGCCTTCGAGCAATTCACTTTCAGGCAGCTCGAGGAGGTCATCATCAAATATGACACCACGCACTGTGTTCATCGACCTAAGTGGGCCCACTGATACTGGGATGTTATGAAATGATACGAGTTTTGTGAGCTTGTTGTACTGAATTTTGTCGCGAACTTCTAGAAGGAGATCGCCATTCTACATGTTAGTTACTTTATAGCCAGGGCCAATTCCATCTGTGAGCGTTTTCGAGACAATAAATGGACTTATAGATAGAACTGTTTTCATATCATTTTGGCTGTGAATCACATGGTACTTGGAGAAGGTCTGTTTTGGCTGTGCAGAAAAGAAGCTGTCATAAGTGCGCCACCTTTTCAGGTGGCGATCAGGGAGTGTGGGAAAAGGGTTTTCCATAAGAAGCATTATAAATTCGGCGGCGATGGTGGCCACCCACACCGAGCCCAACAAGGGGACGCTACACGGTTGAATAGTGAACACTTGGAGACGCCAGCCATGCATCGCCGCAGTAACCGAATATAACTAACCAAGGTTGGGTAACTACACAGGGTTAACCTTTGCCGCCGGAACATTTGGAAGTAAACGGAAAAGAGAAGATGGCAGGACAGATAAAAAGTTAGAGATAAAGATGTAGGTAGAGAGAGATAGAAAATGGTAACTGCCGATTTCCCCTGGCTGGGTCAGCTCAGGGGTGCCGTCTACGTGAAGCCGAGGCCAAATGGTTGTGTTGCCCCTGCCGGGGGGCCATACAAGTCCAAGCACCCAGCGTCAGCTCAACCCCCAGGGTTCCTTTTTCCCCGGACACGGCAAAGCCACGCACGGCTGGGCATGGGAGGGAGTCGAAACCCCCTCGTTAGCTCGAGTCCGTGGTGTCGCTACACACCAAACGCCTGCTCGCACAGACGTTCCTGCGAGAGAAAAGCGAAACTGAAACTGTAGAAAAAGATTCTTTCACAGTTCCCTAGCTAACGCAATCCAATCCGAAGCATGTACTTCCCATAATTACCATGGGTACATCATCGCAGCGCCGGATTTCTCTCAAAGTATTATTGCATGAAACTTAATGGTTGGAGCATTCAACGACCCACTCATTATGCAATTCGCATTGTGTGATACCCGATCGTCACTTTACTGTTTTAAAACAGTATAGTACACATGTTAAGGTGACCTTTTTAAACGTATCTGTGGTCACCTATCGGGTGTAACCTAGCGCTGCGAACCCTTCTAAGTTATCTCCTCCTTCATCTGCCATATGTTGTTGCATTGTGACAGACTTCCTACCAAGCACTTTTGCTCCGCCGCGGTGGTCCAGTGGCTAAAGTAGTCGGCTGCGGACCCGCTGGTCACGGGATCGAATCCCGGCTGCGGCGGCTGCATTTCTGATGGAGGCAGAAATGTTCTAGGCCCGTGTGCTCAGATCTCGGTGCACGTTGAAGAACCCAGGTGGTCGAAATTTCCGGAGCCCTCCACTACGGCGTCACTCATGATGTCATCGTGGTTTTGGGGCGTTAAACCTTATAAATCAATCAATAATACCTAGCAATTTTTGGTGACTCGAAAATATTCTTACAAGAGTTACTGTATATGCTACCTTTAAGTAGCGAGGTTGCGCATAGCTTTTCCTTCGCTGTTCACGCCGCTATTCGGCGAGTGCCATCACGTGGTGCAAAGTGACGTCAAAAGTTCTTCTTTTCACGGCGAAGCTAACTTTACGTGCCCGATGGCGCGACGTCAACGCGTTTTCTGCCTGCGCCGACTTCATCGTGACCGACTTTAGGAGATTTTAGCTTGTACGTATACTTCTTTACGTTACCGTGTCACCAGATAGAAACTGTGCATGTTCAGGTGGGTCTTTACTGAACCTAAACCTTTACGTAACGTAAACTACCCACCGGATAGGCTTTACGTTGGTGGCGCTGTCTGGCGAATCTCTCTTTGTTCGTAAGAACTCGTGATATCCGCATTGCGGAGACTCCATACATCCGGTCCAAATAAGCAGAAGTGAGAACACCCATAGTGATTACATTGTTTCAGCCGGATTACCAAAGCTAGAATGGCCAGAACATCGAAGCCGCAAACATGTTTGCCTCCGACAGACTGGATACGTGGCACCATCTAGCGGAGTCAAAATGTACCGAGCACTCAAAATTGTTATTTCAGAAACATTGTGCATCGTATGTCCGGTGTAAAAACCTTGCAGTGGCTTTATTTCGAAGGAGTTACCTTTTCAATTTTTTCCACAAAAATAAAACATTGTTCTGTTTAACGTCCCAAAACTACGACGTCATAATGAGAGACGCCGTTGGGAAGAGCTCTAAAAAGTTCGACGTGCGCCTAAATCTAAGCACACGGGTCTCCAGCATTTTTGCTACCTATAGCAACATACCGCCTCACTGCAACAGTGCAATCTTGCTCAGCACGCGCGAATACGTCTGTGGCACGCTCCCGCATCGGAACATTGCACTGTATTTTTCTCCTGCGTGCGCAACGAGTGGCTTCAGTGCACAGCCATAGAACATAATGGTGGACATATACGGAACTCTGCTCCGGTACAGAGCATATAGAGTAACTCTAATTTTTATGCCTTGATTGCGCCATCTAATGAACATTGTGGGAATCACCGGATGGATGGATGGATGGATGGATGGATGGATGGATGGATATGGCTGTACCCTTTAGATCGGGCGGTGACTAGCGCCACCAAGCCGTAATACCTAATGAACCAAAAACTATATTTATTTTTTCCCTTAAAAAGTGAGTTTGAGGATTCGTACTTTGCAGTGAAGAGTTCTTTTCACTCGTGCCTTGACTTTAGCCACCAATCAGATAACCTCCTTCTAGTTAAGTCTACCCGCTTAAAGTTTATTTTGCCCTCCCGGTCCCTGAACTCCAGTGCTTTGAAAAACTCTGCGCCATCATCCTGAACTATAGGGTGAAGCCCTTTACAGAACATTATCAAGTATTCGGCAGTTTCTTCTTCCTCTCCACACGCACTGCATACTGTGTCTACCCCTTCGTATTTGGCCCGATATGTCTTGGTTCGCAGTAATCCCGTCCTGGCCTCAAACAGTAGAGAACTACCCCGAGTATTATCATAGATCCTTTCCTTGGCAATTTCCTGCTTAAAAGTTCGATAGATCTCTAGTGCAGACTTCTTAATCATTCCCATTCTCCACATGTCAGTCTCCGTTTCCTTCACTTTCTTCTTAACCGATAGTTCTTTTTGGTTTGGCCACCTGCTGTTTTCTAAGTATTTACCAGTCAACTTCCTGGTTCGCTTCCTCCATTTTGTATCCACATTCTTCATGTACAAGTAGCTGAAAACCTTCCTGTTATAGGACAGAAAACCTGTTATAGGAAAACCTGTTATAGGACGGTAGTTGTTTATGTCAGCTTTGTCCCCCTTTCCTTTATAGATCATGCTCATCCTGCTAAGTTTCCATCCATCGGGAACTTCACCATCGATTATTATTGTGCTCACTGCCTTTCTCAAAGCCTGCTTAGACTTCGGACCTAATGTTTTTATCAGCCTAATTGGAATGCCATCTGGGCCAGTTGATGTACTACTAGGAACCCTTTTCTCAGCCCTTTCCCACTCTTGTTGTGAAAATGGAGCCATTGCACCACTTGATTCGTCCTTGTCTATTGTGGTGCATAAAGTACTTCTTTGTTGAAATTTTTCTGTCACCCTTGTTCTTATATATTCAATAGCTTCGTCCCCTTCTAGCCTAGCACCTTGGGCTGTAGTTATAAAACTCTGCTCTACGCTCGTCTCATTTCTTAGGGAGTTTAGATAATTCCAAATTTTCGCAGATGCCTTTCTATCCTTTTGAGTACTTCTGCCAGCCCCTGAGCCCCCTTTTTTTCTAATCTTTTCATACATTAGAAGAGATGCTTTCCTTCTACAGCTTATAAAGGTTGCCCATTTTCTTTCAACATCATCTGTCGGTTCACCCCGCTGCTTAGCATGTCTGTGTTCCCTAGAGGCTTCCTGACGTTTCGCTATGGCTCTCTTAACTTCCTCATCCCACCAACTTTTGGGTTTGTGTCTTCTTTTCCGGGGTGACTTGTCACGCGTCTTAGCAAGCTCTAGCTCAAAGAGTCTAATTAGATTCGTGTATGTCCACACTGTCTTATTATCCTCCGTGATTACTTTCTCAATTTGTTTAGTGGCTATTTCAATTAGCCTTTCTGGATAAATATTTTCCTGTAGTTGCTCATCTTGTCTCCTTCCCTCTTTCACTGCTCTTCCAAAGCTTAGCTTGATACGTTTGTGATCGCTACCCAGACTTCTCGAGCCACCTTCATCTATGTGCATTCCCCTGAGCTTATCGTACATCCTATGTGACATCAGTGCATAATCTATCGTCGACTGAAGCCTTCCTACCTCCCATATTATTTGCCCTTCACACTTTTCGGTACTGTTGCAAATGATCAAATCAAGCCTTTCACACATATCCATGATCATTTTGCCTGTCGAGTCGGTATACCCATCTATATCTTCTATGTGCTCATTCATGTCTCCTAGTATGATTATCTCGCACTCTCTTCCTAACTCCTGAATGTCCTTTGATATGTATACACTCTACCATTGTCTGGTTTTCCTCTCTGGCCTTTGCTCCCGTCCACAAGTACATGAAACCAAGGAGTGTCATTTGACCTGCCACTTTCTCTTTTAGGCATAAATGTTTCTTGCGCTCCTGCTTGACCCTTTGCCAGTCTGTACTTTTATGAATGAATGCCCCAATACCACCCCCCTTTCTGCTGCCTTCTGTTCTATTACAATATTCCCATGCGTAGTCCAGATTGTTCGGAGGTTGATCCATGTCCCTGAGATGTGTTTCTACAAAACCGTATACCATCGGCCTCTCTTCCCTTAGCTGTTCTTCTACCTCTTCCCACTTCATCCTGTTCCTACCACCCTGCATGTTAATATACCCTATGTCTGAATTGGCTCGGCGCTCGTGGCTACGTCTATTTATGCCCCGGACTCTACCTATCTTAGATATTGGTGCCACTTTGGAATCGTATCGGTCCATACCACCTGTCGAAGGGTCTCCCTGTTTGTTCCTCGTTACTAGCTATCCTGCACCCCGAAGGGCTCGCTTGCCCCCCCAAAAAAGCTACTGCGCGTCCTGCAAGTCACCAACCCACCTCATGACCTAGCCGCCCATCGAAGTGAATTCTGTCTCGTTGAAACCCCCCCCCCCACCTATGCACCTCTCTGTTTATTTCCACCACCTCAAAGCCTTTCTCTCGACTTATCCGCCATATCTCTTGGTTTGCATTGACAACCGCTCTTTGCAGGTTGCTATCACGCACCGGTACCTCCGGTATCGTGCATATCACTATTTGTACCTTAGGAGAAGTGGCGCGCATGTCATCGACGCCTTTCGCCAGTGTGGCTGCTAGTCCTGCTGCATCTTCATTTAGGACATCGTTTAAACCGCCTGAAATTATCACGAGGTTTCGTCTATCAGCTGTCGTTTTGAGCTTTGCGCTCGCTTGCCTCATGACTGCTTCCAGCTTGCGTCCTGGGAACGCCCCTACTGCAACCCTCTTGTCACCTCTTACCCTCTCTTTGATGGCTTCTGTGCATCGATTTAAATTCGAGTCCCCAGCGATTATCACATGCTGTGACTTTTCAGCTTGAGCGTTCTGCACCTGGGGGCTACTTGCACCTGTGACGCCCGCTGCTTTGTTCCCTCCCTGCCCCACCACTACCTCGCTGAAGCTGGGCCTTGCGACAGTTGAACCGGCTAAACCTGTTTTTTCCAAACTTGCTTGCTTTTCCTTCTCCACCGTTCTGGTTGCCGGTTCCCTACTGTTCTCTCGGTAGGTCGCTTCTTTGTTCAGCTTCGCTAGCGCTTCCTCGGCGGACTTCAGTCTTTCTCCCATTGCCCTCGTTTTTTCTTGCTCTGTCACCAACGCAGTCTCGAGCTCTGCGATTGTCATTACCAGTTCACTCTGGGCAACCATCATTTTCTCCATTTTTTCCTCGACCTCACATTGCCTACACTTCTCGTCAGCCTCTTCTCCATCCGCTTCTACGCTTGGGTCCACTTTCAAACCCACTCCACATCCTGAAAACTTTACAGTCTCTTTAACCATGCCTTTCTGACACTAATTGTCCTTATACTCGATAATTACTAAACTCGAGCCTTGCACTACGAGAAAAAAAAGTCTAAGCTCTACTACAAAAATTTGCGTGTTCAATGACGCGCACCTCCCCCACGGGGTGGCAAAAGAAAAAAACAACAACAAAAAAATTCGAACACACACACCCGCACTAACTAATAAATACCTGGTGATTGGCCCCCGAAAAAGCCGTACCATAAAATAAGTGCTACGAAGATTTCAACCACTGCCTTATAATTATAAAGACAAGCTCAAAACATGCAAAAACACTTATCTGCGCAGTCGATCCGAAGCGCTCAAAAAACACGTCCATCCACCTTGACAGCCCGAACTGAACTCTCCGGCGACCTGAGCAGCGCCCCCCGAAGTGAACAGCGGCAACACTGGTGTGCACGCCGGCAGCCGGCGGACAGGGCGCGAGCTTTTGCAGCAAGCTCCTAAAAGACGTAATTTCACTTCAATATTATTTCGTGCTAAAAGCAATTATTTGCATCCTCATTCAATTCCTGGATCACGAAAACGTGGAATGATTCCGCAGTCATCCCAATTGTGTAGCAGCAATTTGACAACAGTGCTCTCGTTAGGCTTCGATATCGCAGCTGGGCTAGAAAGCGCAGACATCAATGATCCCCAGGGATTTACCTTGGCTTTAAACAACTCAGGGGCGTTATGCAGGATCGGCCGAGTTTCGCGAAACTCGGGATCTTCCCAAACTCTGGCGACGACCACTTGTATGAGCCTACAATGCGGAAAAGTAAAATGCGCCCCTCAGCGCCCTGCGTTTCATTGGTTGCCATGGAACCCGAGATCGCGTCAAGGATGGTCGACTAAGTTGGGTGGTGTTTTCAAACCACAGGCATCTTCTTTCATTTGTTTGTCGTTCCACTGAGCGGATAAGTGCACCAATGCAATAAATGTGTCAGAAACTTTTCGTGATGATATTTTTTAGAGGCATGGTGTGTTTAAATTAGGTTTGAAGTTTTTGATGTCTGCACTAAGTCTGTTTTAGAAAATTCCGCATGGTGGCCTCTGAGATGAGTACCGGCCGGGCATCTTACAACATCGCGACCACAGCTAAACTCGAGGTCATGTGTTATTCATCGTAGTCAGCCTGTACAATCTAGCACACTGCTCGGCCAGTTCGCGTCGTCTTTGTTGTCATCGCTCGCTAGCACCCGAGCCAGTGCGGCCGACTAATAAGCTATTCGGTTGGACTGTATACTAGACTAGCTAGGTCAGGACATGCTATGAACCAGCTAATTAGGCCAAGTCATGGCAAGGCCGAGGTAATTAGACCACATATTAAGATGACCATGTTGATGAAGCCATGGAAATCTAGAACCGGGATAAGTAAAGCATGCTAGTTGATGAGCTAACTAAACTATACTAATTAACGCTATGTTACTGATGAGCACACGAAGAAAAGCTATGCTAATTAGCCTTACTAATATGATGACAATGAACATCTTGCTAATTAGGAGCACAATTAATAGGTTCACAATAATTAGTTCCTAGCTAATTGTACCCGCGATAATTGTCTTTTAATTGAAACCTTATCAACGAAGACAAGACAGTGCAGTGTATTGTACGTTAAGACTCAGTCAATTAGTACAATCGAAATTAAGAGAAAGCTGATGCGGTCTTCACTTCGAAGCCTACCACATGCATGAGTAGACGGCCAACTTAAAAATGTGCAAGAAGTTAGGTTGTCAGAAGCTCCTCTATGGCGCCAGCATTGCACAAGTAGTGTATAAGTTCACAAAATTATTTTATATGCAAAGAAGATACCGCTAACCGTTCACCGCATCAAGCACTTGACAGTCACACCGGCACAACCATCACAGTCACGAGTGGCACTGGGCCCTTCTCGGAATCAACGAGTCTGTAGACATCTGAGTTCACGCGTGAATCAGTTTGATTCACAGACGCCCGCGGCGAAGATCGGGTACGCCCACGACGTTTTCTCTGGCCGAAGAGCAGTACTCACGTCGAGTGGCACGGTTAATGTATCAGCAATATCGCGCAGGCTATATGCACACGTGCACGCAGAAGTAAAAAGGATGTCATCACGTGGCTATGATGATGTCTCTAATTCAACTTCACCGCACTCACGACGTATCTAATCACAGCCGCATCGCCGCCATGATTGACCATTTCCTTATATTTATCTGCAATATTTGATAAGAGCGAAACGAGCAGCACGAGAGTGATGCGTGTGCACCCTTGCGGCCTTCGAGAGTGGAAATTTCCATGCTGCAGGTGTAACGAAAGAACCCGTTCAAAAGAGGACATACGCCCATGAGCACGCCTGTGGGAGTTGTGTGTTGAGTTGGGAAAAAGATAGCGCGACAATCACGTGACGTCGCTGAAGTGTTGAGATGTTGACTTAAAGGTGGAACTGACGTGTTCACAAGCGGTGTTCTTTGATAACCGCCGCAAATGTCCCACACGCGTTTTCAACGCCACGCGCGTACCTGTAGCCAATTTATTCACATATATCACAAGCTCTGCGCTGTCTTCATGCCATGGCCGCCGAGCTCGGAGAAAACTCGTCTGCCGGAAAAGCTCGGTCCATCCTGCATAGCAACCCAGTTGTTGTAATTGAGATATCCTAACCCTACTCTCCGGGACTCATTTCCAGAGTTCAAACCGAGAATCGAGGCGTGCACTGGCTCACAAAGATCTATGGCAGGAACGGACGACGTGCTTCGACTCTCTCGCCTTCATCTTATGCATTTCTGTGTGCTTTAAAAAGACAAGCCGAGTACAGCCAAATGAACAGTGAAGCTAAAGTGTTTGCGTTCGTGTTGTGAAGTCCTAATTCGTGTTTCGTCTTTCGTGCTGTTCCAATGTGAAAGCATAATACCTCATGCAAAGCTAACATGCTCGCCGAAGTGGAAGTTTTCTTAACACGCAAAAGAGACAGGTGCATTTCGTGGTGACGCCCCGCCGCGGTGGTCTAGTGGCTAAGGTACTCGGCTGCTGACCCGCAGGTCGCGGGTTCGAATCCCGGCTGCGGCGGCTGCATTTCCGATGGAGGCGGAAATGTTGTAGGCCCGTGTGCTCAGATTTGGGTGCACGTTAAAGAACCCCAGGTGGTCGAAATATCCGGAGCCCTCCACTACCGCGTCTCTCATAATCATATGGTGGTTTTGGGACGTTAAACCCCATATATCTATCTATCTATTTCGTGGTGACGTCACATCACGATACAACACCGAACCTCATATGGAACAAAGGTGCCCTTCAGTATATAACACCGACCAAACAGATCCAGCAGGTATTAAGATTACTGAGACTGCTGTGTGCAACGCGGTACACCCCCCTAGAGAGCGATAACGAAAACGCGCCTCGGGAAGGAAAAAAAAAAATTATTCGATGACATAAAACGACCCTCAATCGCCTATAAGAAACGATAGAGGCTACCATTAGAGGGCACACGATATTATTCTGTATCGTATACCGTAGCCAAGAGAAAACACTTTTTCGCTGATAAGCTTATCGCAGGCCCTTTTTTTCTCCATTATATCTACAATTTTAGTTCATCTGTAAACTGACGTAATTTTATTGTTTCTTTCTCCTTTATCAACAACCGTAAGTTGTCGGGCAGCTACTTCCTGCCAATCCGGCGGAAATAAATTCGATGTACTGCGCTCTCAACTGCGCCAACAGTGTTCCCATGGGAAAACGCTAATATTTTCCATCGTCATGCATCAGTACGACGTGTGTCTGCACCACAACGTGCGTTATTGAAACCAACGAGATGGAAATTTTCCCCACATATCACTTCTCTACGCGACGTCCCTCAGTGGTCAGGTATAAGCTGTAAAAAAGAGACAATCCATCAAAAAAGTACGGTGGCTGCCTGAGATGTTGCGCGGCACTGGAGCCGTATCGTCATGCGCGCCCGTGGGACCGATGATGGCGCACGTACATCCGTCATCAGACCCTTCGTGCTTTCGCGGCGCGACCGAAGTCAAAGAAGGTGCCCTAACGTGGTACGTCGACTGGCTAGGAATCTGGCGAGTGTTCGGCGACGGCGGGCCGAGGTTTCGCGTGTCAACGATCGGTATGCGTTTGGAGGCCTTCGGGACGGATGCGGTGGATCGACATGCGTGGCGTCGAATTCGAGCTTTCACTCACCGGTCGTTCAGGACGTTGCCATGCGGGAACATAGGCTCTATTCATCGGATTTGTAGCGGAAAGAAGATGGACTGGTTTTTGTGGTTTTATGCGGGATGCGAGCTGGCGTGCGAACATGGATGTCGCCTGCACGCATTTTAGCGCAGAAGATTGTTCTGGGTTTTTTGGTCCCAAAATTACGAAATGATTATCATATTCACTGCAGTGGAGGGCTACGGAAGTTGGAACAAGCGGCGTTCTTTGACGTGCACCTTTAAGCACGTGAACCTGTAGTATATCGCTTAGAAGAAGAGCTAGAAAGACGAATGTTCAGCTACATTTTTGCGCTTTTTCCAACATCAAAGGCTATGTCGAAACTATAGGCTGCCATTTCGAGTTTTCAACGTCATTTTTTGTTTTCGCGATCATGGCTATATCAAGTGCCGATAACATTAAGCACGCTGAGAGTATATACAGCACCGGTGCGGGCACTTCGCTAGTGAAGGGAGTAGGGACATCAGATCACGCAGAATAGACCTCCAATATTGCGAGCCCTCCTATTTCTTTCGATTCACTTGGCGCATCCAACTAATGTCACAACAATGCAGCACGCTTAGCTCCTCCCCCCACTCCCTCTCTTAAACTACCACCCAGGCATCCGCTTTCTGCCTTCGTCTGGCTGTTGGAAAATGCCAGCAAGGCGACAGGCCGCAGTCATCGAGCTGGAAATAAGCTTGTAACGTACAGCTGGAGAGAGTGCCTAGGAGCTCGCGGTATTGTCACCGTTCCGAGTGAGGGAGCCAACATTCAAAGCCACGTGTGATTCGTTCCACCAAGTTAGAGGGGCAGCGCGTGTACGTATCAGACGAGCCAGCACTCCCGTCTGTCTCGCGACGGCTCCCCGTGGCCCAGAACGCAATTATTTTGATACTTTGTAGACGCTGTGCCTGTTTACCACTTCCCATGCTTTTGTTTACGATGAGCAAGAGGACATCGCTGCCTCCCCTCTCCCCCAACCACGCGAAAAAAACAAAACTTGCAACTCCTGCGAATTGAAGGGATTGGCTTCTTTATATTGAGCTAACATTTTCGACAGCTTTCTTTCTCCGATACTGAGAAAGTTCATTTCTTATTGAAGTGCAGATTGTGAGAATACTGAAAAGTAAAAACGTTGAATAAGTCGTGACACTGGCACACCGAGTTTTCATTTGCCGAGAGGGTGAGCCCGGGGTGGGGAGAAAACTGTGTCAGAAAGTCATATATATATATATATATATATATATATATATATATATATATATATATATATATATATATATATATATATATATATATATATATATATATATATATATATATATATATACATATATATATATATATATATATATATATATATATACATATATATATATATATATATATATATATATATATATATATTGTAACGGATATAACAACCTCACAACCGGGACGTCCTATTTACAAGGTTTAATAAGGGCGAACTTGTGCCCAAAGCCAAAAGAACTACACAGTAGCTGGGAGAAAGCAGCGAACGCTCGTCGTCCTCTTCTTCTCTTCTTTTCCGCTGCTCGGTAGCAGCTCGTGCACAGGCTGGGCCGGCTCGTGCCTTCCGGCGGGCTTCATGAGTCGTAGCGATGCCGTCAGCGTTCCTCTTTTAACAACGTCTGCGTTGTACTGCGCCTTAACAATTCCTCGTGGCATTATCCCCCCTCTCAAGCGGCATCGCCCCGATGCTTGCGATGAGGCTGTTTTTTTTTTTTTTTTTTGTGTGTGCAAGTTTGTAAAAATGAGGTTGCAGTACGTCAAGGTATTGGGGTGGCTAGGTTTGGAATCGGTCGTAGTACGGTTTCATCCGTACAATGTGTACACGCTCCGTGGGATTGCGTCGCCTCGAATGCAGGTGGCCTGCAGGCTTGACTTCGTAGACGAGGTCATTGTGTCGCTGTACGATCTCGTAGGGGCCAAAATACCGTGAAATGAGTTTTTCGGAGAGGCCTCGTCGTCGTACTGGAGTCCATATCCACACTTTGTCGCCAACGTCATATCGCGTGTCAAGTCTTCCTCGGTTGTAGCGGTCGGCATCGATGCGGTGTTGGTGGCGTATTCGGTATCTTGCTAACTGGCGGGCTTCTTCCGCTCTTTGTAGAAAGTCGTCAAGATCGGGGGGGTAGTCATCTTGGTCTATTGGTAACATAGCATCCAGTGTTGTGGTAACAGCACGACCGTAAACTAGTTCAAATGGGGTGATTTTGGTGGTCTCTTGCACAGCCGTATTGTAGGCGAAAGTGACGTATGGTAAAATTTCGTCCCACTTTTTGTGCTCGACATCCACATACATGGATATCATGTCCGCTAAAGTTCTGTTAAGGCGTTCGGTCAGGCCATTGCATTGAGGATGATATGCAGTGGTTTTCCTATGAACAGTGTGAGTCATGTTGAGCAGGCACTTCAAAAGTTGCGCCGTGAAAGCCGTTCCGCGATCGGTGATTACAACCGTTGGAGCGCCATGTCGCAGGACTATTTTGTGTACGAAGAATTGGGCCACTTCTGCTGCCGTTCCTCGTTCCAAAGAGTCTGTTTCGGCGTATCTAGTTAAATAATCAGTGGCCACAACGATCCATTTCTTGCCGAGTAAAGATGTCGGGAAGGGTCCAAGGAGGTCCATTCCAACTTGGCGGAAAGGCGCTTTCGGTGGATCTATAGGTTGTAGAAGGCCCGCTGGTTTAGAACGTGGTGTTTTTCGTCTTTGGCACTCGCGGCATGTTTTGACGTAGTGTTGCACTGAAGCTAGTAGCTTGGGCCAATAATAATGGAGACTGATCCTTGCAAGCGTTCGCGTCACACCCAAATGTCCAGATGTGGGCTCATCGTGACACGCTCGAAGTATTTCTTGTCGCATAGTTGCTGGAACGACAAGCAGGAACTTTTCGCGGTTGGGCTTGAAGTTTCTCTTGTAGAGAACGTTTCCTCGGAGGCAGAACAATGCGAGGCTTCGAGAAAATATACGGGGTACTTGTACGTCAATTCCTTGCAGGTGTTCGATAAGCGGGAGTAATTCTTTGTCTGTACGTTGGAGTTCGGCTATTTGAGTGGTCTCGACAATTCCTACGAACGGAAAGTCGTCTTCTTCTGATAGTGGTGTGTCTGTAGGAGCCCGTGACAAACAGTCGGCATCGGTATGTTTTTTGCCAGATCGGTATACGACGGTTATATCGTATTCTTGCAGTCTGAGGCTCCACCTTGCTAGTCGTCCAGATGGTTCCTTTATGTTCGCCAGCCAGCAAAGCGCATGGTGATCGCTGACTGCCTTGAATGGTCTACCATATAGGTACGGCCGAAATTTACTGATGGCCCAGACGACGGCAAGACATTCTTTTTCCGTGGCCGAATAGTTTGTCTCTGCTTTTGTTAGAGTCCGATTGGCATAAGCTATCACTTTTTCTTCACCTTTCTGCCACTGTATTAGAACGCATCCAAGGCCGATGTTACTGGCATCTGTGTGTATTTCCGTGTCGGCTGTCTCATCAAAGTGAGAAAGAATCGGGGGGTTTTCTAACCTCTTTCTCAATTCGTTGAAGGCGCTTTGTTGCTCGTTTTGCCACTGGAAAGGCACATCTTCTCTCGTAAGTCTCGTTAAGGGTTCTGCGATCTTTGAAAAATTTCTCACAAATCGTCTATAGTACGCACATAGACCTAGAAATCTCCGTACTGACTTTTTGTCTGTTGGCACCGGAAACCTTGCGACGGCGGCCGTCTTATCAGGATCAGGGCGAACACCTTGGGCGCTGACGACATGCCCAAGAAAACGAAGCTCTTCGAAAGCTAATCGGCACTTCTCTGGCTTGATTGTCAAATCTGCCGAACGGATTGCCTCTAACACTGACCGAAGGCGCTTGATGTGCTCCTCAAATGTAGCCGCGAAGATGACCACGTCGTCTAGGTACACTAGGCAACACTGCCACTTCAATCCGGAAAGCACAGTGTCCATCATGCGTTGGAACGTTGCCGGCGCACAACAGAGACCAAACGGGAGAGCCTTAAATTCGTAAAGTCCGTCCGGGGTAACAAAAGCAGTCTTTTCGCGATCACGTTCATCAACCTCGATCTGCCAGTATCCACTTTTCAGATCTAGTGATGAGAAGAACTTGGCACACCGAAGTCGATCTAACGTGTCGTCGATGCGTGGAAGGGGATATACATCCCGTTTAGTCACAGCATTCAGTTTCCTGTAGTCGACACAAAACCGTAGCGTGTTATCCTTCTTCTTGACAAGCACCACGGGAGATGACCACGGGCTGTTAGAAGGCTGGATAACATCATCTTCAAGCATTTCTCGTACCTGCTTCTTGATGACTTCCCTTTCCTTAGGGGAAACACGATACGGGTGCTGGCATACCGGCCTGGTTGTCTCGTCCGTTATGATCCTGTGTTTTGTAATGCTCGTGCGCCGTACCTTTGAACTGTTGGAGAAACAGCTGCCAAATTCCCGCACGAGGTCGTATAGCTGTTGACGTTGAATCTCTGAAAGATTAGGATTTACGTATATTGTGTCGCAGGCATCAGATGGAAGTTTCACATTCGGTGACGTCGTTTCAAGACTGCATATTTCTGTCACTTCACAGAACTCATGAAGAAACGCTATTGCCGTCCCTTTTGCGATGTGCTGGAATTCGTTACCGAAATTCGTCAAGAGGATGTCTGTGCACCCGTTTCGCAGCTGGATAATCCCTCGTGCCACACAAACGCCTCTTTTCAAGAAAACATCCACGTTGCTCTCCGCCACACCCTCGTAGTCGCTGAATGCATCATTATGCACGAGAACCATTATACTGCTCCGTGGCGGTACAGTCACATCATCGTCGACGACGCGCAGTGGAGTGGTACATCGTTCATCTGATCGTGCTACCTTTAAAGCTTGCTCCGTCGAAAAGGACACGCTCGACCTCTGTAAATTGATAATCGCACCATTAGCTTGTAGGAAATCCATTCCCAGTATCATTTCCCTCGAGCACACAGGCAGGACGACAAAGTCACCGACGTAAGTGAAGCCCCGTATCATGACCCTTGCGGTACATCGGCCGGAAAGGGTTATGAGGTGACCACCTGCAGTACGTACTTGAGGTCCACCCCATTCGGTCAGAACTTTCTTGAGTCGCTTCGCTAATTCGTAACTTATCACAGAATAATCCGCACCAGTATCGATCAAAGCATTGAGCTCTAGTCCGTCAATCACCAACGGCAAGTCTGAAGTAATTTTCTCTGTACTGCACTCCTTTACCTGGAAACAGTCGTCGTTATCAGGCTCGTACCGCAGTGGAGGATCTTCACATCCCAAGTCGCCAGCGGCCTCGCCTCCACAGGTCGCCCTCTTCAGTTTCCCGGATTTGGGCTAGGCGAACGCTGCCTAGACGTGCTTGGGAAGGGACGTGGGCTAGACGAGCGGTAGCGCATAGGGGATGGTGAGCGTGGTTGATGACGACGAGGCGGGTCAAATTCCCGACGTGAGCATAGGTATTCTTCAATCTCGGAAGGTCTTTCGCCGTTTCGCGGACACGGTGCATTGATGGCGAATCCCCTAAGACCAGCTTGACGATATCGGCAGAATCGGTACAGGTGGCCAGCCTCTCCACAGTGGAAACACAAGGGCCTACGTGTGGCATCTCGCCACACATCGCTCTTCCGTGGCATCATCTCTCTCGCACGAGGTGGAGTGCGTGTTGCCTCTACGATTTCAGGCGGGCTGCGCATTGTCTGCACATAAGTACTTGGTGTCTCGATCGGCGAACAGTGCAGAGTAGGTCGCCTGAGCACCTCGGAGTACGTTACCGCCCGTCGTGTCGCCGGCACATCACTCCGCGGCTCCCGCATGGCCTGTCGAATTTCGTCTCGGACAACTTCAGCAAGAGACAGCTCGGGGGTGACATCAGGTGACTGCAGTTTCCTTAATTCTTCCCTGACAACAGACCGGACGAGCTCGCGCAATGTGTCAAGATTATCCACGACGCCTGCTGAGTAGACTCCTGCGGATGCACCGGCTACGTCGCGGTTGTACTGTCGGGCTCTCTGCTGAAGCGTCGTTTCGATGGTTGTTGCTTCCGACCGAAACTCAGCAACAGTACGGGGCGGATTGCGGATGAGTCCCGCGAACAATTCTTGCTTTACCCCGTGCATGAGGTGGCGCACTTTCTTGTCTTCCGTCATGCCAGGATCAGCTCGCTTGAAAAGGCGGGACATGTCTTCGATGTACATCGCGACAGTTTCGTTCGTTCGTTGAATCCGTGTGCGGAGAGCTGCTTCCGCCTTTTCCCGGCGATCACTGTTGGCGAACGTACTCAGTAGCTGCCGCCGAAACTCTTGCCACGACGTCAGAGATGCCTCGTGGTTTTCGTACCACACTCGTGCAGAGTCTTCCAACGCAATGTAGACGTTACGCAGCTTGCCTTCCTCGTTCCACTGATTTAGATTTCCCACTCTCTCGAAATGCTCTAACCAGTCTTCGGCGTCCTCGTATGGGTCACCATGAAACACCTTTGGGATGACCGGTTGGCTTACGATGAGTTGTGCCGGCGTAACTTGGCTCGTCATGGTGGTGGCGGCGCTTGTCTCCGTCACCGATGCCCTTGATACAGAAGGGAGTGGCCCAAATTCTGGCAACTCTCCTCGGATACGGCGGCTGACTCGTTGGTGCACCGGTGTAAGCTCCACTGGTTGCGGCTGGTCAGTGCTTGGACTTCGCTCTTGCGTGGGGCTCGGAATCATGTACCCAGCACCTCCACCAGAAAATGTAACGGATATAACAACCTCACAACCGGGACGTCCTATTTACAAGGTTTAATATGGGCGAACTTGTGCCCAAAGCCAAAAGAACTACACAGTAGCTGGGAGAAAGCAGCGAACGCTCGTCGTCCTCTTCTTCTCTTCTTTTCCGCTGCTCGGTAGCAGCTCGTGCACAGGCTGGGCCGGCTCGTGCCTTCCGGCGGGCTTCATGAGTCGTAGCGATGCCGTCAGCGTTCCTCTTTTAACAACGTCTGCGTTGTACTGCGCCTTAACAATTCCTCGTGGCAATATACAGTTTGTTGGTGCTCAGCTTTATACAATCTCAAATCAGAGGGCAAGGAAAGAGGAAAAAAACAGAACAAAAAGAAAAAAAAGAAAAAGGAAAGAAAAAACAAAAAAAGAGAAGAGAAAAATAATATACGGTGGACGCCCCTCGGGTGCCCCCCTTCCACTCTTCCTTCCACTTCCCCCTTCATCTCTCTCCCCCATCTCCCCTTCACCTTTCTGATGTGAGTGGTCTGTGTATGTTTCCGTTCACTAACGCATTCCTCCCGATCAGACGGCCCCTCCTGGCACTGGCAGTTCGGTGTGGGGCAAAAAAGAGCTTTTCAGGAAGTCCTAAGCCTTTAACTACTCGGGGTCCCGCAAACAATTCGTCGTAGAAGAAGGGGTGCCTGGCAGAGGCTGGTAAGCGGGCATTTTGGGAAGTTCTAAGTCTTTAACTACTCCGCTCCCTGTCAACATTTCGTCGTAAAAATAGGGGCGCCGCGTATTGCCGTAGGCTGTGCAAGCGGGTGCAATGCGAATTCTTTGCACGCTTCTAAATTACGCGTGTAGTGGGGGCCTCCCGGCTGTGCACAGGGTTGCTGTTGGGCATGTCGTGCATGGCACAATTGATTGGGTAGTAAAATAAAACAGAAAACAGGCGACAGCTGCACTTAGGAAGAGTAGTTACCCTTGGAATTCTTGTGGGTTGTCCAGTGCTCTTCGCAGCTGCAGTGCCGTGAACTCAGTTACTATTTTCATTGTTGCCGTTATTGTTTTCTAATGCTTTAATTGCTGCAAGTGTACCAGGATTCTCATTTATTCCTCTATCGAGGGTGTTAAATCTGTGGATAAGGTATGACTCTCGTTGTTCACGTTCTCGATTTGATTTAAGTCCCGTCTCTAAGAGCGTTACTGATAGTTTGTCGAATGCATGGTCGGGAAGTTTGAGATGTTTTGATAGAGATAGACTTGGGGCTGATTTCGCATGGGCTCTGTGATTATTGAAGCGAATCCTAAATGGTGTTTCTGTTTGTCCGATGTACTGCATACCACACACGTTGCATTCGAGTAGGTACACCACATTAGAGGAATCACATGTTAGGTTTCCTCGTATGTTAACCGAAAACTTGGATGTCGTGCTGGTTGCTTTGTCTGTTTCTCGCATCGCCTTACATACAAGGCATCATGGCTTTAAGCAAGGGCGGCATGAATTATTTGCGGGTGATGTGTTAATTTGGGAGTGGACAAGGGTGTCTTTGAGGTTACGTGGTGGTCGGTAAACGACGCCTGGAGCGGATGGGAATGCGCGTTTCAGACGTTCACTTTGTTCCAGAATGTTGTAATGTCGTTTAAGGATTTTGTTTACATTGGGGAAGTTTGTGCTGTAAGTCAAGCAGAGGTTTGTTCGTTGTGGGTCTTCTCGTGGTGGTCGCTTCATAAGTAAGTCTTCATGCTTTAGTTTTCTCGCTTTTCGAACAGCGTCATTAATTACATGTGGGGGGTATTTTTGTTTCTCGAGCATAAGTTTTAGCCTCTGTGAGTTCGTGTCAAAGTCAGCGTCTCTAGAGCAGATTCGCTTAAATCGGTGAGCCTGGCTGTATGGAATACAGTTTTTACAGTGGCGTGGGTGATCGCTTTGGTAATGAAGGTATTGTTGTCGATCCGTTGGTTTGCGATATAGGGTTGTAGAGAGCTTCTCTTATTCTATCGTTATGGTAACATCAAGAAAATTTACGGTAACTTGCGAGTATGTGTGTGTGAAGTGTATGTTCGGATGTACAGCATTGTAAGTGTCGATAAAGCTGAGAAGTTGGTCCTCGCTGTGGGTCCAAATAAGAAAGATGTCGTCTATGTATCTTCTGTATAACATTGGTTTCAAGGAACTTTGTGCAAGAAATTCAGATTCTAGCTTTCCCATAAATATGTTGGCATAATTAGGTGCCATTTTGGTGCCCATAGCGGTCCCGCTGATTTGTAGAAAATACTCTTGGTTAAACTCGAATGAATTTAATTCGAGGACCATCCTCGTTAAAGTTGCAATTGCAGAGAAATCTGGGGTGTTAGATTGTCTTTGGTTTGTGTACATGTTTTGTAATGCAGCTATGACGTCATCGTGAGGAATATTTGTAGATAATGAAGAGACATCAAGAGTAACCAAGTACGAGTTTTTCGGCACACAAATACCCGCAATGTCTCGAAGAAAATGTGTGGTGTCTTTTATGTACGACGCGAGGGTGCATGGAATGTGGCTTATTAGTTTGTCCACGTACCCTGATATGGGTTCAGTTATTGTACTGATGCCTGATATGATTGGTCGACCTGGGTTACCGGGTTTATGAATTTTTGGGAGGATGTAGAAACGACCTGGACGAGGGTATGCTGCTTGCATCAGTTTGTGGTCAGTATTGGTTATCTTTTCTGCATCCAACAGTTTCTATAGTTCTGTTGATGCGATACGTTTGTATTCGTCTGTCGGATCACCTGGGAGGCGTTCGTAAAATCTTGAGTCGTCTAGTTGGCGATATGCTTCTTGTAAGTAGTTGGTTGTATTAAGGTCTACAATTTCTCCTCCTTTGTCAGCGGGTTTTATTGTTATGTCTGTCCTAGATGCCAAATTTTTCATACTTATTTTTTCAGATTTGGTCAAGTTTTCTCGGTTTCCTTTCTGTCTGTGGTATTCGTGTAATATCTTTCTGTACTGCGGTGATATAAAGGTCCAAGCACTTGTCTCGATTACTGTTCGGTGTCCAATCATTTGATTTACGATGGTGAATTGTTTCGTGTTTAGAAGGCCTGTCCAAGAAATATTCGCGCAACCTTAAGCTTCGAGCGAAGTTGTCGAGGTCTCAGAGCAAGTGGAATTCATCAAAAAATTTTGTGGTCGGGCAGAAGCTTAGTCCCTTAGATAGCAGTTTTTCTTCGTCAGGTGACAAGCTCGTGTCCGATAAGTTTACAACCACAGTGTCACAGGGTGTGTTCCGAGATGGGTGCTCGTTTGTACCATTAGTGATTTCCTGGGTGGTGGTGTTGTAATGATAAAGAACTATATCAGGGAACGCGGGTTTGGGCACATGGTCTCTTTTGAGTTTATGAATTTTTGTGGTCATGATGGCTTGGTATTTATTCTGCTCAAATTCTGTTAATCGCGTGATTTCTTCGTTCGATAAATGGTTGTGACGGAGAATGATGTTGGTCATAGCGACCAGTTTCTTTACCTGCTTACCACTGTGATTAAGAGCGATTTCTGTTAATTTAAGAGATGCCTCAAGGAGGACGTTTTTCCATGTTATTCGGTCGTGTTCATCTAGATTTGTAGCGGCTGGTGTGAGGGAGAGTGTCATACGCTTGGGGGCAAACGAAGGTACACTTGCAATGTTGATTTATGCATTTCATGTCTAATTCGTTTGTCAGCAAGTTTTCGTACTTTAAGGAAAGTGGCACTGCAACTGGGAAGCGATGAGCTGGACTTACATTTCAGAAGTCAATCTTCTTTTGGGTGCGGGGATGGCACTGATGAGGTGCGCAGGTTGTAGTTATGTCCGGCAGGCCTTCGTCGTTGTGGGGAGAAGTTCGGCGTTGGGCTCCCGGTGAACATGTTCGATGGCAGTTCCGGGGTCCGCAATGGGGGAACGCAGTTTCGTAGTTCGGCAGGCTTGCCTTTGAGGAGTGGTGTAGTGGTGCTGTCGTGTAGTGCTTTTGGTCTCGACATCCGCAATGGAGGGACGCGTGTTGGCTGTTCTGCAGACTTCCCCCTATAGTAGTGGTGCGCTGTTGATGATGGAGAGGGGGTGCTTGTGGCTCGCGGGAGTCAGTTTCGCTGATCGTCGGGAACTCATCTGTGGTGTTGGGTGGGTGTGGGGCTCCTGGTGTATATTGATATACAGAAGTCTTCTCGTG
Source organism: Rhipicephalus microplus (assembly GCF_043290135.1). Taxonomy (NCBI): domain Eukaryota; kingdom Metazoa; phylum Arthropoda; class Arachnida; order Ixodida; family Ixodidae; genus Rhipicephalus; species Rhipicephalus microplus. Next base: position 81,214,887 of record NC_134710.1, read on the forward strand.
GGTGTCTTGTTGTGTTGAACGTATATTCACGGGAGCTGCTGGTTGAGTCGACCACCCCGTGGTAGCTTCGAAATCTCCACGACCGAGTGCTTTCTTGAGGGTTTCGGCAATCAAAGCCACACCCATAAAACTCGGATGAAGCTCATCCGCAGCAAGAAAGCGTCTTGGTGGCAACTGCTCGAATCGGTTGTCAATGTATGACCCCTTGCTGGGTCTTCGGCAGTAGGCCTTGACTGTCTCGTTGAATTGACGAGCGTCCCGGTTGAAGCGGTGCACGAATTGTTCGTTCGATCGTTCAAGGTGTAGGCTGAGGTACCGGGGCAGCACGCATAAAACAACGAGCCTTTCGAGTTCCTGGCGTGTCCGAAGCGTGTTGTTCACTAGGCGGCGAAGGCGGCGTAGCGATTCCTCTAGTCCGTACGACGCCAGCTCGCTCGTACCGACGTGAAAAACGAGCGTGGTCACAGATCGTGGTATGCCAGCAAGCTCTTTCTCGATGTCGAATGTAGAGGCTCCGCGGATGGAAATGATTGCAGGTGTCGTCTTCTCATGTGGGTTGAAATGCCGATGTAGATACCTTGTTTGCGAGTTTCCGATGATGGCTGTAGTTGGTGCATGTTTAGGGAAATTTCGTGAGACCTGCTCGACAGGAGGTGCGCCTGTGGCCGGTCTTGTGTAGGCAGGCATGGTGGTTGAGTGGCCGTAGCGTTGCATATAGTCCAGTAGATCCTCCGTGAGCGGTCACAACGTGGTTTATTTCGACGTTTCGGCCTAGAGTCTGGCCTTCTCAGGATTAAAGATACAGTTTGTTGGTGCTCAGCTTTATACAATCTCAAATCAGAGGGCAAGGAAAGAGGAAAAAAACAGAAAAAAAGAAAAAAAAGAAAAAAGAAAAAGGAAAGAAAAAAAGAAAAAAAGAGAAGAGAAAAATAATATACGGTGGACGCCCCTCGGGTGCCCCCCTTCCACTCTTCCTTCCACTTCCCCCTTCATCTCTCTCCCCCATTTCCCCTTCACCTTTCTGATGTCAGCGGTCTGTGTAGGTTTCCGTTCACTAACGCATTCCTCCCGATCAGACGGCCCCTCCTGGCACTGGCGGTTCGGTGTGGGGCAAAAAAGAGCTTTTCAGGAAGTCCTAAGCCTTTAACTACTCGGGGTCCCGTAAAAAATTCGTCGTAGAAGGAGGGGTGCCTGGCAGAGGCTGGTAAGCGGGCATTTTGGGAAGTTCTAAGCCTTTAACTACTCCGCTCCCTGTCAACATTTCGTCGTAAAAATAGGGGTGCCCCGTATTGGGGTAGGCTGTGCAAGCGGGTGCAATGCGAATCCCTTGCACGCTTCTAAATTACGCGTGTAGTGGGCGCCTCCCGGCTGTGCACACGGTTGCTGTTGGGCATGTCGTGCATGGAACAATTGATTGGGTAGTAAAATAAAACAGAAAACAAACGACAGCTGCACTTAGGAAGAGTTGTTACACTTGAAATTGTTTTGGGTTGTCCAGTGCCCTTCGCAGCTGCAGTGCCGTGAACTCAGTTACTATTTTCATTGTTGCCATTATTGTTTTCTAATGCTTTAATTGCTGCAAGTGTACCAGGATTCTCATTTATTTCTCTATCGAGGGTGTTAAATCTGTGGATAAGGTATGACTCTCGTTGTTCACGTTCTCGATTTGATTCAAATCCCGTCTCTAAGAGCGTTACTGATAGTTTGTCGAATGCATGGTCGGGAAGTTTGAGATGTTTTGATAGAGGTAGACTTGGGGCTGATTTCGCATGGGCTCTGTGATTATTGAAGCGTATCCTAAATGGTGTTTCTGTTTGTCCGATGTACTGCATACCACACACGTTGCATTCGAGTAGGTACACCACATTAGAGGAATCGCATGTTAGGTTTCCTCGTATGTTAATCGAAAACTTGGATGTCGTGCTGGTTGCTTTGTCTGTTTCTCGCATCGCCTTACATACAAGACATCGTGGCTTTAAGCAAGGGCAGCATGAATTATTGGCGGGTGATTTGTTAATTTGGGAGTGGACAAGGGTGTCTTTGAGGTTACGTGGTTGTCGGTAAACGACGCCTGGAGCGGATGAGAATGCGCGTTTCAGACGTTCACTTTGTTCAGAATGTTGTAATGTCGTTTAAGGATTTTGTTTACATTGGGAAAGTTTGTGCTGTAAGTCAAGCAGAGGTTTGTTCGTTGTAGGTCTTCTCGTGGTGGTCGCTTCATAAGTAAGTCTTCACGCTTTAGTTTTCTGGCTTTTCGAACAGCGTCATTAATTACATGTGGGGGGTATTTTTGTTTCTCGAGCATAAGTTTTAGCCTCTGTGAGCTCGTGTCAAATTCAGCGTCTCTAGAGCAGATTCGCTTAAACCGGTGAGCCTGGCTGTACGGAATACTGTTTTTACAGTGGCGTGGGTGATCGCTTTGGTATTGGAGGTATTTTTGTCGATCCGTTGGTTTGCGATATAGGGTTGTAGAGAGCTTCTCTTCTTCTATCGTTATGGTAACATCAAGAAAATTTACGGTAACTTGCGAGTATGTGTGTGTGAAGTGTATGTTCGGATGTACAGCATTGTAAGTGTCGATAAAGCTGAGAAGTTGGTCCTCGCTGTGGGTTAAAATAAGAAAGATGTCGTCTATGTATCTTCTTTATAACATTGGTTTCAAGGAGTTTTGTGCAAGAAATTCAGATTCTAGCTTTCCCATAAATATGTTGGCATAATTAGGTGCCATTTTGGTGGCCATAGCGGTCCCGCTGATTTGTCGAAAATGCTCTTGGTTAAACTCGAATGAATTTAATTGGGGACCATCCTCGTTAAAGTTGCAATGGCAGAGAAATCTGGGGTGTTAGATTGTCTATGGTTTGTGTACATGTTTTGTAATGCAGCTATGCCGTCATCGTGAGGAATATTTGTATATAATGAAGAGACATCAAGAGTAACCAAGTACGAGTTTTTCGGCACAGAGATACCCGCAATGTCTCGAAGAAATTGTGTGGTATCTTTTATGTACGACGCGAGGGTGCATGGAATGTGGCTTATTAGTTTGTCCACGTACCCTGATATGGGTTCAGTTATTGTACCGATGCCTGATATGATTGGTCGACCTGGGTTACCGGGTTTATGAATTTTTGGGAGGATGCGAAATCAGCCCCAAGTCTACCTCTATCAAAACATCTCAAACTTCCCGACCATGCATTCGACCAACTATCAGTAACGCTCTTAGAGACGGGATTTAAATCAAATCGAGAACGTGAACAACGAGAGTCATACCTTATTCACAGATTTAACACCCTCATTAGAGGAATAAATGAGAATCCTGGTACACTTGCAGCAATTAAAGCATTAGAAAACAATAACGGCAACAATGAAAATAGTAACTGAGTTCACGGCACTGCAGCTGCGAAGGGCACTCGACAACCCAAAACAATTCCAAGTGTAACTACTCTTCCTAAGTGCAGCTGTCGCCTGTTTTCTGTTTTATTTTACTACCCAATCAATTGTGTCATGCACGACATGCCCAGCAACAACCCTGTGCACAGCCGGCAGGCCCCCACTACACGCGTAATTTAGAAGCGTGCAAAGAATTCGCATTGCACCCGCTTGCACAGCCTACGGCAATACGCGGCGCCCCTATTTTTACGACGAAATGTTGACAGGGAGCGGAGTAGTTAAAGACTTAGAACTTCCCAAAATGCTGGCTTACCAGCCTCTGCCACAATGCGTGGCACCCCTCCTTCTACGACGCATTGTTTACGGGACCCCGAGTAGTTAATAGCTTAAGACTTCCTGAAAAACTCTTTTTTGCCCCACACCGAACTGTCAGTGCCAGAAGAGGCCGTCTGATCGGGAGGAATGCGTTAGTGAACGGAAACATACACAGACCGCTGACATCAGAAAGGTGAAGGGGAAATGGGGGAGAGAGATGAAGGGGGAAGTGGAAGGAAGAGTGGAAGAAGGGCACCCGAGGGGCGTCCACTGTATATTATTTTTCTCTTCTTCTCTTTTTTCTTTTTTTCTTTCCTTTTTCTTTTTTTCTTTTTTTCTGTTTTTTTCCTCTTTCCTTGCCCTCTGATTTGAGATTGTATAAAGCTGAGCACCAACAAACTGTATCTTTAATCCTGAGAAGGCCAGACTCTAGGCCGAAACGTCGAAATAAACCACGTTGTGACCGCTCACGGAGGATCTACTGGACTATATGCAACGCTACGGCCACTCAACCACCATGCCTGCCTACACAAGACCGGCCACAGGCGCACCTCCTGTCGAGCAAGTCTCACGAAATTTCTCTAAACATGCACCAACTACAGCCATAATCGGAAGCTCGCAAACAAGGTATCTACATCGGCATTTCAACCCACATGAGAAGACGACACCTGCAATCATTTCCATCCGCGGAGCCTCTACATTCGACATCGAGAAAGAGCTTGCTGGCATACCACGATCTGTGACCACGCTCGTTTTTCACGTCGGTACGAGCGAGCTGGCGTCGTACGGACTAGAAGAATCGCTACGCTGCCTTCGCCGCCTAGTGAACAACACGCTTCGGACACGCCAGGAACTCGAAAGGCTCGTTGTTTCATGCGTGCTGCCCCGGTACCTCAACCTACACCTTGAACGATCGAACGAACAATTCGTGCACCGCTTCAACCGGGACGCTCGTCAATTCAACGAGACAGTCAAGGCCTACTGCCGAAGACCCAGCAAGGTGTCATACATTGACTACCAATTCGAGCAGTTGCCACAAAGACACTTTCTTGCTGCGGATGGGCTTCATCCGAGTTTTATGGGTGTGGCTTTGATGGCCGAAACCCTCAAGAAAGCACTCGGTCGTGGAGATTTCGAAGCTACCACGGGGTGGTCGACTCAACCAGCAGCTCCCGTGAATATACGTTCAACACAACAAGACACCCACGAGAAGACTTCTGCATATCAATATACACCAGGAGCCCCACACCCATCCAACACCACAGATGAGTTCCCGACGATCAGCGAAACTGACTCCCGCGAGCCACAAGCACCCCCTCACCATCATCAACAGCGCACCACTACTAGGGGGGAAGTCTGCAGAACAGCCAACACGCGTCCCTCCATTGCGGATGTCGAGACCAAAAGCACTACACGAAAGCACCACTACACCACTCCTCAAAGGGAAGCCTGCTGAACTACGAAACAGTGTTCCCCCATTGCGGACCCCGGAACTGCCAACGAACACGTTCGCCGGGAGCCCAACGCCGAAATTCTCCCCACAACGACGAAGGCCTGCCGGACACAACTACAACCTGCGCACCTCATCAGTGCCATCCCCGCCCCCAAAAGAAGATTGACTTCTGAAATGTAAGTCCACCTCATCGCTTCCCAGTTGCAGTGCCACTTTCCTTAAAGTACGAAAACTTGCTGACAAACGAATTAGACATGAAATGCATAAATCAACATTGCAAGTGTACCTTCGTTTGCCCCCAAGGGTATGACACTCTCCCTCACACCAGCCGCTACAAATCTAGATGAACACGACCGAATAACATGGAAAAACGTCCTCCTTGAGGCATCTTTTAAATTAACAGAAATCGCTCTTAATCACAGTGATAAGCAGGTAAAGAAACTGGTCGCTATGACCAACATTATTCTCCGTCACAACACTTTATCGAACGAAGAAATCACGCGATTAACAGAATTTGAGCAGAGAAAATACCAAGCCATCATGACCACAAAAATTCATAAACTCAAAAGAGACCATGTGCCCAAACCCGCGTTCCCTGATATAGTTCTTTATCATTACAACACCACCACCCAGGAAATCACTAATGGTACAAACGAGCACCCATCTAGGAACACACCCTGTGACACTGTGGTTGTAAACTTATCGGACACGAGCTTGTCACCTGACGAAGAAAAACTGCTATCTAAGGGACTAAGCTTCTGCCCGACCACAAAATTTTTCGATGAATTCCACTTGCTCCGAGACCTCGACAACTTCGCTCGAAGCTTAAGGTTGGGCGAATATTTCTTGGACAGGCCTTCTAACCACGAAACAATTCACCATCGTAAATCAAATGATTGGACACCGAACAGTAATCGGGACAAGTGCTCGGACCTTTATATTGCCACGTTCCATTTCCCAAGTTTTCGTTATCGTCCCAAAACACCACACGATTCTCAGCGCAAACCGCGCCTGCAGTTTTCCAGAAGGTTCCGGACTGTAGTAGATCATTTCGATAAGAGCACGCCCACTGTGCGAACGGTACAGATTGTTCTGGAACCCACGCTACCGCCAGCGATAACGCTAGAACTTTTGATGGCAAGAGTATAAATGCCGACGCGCTTCGCCACTTGTCAGTTGCTGTTAATCGAAGGCCGACGCTCTGTTCGCCGCTATCAGTCCGAGACTGCTATCTGTGCGAGACTGCTACTGTAATTGGACTTTCCTTTTACCGGGCACCGGTTCGCCCAAATAAACAGTTAAATCCCAACACGAAGTCTCTTGTCTTCGGCCACATCACGACCCCGTGACATCTGGTGGAGGTGCTGCTTCGTTCATGTACCGGACGCCCCCGTCAAGCCGTGAACCCCGCCCACGTCGCGGAGAAGATACCGACGCCAACCAGGAGCAGCGAACAAGCCGCCGACAGCAAGGGCTACCACCGGAGTACGGGCTTCTGCAAGACAAGGCGCGGAAGGCCAAGGCCATGACCGCGACTGCAGCGACAATGACAACCGCAGCGTCCCAGCCCACGATGGTCATGCATCAACCCAGGGAACCACCAATTTTCCATGGGTCATCGTTCGAAGATCCGGTGTCCTGGCTAGAAACATACGACCGTGTGGCCGCCCTCAACCACTGGGACCATGACGAAAAGCTGCGTCGTGTGTTCTTCTATTTGGAAGACACCGCAAGGACCTGGCTCGAAAATCGGGAGTCCACGCTCCGAACGTGGGATGTTTTCTGCGGCGCATTCCTGCAAACGTTCGCGAGCGTCGCTCGCAAAGAGAGGCCCGCTGCTTTATTAGAGACCCGGGTTCAGCTACCAAATGAAAATGTCGCCATTTTCACAGAAGAAATGACCCGACGCCACGCCCTAACTGTAATGCGAGACGGCGAACTAGCGACCTCGACGTTCCTATCGACGGCCACAGTGTGACTGCTCTCGTCGATACTGGAGCTGACTATTCTGTCAGTGGGTCGTTCGCCGCGAAGTTAAAGAAAGTTAGGACAGCTTGGAAAGGCCCTGAAATCCGCACAGCTGGAGGTCTTCTCGTAACGCCTGCAGGAATCTGCACAGCGAGAGTCACCATTAACGGCCGTATTTATCCTACAGACTTCGTAGTCCTACAGCGTTGCTCGAGAGATGTCATCCTTGGCATGAACTTCTTATGCCTCCATGGTGCTGTCATCAACCTAAAAACAAAGTCGATAACCTTATCCACAGAAGAAGCACTACCGCCGCGCACGCCGTCAGGACACCATGCCTTGAATGTGCTGGAAGAACAAGTCACCATTCCGCCTCGTTCAAGCGTCATTATTTTAGTCGGCGCTCCTAAATCACCTGACTTGGAAGGCGTCGTTGAAGGCAGTCAGCATCTGTTGGTCACACGAAATATTTGCGTCGCAAGAGGAATTGCAGAGCTGCCGGGAGGCAAAGCAACGATTATGCTCATGAATTTCGGCAATGAGTACAAACATGTGAACAAAGGAACAACGGTCGCATACATCGAAGAAATTGTCGAAGACACCAGTGCTTTCGCCCTCGCCGATTCTGCGGAACCTTCTCAGAGGAACTAAGCCCCTCCCATAGCTTTCGACGTCAATCCCAGACTTCCGAACGATAAGCAAGCACAGCTCAAGGCCCTGCTCCTGCAATACGAAGATTGCTTTTCGTCGTCATCGAAAATTCGGCAGACTCCAATCACGAAACATCGCATCATAACCGAAGAAATTGCCAGACCACTCCGTCAGAGTCCGTACAGGGTTTCGACGTGAGAACGTGAGGCCATGAAGAGACAAGTTGATGAAATGCTGCGGGATGACATTATCCAGCCGTCCAAGAGCCCATGGGCGTCCCCCGTGGTGTTAGTGAAAAAAAAGTATGGCGCCCTACGTTTCTGTGTCGATTATCGCCGCCTGAACAAAATCACAAGAAAGGACGTGTATCCTCTCTCACGAATAGACGACGCACTTGATCGGCTCCATAACGCCAAGTACTTTTCGTCAATGGACCTCAAGACTGGCTATTGGCAAATCGAAGTCGACGAAAGAGACCGAGAGAAGACGGCGTTTATAACACCGGACGGCCTCTTCGAGTTTAAGGTGATGCCCTTCGGCCTTTGCTCAGCGCCTGCAACTTTTCAACGCGTTATGGATACAGTACTGGCAGGATTGAAGTGGCAGACTTGCCTTGTGTACTTGGACGACGTCGTCGTGTTTTCCTCGTGTTTCGACGAGCATCTTCGGCGCCTTGAAGCTGTACTTCAAGCCATCAAGACGTCCGGACTCACACTGAAGCCAGAAAAGTGCAGATTTGCGTATGAGGAGCTCTTGTTTCTGGGGCACGTTATCAGCAAGTCTGGAGTTCGTCCCGATCCGCGGAAAACAGCCGCCATCGCCAACTTCTCGCCGCCCACTGACAAGAAGGCCGTGCGCCGATTTCTGGGCCTGTGCGCCTATTATAGGCGGTTCGTGAAAAACTTCGCCCGCATCGCCGATCCTCTCACTAACCTTACCAAGGCCGACGTGGAATTCAAGTGGGAAACGCCACAGGAACACACTTTCCAGAAGCTTAAACATCGCCTCCAGACGCCTCCGTTACTTGCCCATTTCGACGAATTCGCCGAGACAGAAATACATACTGACGCAAGCAGCGTAGGTCTTATCGCCGTTCTTGTGCAGAGGGCTGACGGACTTGAAAGGGTTATTGGTTACGCCAGCCGATCGCTATCCAAAGCAGAAGCAAATTATTCCACAACAGAAAAGGAGTGCCTCGCCATCATCTGGGCTACGTCGAAATTTCGCCCCTACCTCTACGGCAGGCCCTTTAAAGTTGTGAGCGACCACCACGTTTGTGTTGGCTAGCCACCTTGAAGGACCCTTCAGGTTGCCTCGCACGATGGAGCCTGAGACTTCAAGAATATGACATTACTGTCATTTACAAGTCCGGCAAAAAACACTCCGACGCCGACTGTCTCTCTCGTGCGCCTGTCGACCAACCGCTACCTGACGACCCGGATGACGACTACTTCTTGGGAACGATAACTACAGACGACTTCGCTGAACGACAGCGGGCCGACCCGGAACTTAAGGCCCTAATAGAATACCTCGAAGGCAGGACCGCCGAAGTCCCGAAGGTATTCAAGCGCGCACTTGCGTCGTTCTTCCTACGAAACGGTCTTCTACAAAAGAAAAACTTTTCACCGCTTCGAGCTAAGTACCTCCTTGTGGTGCCTTCAGCTCTGCGACCAGAACTCCTGCAGGCCCTACACGACGATCCGACGGCAGGGCACCTCGGTGTTTCTCGCACGCTCGCGAGGATACAAGAAAGGTACTACTGGCCACGTCGTACCACCGACGTCACTCGTTATGTGAGGACATGCCGGGACTGTCAGCGACGCAAGACACTGCCGATAAGGCCAGCGGGACTTCTGCAGCCAATTGATCTACCTTGTCGACCTTTCCAGCAAATTGGTATGGACCTACTAGGGCCGTTCCCGACGTCGGCTTTCGGAAACAAGTGGATCGTGGTAGCTACCGACTACCTCACCCGCTACACCGAGACAAAAGCCCTGCCAAAAGGCAGTGCATCCGAGGTAGCTAAGTTCTTCGTCGAAAATATCGTCCTACGTCACGGCGCTCCGGAGGTCCTTATCACTGACAGAGGAACGGCATTCACTGCCGACTTAACTCATGCGCTCTTGGCATACAGCCAAACAAACCACCGCCGGACGACAGCGTACCACCCACAGACCAACGGCCTCACCGAGCGGCTTAACAAGACGATCGCTGACATGCTGTCAATGTACGTCGATGTCGAACACAAGACATGGGACGCCATTCTTCCGTATGTGACCTTCGCATACAACACGGCGGTGCAGGAGACGACGCAGATATCTCCATACAAATTGGTCTACGGAAGGAGCCCGGCAACGACGCTCGATGCCATGTTACCCAACGTCACCGACGAAGAAAGCCTTGATGTGAGCGAGTACCTTCAACGTGCCGAAGAAGCCCGACAACTTGCGCGTCTCCGTATCAAGAATCAACAGACGACAGACAGCCACCATTACAACCTTCGACGACGCTTCGTGGAATACCAGCCCGGTGAACGTGTTTGAGTGTGGACGCCGATACGCCGACGTGGACTAAGTGAAAAGCTTCTGCGACGGTACTTCGGACCGTACAGGGTGGTTCGACGTCTCGGCCCACTTGATTACGAGGTTGTCCCCGACGGCATCACGAACTCTCAACGACGCCGATTGCGACCTGAAGTCGTGCATGTCGCGCGCCTCAAGCCGTTTCATGCGCGCTAACAAACTGAAACAGTGTTTTTTTTTGTATTACTGTTTCATCGTAATTTATTCATTGTACTTTCTTGCATTATTATTGTACCTTCATCTTTAGTTAAAGCATCGGGACGATGCCTTTTTTCAGAGGGGGGCAATGCCACGTTCCATTTCCCAAGTTTTCGTTATCGTCCCAAAACACCACACGATTCTCAGCGCAAACCGCGCCTGCAGTTTTCCAGAAGGTTCCGGACTGTAGTAGATCATTTCGATAAGATCACGCCCACTGTGCGAACGGTACAGATTGTTCTGGAACCCACGCCACCGCCAGCGATAACGCTAGAACATTCGATGGCAAGAGTATAAATGCCGACGAGCTTCGCCACTTGTCAGTTGTTGTTAATCGAAGGCTGACGCTCATTTCGCCGCTATCAGTCCGAGACTGCTATCTGTGCGAGACTGCTGCTGTAATTGGACTTTCCTTTTACCGGGCACAGGTTCGCCCAAATAAACAGTTAAATCGCAACACGAAGTCTCCTGTCTTCGGCCACATCACGACCCCGTGACAATATCACCGCAGTACAGAAAGATATAGTACACGAATACCACAGACAGAAAGGAAACCGAGAAAACTTGACCAAATCTGAAAAAATAAGTATGAAAAATTTGGCATCTAGGACAGACATAACAATAAAACCCGCTGACAAAGGAGGAGAAATTGTAGACCTTAATACAACCAACTAGTTACAAGAAGCATACCGCCAACTAGACGACTCAAGATTTTACGAACGCCTCCCAGGTGATCCGACAGACGAATACAAACGTATCGCATCAACAGAACTAAAGAAACTGTTGGATGCAGAAAAGATAACCAATACTGACCACAAACTGATGCAAGCGGCAAACCCTCGTCCAGGTCGCCTCTACATCCTCCCAAAAATTCATAAACCCGGTAACCCAGGTCGACCAATCATATCAGGCATCGGTACAATAACTGAACCCATATCAGGGTACGTGGACAAACTAATAAGCCACATTCCATGCACCCTCGCGTCGTACATAAAAGACACCACACATTTTCTTCGAGACATTGCGGGTATTTGTGTGCCGAAAAACTCGTTCTTGGTTACTCTTGATGTCTCTTCATTATATACAAATATTCCTCACGATGACGGCATAGCTGCATTACAAAACATGTACACAAACCATAGACAATCTAACATCCCAGATTTCTCTGCCATTGCAACTTCAACGAGGATGGTCCTCGAATTAAATTCATTCGAGTTTAACCAAGAGTATTTTCGACAAATCAGCGGGACCACTATGGGCACCCAAATGGCACCTAATTATGCCAACATATTTATGGGAAAGCTAGAATCTGAATTTCTTGCACAAAGTTCCTTGAAACCAATATTATACAGAAGATACATAGACGACATCTTTCTTATTTGGACCCACAGCGAAGACCAACTTCTCAGCTTTATCGACACTTACAATGCTGTACATCCGAACATACACTTCACACACACATACTCGCAAGTTACCGTAAATTTTCTTGATGTTACCATAACGACAGAAGAAGAGAAGCTCTCTACAACCCTATATCGCAAACCAACGGATCGACAACAATACCCCCATTACCAAAGCGATCACCCACGCCACTGTAAAAACAGTATTCCATACAGCCAGGCTCACCGGTTTAAGCGAATCTGCTCTAGAGACGCTGACTTTGACACGAGCTCACAGAGGCTAAAACTTATGCTCGAGAAACAAAAATACCCCCCACACGTAATTAATGACGCTGTTCGAAAAGCGAGAAAACTAAAGCGTGAAGACTTACTTATGAAGCGACCACCACGAGAAGACCCACAACGAACAAACCTCTGCTTGACTTACTGCACAAACTTCCCCAATGTAAACAAAATCCTTAAACGAAATTACAACATTCTGGAACAAAGTGAACGTCTGAAACGCGCATTCCCATCCGCTCCAGGCGTCGTTTACCGACGACCACGTAACCTCAAAGACACCCTTGTCCACTCCCATATTAACACATCACCCGCCAATAATTCATGCCGCCCTTGCTTAAAACCACGATGTCTTGTATGTAAGGCGATGCGAAAAACAGACAAAGCAACCAGCACGACATCCAAGTTTTCGATTAACATACGAGGAAACCTAACATGCGATTCCTCTAATGTGGTGTACCTACTCGAATGCAACGTGTGTGGTATGCAGTACATCGGACAAACAGAAACACCATTTAGGATTCGCTTCAATAATCACAGAGCCCATGCGAAATCAGCCCCAAGTCTACCTCTGTCAAAACATCTCAAACTTCCCGACCATGCATTCGACAAACTATCAGTAACGCTCTTAGAGACGGGATTTAAATCAAATCGAGAACGTGAACAACGAGAGTCATACCTTATTCACAGATTTAACACCCTCATTAGAGGAATAAATGAGAATCCTGGTACACTTGCAGCAATTAAAGCATTAGAAAACAATAACGGCAACAATGAAAATAGTAACTGAGTTCACGGCACTGCAGCTGCGAAGGGCACTGGACAACCCAAAAGAATTCCAAGTGTAACTACTCTTCCTAAGTGCAGCTGTCGTCTGTTTTCTGTTTTATTTTACTACCCAATCAATTGTGCCATGCACGACATGCCCAACAGCAACCCTGTGCACAGCCGGGAGGCCCCCACTACACGCGTAATTTAGAAGCGTGCAAAGAATTCGCATTGCACCCGCTTGCACAGCCTACCGCAATACGCGGCACCCCTATTTTTACGACGAAATGTTGACAGGGAGCGGAGTAGTTAAAGACTTAGAACTTCCCAAAATGCCCGCTTACCAGCCTCTGCCAGGCACCCCTTCTTCTACGACGAATTGTTTGCGGGAAACCGAGTAGTTAAAGGCTTAGGACTTCCTGAAAAGCTCTTTTTTGCCCCACACCGAACCGCCAGTGCCAGGAGGGGCCGTCTGATCGGGAGGAATGCGTTAGTGAACGGAAACATACACAGACCGCTGACATGAGAAAGGTGAAGGGGAGATGTGGGAGAGAGATGAAGGGGGAAGTGGAAGGAAGAGTGGAAGGAGGGCACCCGAGGGGCGTCCACCGTATATTATTTTTCTCTTCTCCTTTTCTCTTTTTTTCTTTCCTTTTTCTTTTTTCTTTTTTTTCTTTTTTTTTCTGTTTTTTCCTCTTTCCTTGCCCTCTGATTTGAGATTGTATAAAGCTGAGCACCAACAAACTGTATCTTTAATCCTGATGAAGGCCAGACTGTAGGCCGAAACGTCGAAATAAACCACGTTGTGACCGCTCACGGAGGATCTACTGGACTATATGCAACGCTACGGCCACTCAACCACCATGCCTGCCTATATATATATATATATATATATATATATATATACATATATATATATATATATATATATATATATATATATATATATATATATATATATATATATATATATATATATATATATATATATATATATATATATATATATATATATATATTAGAACCAATGGAATGTAAATAAGAAGAAAGAAGAAAGAAAAGTGGATGAAAAAATTACCAGCTGTGAGCAGGAATCGAACCTATGGCCTTCGAATAACGCGTTATTCGAAGGTCGTAGGTTCGATTCCTGCTCACAGCTGGTAATTTTTCATCCACTTTTCTTTTTTTTTTCTTCTTATTTACATTCCATTGGTTCTAATAACTTCCCCTGTACATTCCTTGGCATTACTGTTTGTTATATCTCATTAATATTGTGTTAAAACACGGAAATACGAGCCCATAGGTATACACTTCTCTCCCTTATATATATATATATATATATATATATATATATATATATATATATATATATATATATATATATATATATATATATATATATATATTGAGAATTTAAGAATGTGGTCTGGCACTGCCAAAGATTTTGCCGTAGAAAGTGATTTCTCATCGCACCTTCGCCAGACGTGACAATTTCCAAGCGTATTTTATCAGCTAGACATGAGCTTTATGAGCTTTTGCTGGCACCCTTGAGAAAATTGCGTTATTGCGCGGCACAACCTTGTTTTGTTTGGCCCTTATTTCGAGAGCAGCGAATTCAGCTCAAGCATATCAATGCTTCATTTGCATTTCTACTGTGCCTGAGGTGTTGCATAGAACCGAACATTTACAAAATGGCGCGAAGCGGCCATCGATTTCTGGTAATTCTTTCTTGTTTTTTTATTCAACTTGCATGATCTCTAAATAACCCTCAATTCCACAACATTAATTTTGATTACATCGAACAATACCAAACGCTCTCATTATATGATTTTAAGCGGACATCGTGAATGGTTTTAACGCACAGCCGATAGAGATTATGTACAGAATAATTCGAACAATATTCCCCAGTAGCTGGATTACTTTTGTAACACTTCATACAAATAATGAAATCACTCAGAAAGTTAGTGAATCTGAGATCCCGTAAACACTGCAATAAACTGTAAAATACATTGTCCCTTTTCATTCGTTTTGAAGAACAGTTGTAGCGAAGAAATTAGGACTAAGATTTTTTTTATTTCTTAGTCAGAAACTGTCTCTCATCGCATAAGGTCTGCAAGAAAAGTATTCGACCTTTGGTGGCAGAAAATAAAAAAAACTGGTCCAATTGAAGCATTGAGACTGCCCCCCCCCCCCCGATGTGTCCCCTTGGAACTCCACCCACTCCTCTCAGCGGTGCTCCATTGTTGAAGCATCCTAGAAGGCCTCTTTTGGAATAGAGTTTATCTCAGCTGTCGTTGCAACTATAATGTCCTTCCTGAAATCACTCTCTTTTCAATATCTTATTGAGTTTGGGAAACAGCAAGAAGTGCCAGGGTTCATATCTGGAGATTCAGGATCCTGTTAAGCTACAGGAGTCCAGGAGTCGGATGTTTCACCAAAAAAGTCTCAACCAAGTTTATGGAATGTCAAGGAGCATTGTAATGATGGATGCACCACTTTGTCGTTGACCACAACTCTGGTCTCTTGCGCCGCACAGCATCCCGTAGGGGACGAAGGACATCCCTGGAGTACTCTTGGGTGATATTTTGACCCTGTGGTGCTTACTCGTGGTGTACCACACCACGGGAATCAAAGAAAGCACTCAGCATTGCTTTGACGTTGCAGCGCGCTTGGTGGGCCTTCTTTGATCTTGGTGACGTGTAGTGATTCCGCTGTGACGACTGGGATTGGGTTTCCGTGTCGTACTAGTACATTCAATACTCATCAGCGATAACGGTGTTGATGGAGTTAGGGTCACTGCTTGCGAAATTCATGATGTCCTGTGAGACTTCAACACGAAGTTGCTTTTGCTCCCCCGTGAGCAGTTTCAGCACGAATTTCTCCGCAACTTTCTTCATGGCCAAATCTTCGGTCGTAATGGAATGGGCAGAGAAATTTTTGATCTCTACCTCTTCCGCAGTTTTTCGGTTAGTCCCGCGATGGTCTCACATCACCACAGCCTTCACTTCGGCAGAGACCCCGTCTTTTCGGCATATTGATGACCGACAGGATCATGGCTCGCTCTCCACCAAAGAACGGCCATCTTTAAACTGATTGAACCACTTCTTAATCTGTGTGTGACTCATAGCGTCATCACAGATAGCATTCTTGATCTTCTAAATGCATGCTTTCCACTTAGCGGTCACCCAGTAGTTTCTGGCAAAAAAAAAAAAACAAAAACACAGCTTTGCCGCAAAAACGAAGCAATGAACGCGATAGCAACGAATTGGGATTTTGCGCGCAGATTGACAAGCAATTCGAAACGTGCCTCGCGTTTATCATGCGCAAATGACGCACAAAACGTACTCATTGGTACAGATGAACGTGAATTAGCGTCTCAGTTGTTACTTCGCTGTGTCTGAAAAGCGCACGCTTTTCGCAAACGGAGACTGTGCAACGATAGCCTTTGGCGCTCGGTAACTACAACAGAATCGTTCCATCGAAAGCCCAAGGCAAGACGTACGATTGTCTCCACTGCGAGGAGATAAGGGCACACGAGTTAGCGTCCACCCCCCTCCTCTTCACGGAGCAAAGTACGCGTGGGAGTTGAGAGCGCGGGCCGCCGCGTCGTGACGATGTGGCACACGCACTCATTGTGCCATTCTGCTGGTAAGGCTGAAAACATGATAGCGCCCTCCCACCCCTCCCCGAGACGCCGTCACCAGCAATAAAACGTAGATATAAATTTCTTGCTTTTTGCGTGTTATGGGAGGTGATTCTCCATGGCTGAGTGGTAAACGCCTCGCACTTCTGATTTAGAGGTCACAAGTTCGATTCCGTGCGCTGTAGATTATTCTGAATTATTTTTCTTTCTTGCATTTTATATCGTAATCAGAATACACTTGATTTACTACAGATTTGTTGAGGGTAACTCAGGGAAAAAGCTGTGCAAAGAGCTTGACGGGACCTGGAGGCCTACGTGGGGAAGCACAACAGCGCATTTTACAAAGATGCAAACACATTAAAATAAAACAAACAGCATGATACGAAGAAAATCTATAAGTCACATAGAAGAAACATCATAGCACAGGTATAGAGTGATGCACACAACATGAAAAAAATATGTCTTCGTCATGTAATCACGCACATCTGATTTGGACTCACTGAAAGGGGCACTGAAATTTATATGGGTTTTTATGGGATCGTATAGCGTTGGTATGCAATACCCTAGTTTAGCTTTACCATAGTGAGTGTATGGGGTTCTGTTGTTTGCCTGCTGTAGTCATGACGAGTGTGTTCGTGTTTAGAAGCTTGTTTTTATACATATAAAGAGAGAGTTTATATTCATGTAACTTGGAGGCTTTTAGCATATTATGTTTAAGAAATAGGAGAGCAGTGGGTAGTTGGCTTGGATGCCCGGTAAAATTTTCGAAAATTTTAACATCTTCTTTTGCAGCTGTTCCAGTTTATTAAAGTTGGTGGTTGTTGTTGTACCCCAAACTAGCGTACAGTATGAAAGTCGTGAGTAAAAATTAGCATAATACATTGCGCATTTTACACCAAGTGGAATTAATTCTCTGAGTTTGTAGAGTCATCCAACTGTTGTGCCTAATTGAGTCGTTAGCTTGTTAACACGCGTGTTCCACTACATAGTGGAACACGCATGTTCCACTACTAACACTTGGAAACTTTTCTGATGAAACGCGCTCAAGGACCAATCCTTGAAAATTAAAAGTGAGTTCACAGTCGCATTTTTTGTTGAATGGTTTAAAAACTACATTTACTTTTCTTATTACTTAAACTTAGTTGGTTGGAGTCCAGCCATTGTTAAAGATTAATTAGGTATTTATTGAAGTGTTTAAGTTACTGCGGGAAAGTTGGGGCTGGAAAGAATATGTTGGCGGTCGTCAGCATACATGACCAGTTTTGGTAAGTCGGGCACAACACATAAATCATTGAAGTAAAGTATGAAAAACAAAGGTCATAGAACGTAGCCCTGGAGCACACCGTATTTTACAATGGTAGTTGGATACGTTAGTTCACCAACCTTCTCACACTGCTTCCTGTTACAGAGAAAACTTTTCACGAGTACCAGGGCAACGCCGCGTACACCATAGTCATGCAGTTTGTACAGTAGAATATCAGAATTCACTCAGTAAAACACTTTCCTTCAATCGATAAATAAGCCAACAGTAAAACGATTGTTTTCTATATTGTTCACAATTTCATTCTTAATTCGCAATAACGCCATTTCGGTGGATTTCCCTTTCTTGAAGCCATACTGTTAATCACTTCCTACGCAGTATTTGTTTAAAAAGTTAACTATGGCCGTGCATTGATGGCATTCCCGAATACTTTGGATAATATTGGCAGCACGGAAATCGGCCGGTAGTTTGCTATTTCACTAACAGCTCCGCCTTTGTGTACGGGGATTACACGTGCCACTTTAAGAACAGAGGGAAATATACCTGTTTCTAGCATTTGATTGGTTATATATGTTAATGGAAGGACTATGATAGAAGCAACGCGTTAAATAGGGACGGCGATCTTACCATCCAGGCCGGCAGCGGCATTATTTTTAATTCAACGAATAAAATTTATGACTTCTTGTTCAGTAACCGGGGAGAGAGTAATTGGATTTGCTAGTGCTGAACGAGTCAACGCCAGCGCGTTTGTGTAACTAATCTGGTGGACCGGAGGCACGTACCTTCGCTCTCTTGATTTCGTACCGACAGGTTGTGCCCCCGCAATCTCTAACAGTACAGCTCTGGCTGACTGGCTCACCCTACGCCATCTCCTGACGCCGACAAGAACTCACGCTGAGTGGTGCCCCGTCCTCGGACTCCTGCGACCGTGTCCATCTTTCTTATCTTCTCCTTGCTTCTGGGTGTGGCTGTCCCAGCTCCATGCTCTCTCCTTCCCCCTCTCCATCTCTATATCTTTAATCTTATAATTTTAAGCCCTCCTTACCCCCATCCCTTGTGAGCTAATGCTGAGGTGTCGCACTGTGAAGCAGACAGTTACGGGGCTCAATTTTATCTTTTTTCTTTTAAGAATCACATAAGAAGAAGAAAGGCGCGTAATGACCGACATTGAAAAAGAAAAACTCGTTCATTTCTGTTCGGGCTTCTCCATCCATCTTGCCTTGAGCAAAAGCTGCAATGTTATATGGGCACTTTACTTTGCAACTTTTTGATAAATTGTTCAGTTGCTGCCATAGCTTTATCGGAATATTGTATATTATAGCAAACAGAGGTAGATAGTAGGAAAGTTTTGCTTTCTTTATTCAATGTATATTATTTTGACGTAGGGTTGGAATACTGCAAACACGACGGCATCGCGCGAAGAAATGAAGCGATGGGAGATTTTGTTTTTGTATTTATTTTTTGTGCAGACTGTTTGTAATTCTAGGTTTACGTAAAATTTTGCTTTGTCTCATACTACGCGCCAGGGGAAACGGGCTGGCGCAGCTCGCTTCAATTTTCTTTAGAAAAAGACGATACGCAAGGTCGGGATTGCTTTCAGCGTACACAATTTCCCATGTTATCGTTTCTACGTCAGAGTAAAAATTCTTCAGTGTAACGCGGTTGATATAGAGATAACTGGAGTTTAGATGTTTGCCTGCACGCTGTCGAGGGGCGACTCCTATGAAAGCGAAAATGGGAAGATGGTCACTGATATCGAGGGTGAAAACACCTGATGAACACTGGTTGGAAGGTGCGCTAGTGCCACGTATATCAAGAAGAGTTCCGCTATTTTCAGAAATACGAGTCGGCATCGTGAATAAGTTTGTGCGAAGGAGGGATTTGAAGGAGGGATTACGAAAGAGCAATTACGAAGGAGGAATTCAAAATGATCACAGGATCATCGCTGAGCATATTTATGTTCACATCGTCCATTACTAAAAAGCTGTGTGCGTTCAGTGAGGGCTTGGCAACAGAGTTTCCATAAACTCGAAAAAGTCGGACTTATGACCTAAAGGAGGTCTATAGACTGCTGCAATGACGCCAACCCTAAGTCTTGCTACGCGGCACTGAACACTTGGCGTAATAAACGCAAGCTCATTAACAATGCCACATACAATATAATTTTTCAACGAACTGTGCTATACTTCGTCCGCGTTTTACGTACCGCACAATTTTATTATACTTGATTGATATGTGGGGTTTAACCTCCCAAAACGACCATTTCATTATGAGAGATGCCATAGTGAAGGGCTCCGGGCATTTCGACCACCTGGGGTTTTTAACGTGTACTCAAAACTTAGCACACAAGTCTACAACGTTTCCGCCTACATCAGAAATGCAGCCGCCGCCGTCGGGATTCGACCCCGCGACCTGTGGGTCAGCAGCCGAGTACCTTCGCCACTAGACCACCGTGGCGGACGATTCTATGATAATTGTACACTGGTATTTTTGGTGGGTTATCGCTCAAAGGAAGCCAGGACTCTGTCAAAACTATTACATCAAACTTTACCGATACCTTATCTAAAAGGACACGGGCTCTTTATTTTATTTTTACTGCTACGAGCGCTCAAGTGGAATGCACTGAAGGTAGCTGGCGACCCTTCAACTCCTGCGTTGAAGTCATCAATGCACTTGCAGTCATCCGCGTCAGCCACAACCTTAGCCGGGTCCTACACTAAAGACAAAAATGACAGTGAAACCCTTAACGCAGCATTTCATCCAGACATACAGATGCTCTCGTTATGCAACGTTTAACACTCCAGATGTTTCAGTTTTTTTTTCTACGAAAACGTTTTTACCGTGCATCCAAACAAACCTCCCCTTCCTCCTTTTATGCGTTTACCGCTCCTAGTAACTGCTATACAGATCAGTGGTAGAGCATCGAACGCGTTATTCGAAGGTCGCAAGCTCGGTTCCTGCTCACGGCAGGTTATTTTTCCCCCGCTTTTCTTTCTTCTTATTTTCATTACATTGGTTCTAGTCAATGCCGAGGCCAGCGGCAAAATACAGCTGCGAGTGTCCATATCATTGCTATCGCAATAAAATTTGATGCTGTAGCGCTGCTCCAGTCGGCCCGTCATTTTCCTCGCAATGGAAAACCGACGAGATCACTGTGCACTCTCTCACTCAAACGCTGCGTTCCAGTGGCTGACGCTTTTGTGGCGCAATTATGTAAAAGTTCCAAATCCGGACAAAGGCGGTCTCTTCCATTGAGTCGCACGCGATTGGCCCATACAAGCTGTGACGAATGCTGTGACGTTATGAGTGACGTGGACTGGAGTGTCACGTGACTCTTTTTTTTCGGTTTTCGGAGAAAGGCGATGGAACGGTCGGAGAGACTGTCCGAAAGCAACCGGATGGATTGAAATGGCTGCAAGGTGGCCTGGATTGGATTGAAATGGAAAAAATGCGCGACTTTTCGGCACCGGGACACTTAGACAACATGGCGTTTCCCACTGACACGGTACTTCGCCTTGCCTGTGCGGTAGCTTTAAACGAGCAGAGGTGACGACGCGAGGTAAAAGATGCATTTGAAGAGTTCAGCGAAGAAGAGTTCCGGCAATGTTTTCGTCTGTCCAAACGAACAGTGCGTAGCTTGTGCCACGAACTTGATCCTATCATCGGATGCCAGCGAGCCAGTGGCCTTTCCACAGAGAGAAAGGTGTTGTGCGCGCTGCGATTTTTCGCCACCGGTAGCTTCCAGAAGAGCATTGGTCGCGAGGAACACATCGGCATGTCTCAGTCGGCGGTGAGCAACACCATCCACGAGGTGACGGAGGCGATCATTACCGTGGCTGCTAGAAAAAGGGTGGCGGACTTCCTACTGACAACAGCTGCTAAAGATGAGGCAAAGGTGGAGTTTGTGCTACGCGGTTGCATCCCAGGGGTGCTGGCGTGTGCCGATGGCACGTTGGTCACCATTCGCAAGCCAGAGGGATTCAGACTGGCCGACACGGCGAGCTTCATGTCCAGAAGGGGCTATTATGTCCTAACGTCATGATCGTAAGTACTGTTAGGATCGTTTATTACTCGCCCTTCGGAGCAATTGTTCAGTTGTGACGCCAAAGCTGGAAAAAGTAATAACGCAACGAATGAAAAAGAACCTGCAGGGAATTGGGTGCGAGCTAGATGGTGGCTCGCAAGGCCTCGGTAATAATAAGTGGCAAGTGTTTTGTGCGTGAGCCAGTTGCCGTTTTTGCACTGGCATGCATACGCAATTTAATTGTGCATTTTAGAGGTAATCGGTAACATGGGCAGCGGACGTAGCAGAAGTATATACACGACAGGGAGGTATTTCCAACACGAAAGTGCTTACAATCACAATTGGACGAGCTGGCTTTGGTATTTACGAGTGTTTTTTCCCAAGAGCAACGCGTAGCTTTTCACTTATCGATCATTCAGTGGAAGTCGTAGTTATGTGTACAGCAGAGGTGGGGTCGTTGCCCCCACACTCCCCCCTCCTCAGTGTGCTACACCCTGTGTTTCCCTCTAAGTGAAGCTCCTTGTACCAATGACTGTACTAGTACGCATTGTTTCCTGCATATGCGTAGAAAAAAGGGATTTATTCTGAGTATAAATGCAGTACTATTTTATATCGCTCCTCATCGCAGATGTGCAAAGCATGGCTGCGCATAATTGTCATAGACCCATGATTCCCAGATTCGTGCCACGACTCCTGGGTGTGGGAACACAACCCACTGCGTGCACGCCTAGCTGCACATCTGCAGCCTGGCGAATATCTGCTTGGTAAGTATTAATGTGTACTATCTGGGCAGAGCACTCAGCTTTTATGCTTACATTGCAGGAGACGCAGGCTATCCCCTCAAGCCATGGCTCCTAATTCCAGTCCTTGGCAGTCAACCGTGCAACACTTCCGAAGGCCGATACAACAAGGAGCACGCATCCATGCACAATGTTGTGTAAAGGTGTATCGCCGTGTTGAAAAGCAAGTTCCGCTGCTTGCAGCACTTTCGAACGATGCTCTACAACCCCGATCGGGCAGCGCAAATCATCTATGCTTGCTTTGCTCTCCACAACATTGCGTTGCATGCAGGCGACTGGACCTTGGACGAGTATGTCGTGGACATGCCACCAGCTGAGGATGACGATGGAGAGCCAAGGGGGAGCCATATGCTCACACCACGCAACGTGCTGCTCAGAGACGGCAGCAGCGCTGTCTTGGACCTTTTTTGAAGTACACAGGAACGGTGAGTTTTCATGTTTTCATATCCCACACATAATTTATTTACACTGATTCTAGTGCATCTAGACATGAAAGGGCTGTGTTTGCCACATTTGAATACACAGAGTACTTACTTGTGCTTCAATATGAAGCAAGGTGGCAATGTCAAAATGCTGCATTTTCTTTAAGTGGCACATGAAATATGCAACAGAAACACCCTTTTCCATAATAGCGATCACAGTCACAACAGACTAGATTGGAGCAAGCATATATGAGCGGCACTCTGTGCTGAATGTTGCTATCACAAAATTGTGCGAACAATGCAGCAACGTCTCAAAATTCTTTTCACCAGAACGCATAAAAATCGAGATTCCATTAAAAACATGTTGTATGAACACATGATACATAAGTCCATATCTTGTCATAGTGACTGACTACAAGCATTCAATTGTGCACGCCAGGCTTGACGAGCAATTGTGCTTGTCAAGTTGTGCTGTTTTTTTTGCTCATTGTCCTAAACATTGTGTGAATGTTAAAATAACATTTATTTGAATTCACGACTGCAGTCATGCTGCAATGCTAAAAAATATGCAAATCAAGACGGCAAACAACAAGCGAGTTGTTTTGATAACATACAGCATGAATAATTCCCTCAGCCATCTCGCGGCTCCCAAGCCATACCACGTTCGAAATTTATTCCCGCAAAGAGTCGTTTACAACGAAAACTAGATGAAATCAATCGCTGGCATGTTGCTGTGATGACCATTTTCCTCTGTAAAACTGTGCGAGATGACCACTTACTAGCTTAGCGCTCCCAAACAAGATGCGAGATGACCACTTACTAGCTTAGCGCTCCCAAACAAGATTCGGAATGTAGTTGTTGCATCTTAGCCTCATTGTGCTGAAATGAAAATATCACAGTGTGATGCAAAAAGATATCACATTACTACACTATGTGGTAATGCTGAATAAAAATCACAGTGAGCTAGAAAACACAGTGGGACAATACAAATATCAAAGAAACATTAACAGAAAATGTCAACTATACACTCGTGGTCTCCGTGTGAATGACTGGACACCTTTGAAATGTGGGTAAAAAACACTGCCACTAGAACAGCTCGAACATACATTGAGAAATGCATATATCGAACATAAAAAATGCTGCACTCATTATACAAAGTAAATGCTAACCTAAATCTAGTAATATGTACTAAATGCAAACAAAAAATGAATAAAATAGAACATGAACAGCAACACGTAAACATATCAAAAACACTAAACCAATTATAAATGATAAAAAGTTGAAAACATGGCGAAAAACAAACTAAACTATGTATATGTCTCCAGAACCGTATAAAATTGAACATGAACAGCAGCACCTAAACACATTGAAACCGACAAATCTATAATGAATGATGACAAGAAAAAACATTGAACACATGACGAAAAATTAAACTAAACTACGTATCCCTTTCTCGCAGAAAGCCCTCAGCCATGGCCAGTGCCCTCCTGCACCGCTGCCGCTTTCTCCTGTGCCGCTGCCACACGCCGTTCTGCAGGAGCGATGCGGGTGGTTGATTTTTTCATCTCCCGCAGCACCTGCGATGAATCATCATGGTGTAAATGTTTAAGTGAGCTGCCGGTAAACCCTTAACCATCTCGTGGCTGGAAGCTGCTGCTGCTGCCAAGAATTGCAACGGGCACAACAACTTCCCCTCAGTTGAAGATCAACTGGCCTGATGGCATCCTTTGAAAGTGGGAAGCTTTGTGTACAAGCTATGCCCTCCTCGTGTGGACCTACAAACATTTGTTGAAACTGCTCTTTATTAATGTCCTCAAATGCATCTCTCACCATGAAAGAGCCCCAGGGCTAACTAACCTTTTGCCCGGCAGTTTATCATTGCAGATACCCGATACCATGCCCTCAATACAATGCATGGTTCTTGTTTACAGCCCAAGTTGGTTTCAGTCATCATAATAGAACATGGAGAATGCTTATGCCCCTTATGTAAAATGTAAACAAAGGGTCTACTCACCTTGAGCACCTTGTCGCCCTGCTCAAGGTTCCAGTCCTGCACTCAATAAAGCACTAAGTTCTCAGATGCTTGCGTGTTACTGTGTCACTGCCATCTACAGCCGCTTCAGTGGCCTCCACATCCATTTCCACTGCAGCAGTGGGAACATTCGCCTGCTGGAAAGTGTAGTAAGCATGATTTTTCAGAAAGTGGGTATTCGTTACCCTAGCTATTTTGCAACCTTAAGTACTAAACATCTGCGGAAATGTTCTGCAGCAATTCAGTGGTCATTGATGTCATGTATTACCATTTTAGTGCATGCACTAGCCCGCAGTCATTGCGTGTTTTATGATAAATTAATACCCCTTGTACTGCAAGGGCTGCAAACTGAGATTTTAGTCAAACCTACCCACTTTTGATTACTTTCTCGTGCGCTTTATTCCCGTTTAACAAGGTTCCTCTAAAGGCACCCCTTCAGATATCAAACTCTGTCATGGTACCGCTCAGGAACCCGTGATACTGCGGCGGCAGAGTGCTTACCTGTTGATAGGTGAGACCAAAAACGCCACTGAAGCGTGTCATCCCAGTCAACTGTAGAACCTGGCCGCGGAAGCCAGGCAGCCAACTCCATACAGTGCCCCTGAAAATATACACTAATTTCACAGAACATATTGCCCGTGCCATTCGACGGTCACTTACGTTTGTGCGTCTCTGATGGCGGCGGTGTCACGGCGGGCCTCGCGCACCGGCCTGCGCCACCAAGCCTGTCATTCCTGCGCAGGCACTTCATGGTTCAGCGCGTCGCTGAGCTCTTGCCACAGCCGCCACCGGTCGGTGATGGTGACGCCGTGCCGCAGCTCGATGGCATTCGCCACGAGCTGGGGATGTTCGTCCATAAAGGCGAGCACCAGCGCGCGCTGAGCCTCGGATAACGCCGATGAGCCGCTGCTGCTGTTGACTACTGGTACAGTTGACCTCCGCCACGATTGCGCTCGACTGAGCCAACAACTTCGAAAGTTGCGCTGTTTAGGTTTGTATAGTGGAGAAGATATGAAAACAGTAACTGCTTGAAACGGGGTTGTATTTAGCGCCACTACGTATCGTCCCGCTAAATTTAGCTTTATTTCATAACAATAACAAGAAAAATACGTTTATATTGTGCCGTATTCCTTAATAAACGTTTGAAAACTTGTGCCAACACAATTTGATGATGATCAATAGTAGTTAAACATTTTTCAACACGTTAAAAACACTTTTCACTTTGCTATACGGTCCCCAAGTCCACGTCAAAATGATGACGCGAGGCTTCATTTCGCTCATTGGCTGTTCACTTCCCTTCATCCTCGCGACCGCTGCGGACCGCCCATTTTTTGACGTCACCGACAGACCGCCTCCGTCCGGATTTGGAATTTTTACATAATTGCGCCATTGGTAGGCAGGAAAAATTGACGCATGCGCGCGAAGGCTCAAGGTCGGTTGATGCAAGGTGGCATTGTGACAAGTGCGCTTTTTTTGCTTTTTGGTTTTTAATTGACAATCGCAAAAGTATGAACGCTGAAACTAGAGCAATATTGGTGGGCGCTGCGGATGGGGTCGGCTGTTTAGTATGTCGTTTGGGTCGTTTGAGGCATTTTTATGGCGGACAAACAGACAATTGTACAGACAGACCAAAATTTTTTGCGACGAAGTACCCCAAGCTGGCGACATCAGCGCACCTGTTCTCCGCTTTTGTTAACGTTCGGCGCGCCCGTACTCCTCTGTAAAAAATCAGCGCGAACTGGACGAAGCGCAAGACGAGGACTCAGTGCAAGCGCTGATATCCGCCTCGTCTTGACCTCCTCGTCTTGGGCTGTGTCCTGTTCGCTTTGAATTTTCACTAACACAAAAGAATGAATGAGCGAATGAATGAATGAATTTGTGGCTTGAGGAAGGAAGAGACATTTAACAGCGCAGTTTCTAACTTGCCCGTCTCCGTAACTAACGTGCATCGTTCCGAACTCGCCCATCGCCGTACCTTACTGCCTTTCCTCCCCTCTCACCACCGCCACTTGTGCTGAAACGCGCGCTACCTCTGGTCGACTCATTTCACCAGCACTGCAAAGCACGCTCCTGCAGTTTCCTCCTTTTCACACTATCTCCTTCGCTCCCACCATAACCTCGCCCTTGCTCTCCTTTCTGCCCAGCTTCACTCATCCCACATCCGCATTCTTTCCCTATATGAAACTCAACTTGCTGCTCTCGGCTTCGCTTTATCAGGCAATTCGCTTTGCTCATGATTTTCTTCCCGTCCAACGTTGCGGAATGGGTGCCTTTATTTCATTCCGATTCCATTCCGGGAACTTAGAACTTGCTCCAATTGCATTTCTGTCAATTCCTTGGAATGAAAAAGCTTAGCTCATTTTCTCTCCGGGAACGCCCTGGAACTTCAAATCCCTTACTGTAATTCCTCAACGTGGAAATACATCTTCATAGTTTTATTGAGTTAAATAAACACCCCGTAAAGTTGATGTCATCAGATGCATTATGAACTGCAAATTTACGCAAAACACATTAACAAGGTCGAGGCTTAGTGGGTTGGTGACATATCTCGTGCAGCATAACCACCCTACCAGTTCTCATAGGCGCAGTTCTCCCGGTACCTTTAGTATTTTGTGGTCACTATCTTCGAATGAATTCTGATTTTTTTAATATTATTTAGGCTTAAATGTGCTTATGCTAAAATGAGGCCTTAGGGTATTTGTCTGCTGAAAAAAGTACTGTGCAAAAAGACTAAGCAGATTTGCCACGTGTCTATAGTGTTCGTGGAGAAGACAAAGGTGTGGTTAATGGGAAACAAAAGCCTCTAGATATACTGGTATTAGTTAGAACAATGCACGGCTCGGGTGCCTTGAGCGTTATCATCGAATACAATACACTATGCCACAGTGCTTGTCACCAATTGTGATTGTCAAGCGTTCCAGGCTAGCGCAGATTGGGTGAGGAGAATTTTCCGTGTTCAACTGTGCGCACGTATGCAGTGTCTCCCTTTTCGCAAATGTTATTTACGTGTGTCAGGGGCTAAAATGTTCGTGAGATAAAGATCTGGCTGTGCATTGAGTATTCGGTACTTTCGTGGGGGGGTATCAATGGGAACCCACGTGCAGGGTTGATTTGTCTCTCCCACTGCTGTTATAATGCACATTAACGTAAGCATTGGTTTCTCTTTTAAAAATTGCAAGATCGTTTACACTTTAACCCCACGCCTGTATACTATTGGCTCTGTCTAACTAAAGGCAGACTCGCTCCCTGGATTTCGTGCCGTCTGGTTGTGCCCCCGTGATCTCCGAAAACAACGCAGCTCTGGCCGGTTGGCTAGCCCTACGCCATCTCCTGACGCCGACAAGAGCTCTCGCTGAGTGCTGCCCCGTCCTCGGATTCCTGCAACCCTGTCCATTTTTCCTATCTTCTCCTCACTTCTGCATGTGGGTCTCTCTCTCCCGGCCCCTATCTCTATCGCTATGCCTTTTATTTCTCCCTATCCCTTTAATCCCTCCATACCCCCATCCCTCGAGAGTCACTGTTGACGTGTTGCACGATGATGCAGACAGTTACGGGCTCACTTTTCTATTCTTTTCTCTCTTTTGAGAATCACTTACACCTAGCCAACGCGTTGTGGCCTTCGACTTCGAAAAAACAAGTACTTAGGCCTATATCACTAATCTGAGCATAATATTACAGTAGTATATAATAATTAATGGTGCAGAAAAATACGTTCCTCCGCAATGCCTTCTTTGCTTGGTGATGTGAACACCTGTATGTACCGACTCGTAGCGACCGTATACCGGTGTGCTCAGATTTGGGTGCACGTTAAAGAACCCCGCAGGTGGTCAAAATTACCGGAGCCCTTCGGCTACGGCGTCTCTCAATATGACATGGTGGTTTTGGGTTGTTAAACACCAGATATCAATCGAGTCGTAGCGACCGAGCGAAGAAAAGAGGAGACTCGCTCACTGGATTTCATGCCGACCGGTTGTGCCCTCGCGATCTCCGACGTCAGCGTAGCTGTGGCCGACTGGACTTGTCCAACGCCATCTCCTGACGCCGATAAGAGCTCTCGCCAGTGGTGCCCCGTCCTCAGAATCCTGCAACCATGTCCATCTTTCCTGTCTTCTGCTTACTTCCGTCGTTTGCTGTCGCTGCGCCTCTCTCTCTTCTTCCTCTCTCTCTATCTCTTTACCTTTTAATCCTATCCTTTAATCCCTCCTATACCCTTATCCCTCGTGGGCTACTGTTGAGGTGTCCACCCCTGAGAGACAGCTACGAAGCTCGCTTTTCTCTTCTATTCACTTAAAATCAGTCTCCCCTCCCCCCCTCCCCCGAAAAAAGATGCAGAGAACAAGAATAAAGAAAGACCCCGGAGCAGTGGGACGGCGAGTGGAGCATCTCTCAGCTGAAGACTTGGGAACGCCTGGTGTCCCGGGACAGATCAGCAAAGGTTGCTCGCAGATGCCTGAACTTAGAAGAGGCCAGCCACCTCTTTAAATTTTTGTCGGCTCAAGCAAATCTTTCTACAACACGTCCGGAAGTTGGCCACTAGTTCTTTAGCAATAACTTACGTCATGAAAATTGCTTAGGTGCCCTCGTGACTTCCAAATGCAGCAATAAAGGTCGCAAGCAGTGTAAGGTGCAAAAAGAAGGTTTATTTTGGTTTTATTCATCGAAACTTTGAAACGACATGGTATGAGCTAGATGAGCGCTTCGTTCTTTAGGTTTTAAAACACGAAGTGTGAATGAAGGTTGCTTAAATTGTTGGTTGTACATAAAAAAGTAAAAAAAGTGAGATAAAACAATTGCCGTCTACCTAACTTGCGTTGCGCTTCAAAACATGGGGTGCTGAAAAGAGGTGCTTCGGAGCGACACCCTCTATATAAGTATAGAAATGTAGAAGGCCCGTTGCTTATAGTAGTGCATGCTGCTTGCAGTTAGCCAAGTCGTTAAAAAATACTGCTTCATTGTCAACACGAGGCTCCTTCTTAGAAATGTCTAAAGTTTAAATAACAGCATTTACACGAAATCCTGCTCCATTAAAATAACACTGCCATATCGACAAAGTGAATGATGTTAGAAGAGCTTGCTCGGAGGTGCACTGGGCGTTTCTCGGCGACATCATTTCTGCAGGAAGCACACAGTTTTATACAATAATATCTAGAAGGGCGTATGACGCCAGTGTCTACGCGGGTGTCTTCAGCGGCTTTTGTACCCCTATGGAACCTATGGGAAGTACAGTCTTCGGATCCACTTCAGAAGGATTACGTTCTTCAAATTTGCGACGCTTGTTTTTCCAGTGTAAAACAAATTGATATGAACTTAGATTTAATTCAAGCTTGCTTCAATTATTTGTACCTAAACTTTTTTGCAAAAAGCTTTTGGGACCAGGTGGCAAAGGTGAAACCTGAGTGAATTCAACCATCAGGGTATTCATCGCTGTGCCATTGTGTTCCAGATTTGGCATCAAAATATGACGAATTATTTTTCACAACACTTTAAAAGAAGGATTCTTGTTTTGCCCTTGAAAGTACGCATTATCTATTCATGGAAATAACATTACATGTACTAAGTGAAAAAATAGCTAATGTATCATCTGCTGCGATGCCAGGTGCGTCTGTCCAAGTGTTCTGCCCCCAACGCATCTCTCGTTTTGTTGTGAAGTCGAGTCAGAGGAGCGTGATGGTGCCTCTGCATAGCTTCGCCATCGTGTTGCAGTCAATTTAAACAAATTCGGTCAACATGCGCTTTCGATAAAATGTAAACTCGATGTACTATTCTGCACTGGCATGAGACCATACATCTATGCGCAGCGGTTAGTGGGTGACGCTTCGCTTAAACAATCAAATACAACTTGTAACGCTCCAAAGCTGAAAAAATCTTAGACATAGTAGCCTTCAGCCTCTTTGAACAACAAAGATGCGGCTTCGGTGCTTTGCACAGCATCCCACAACAAGCGCAGCGCTAAAAGGAAGCTGAAACTGTAGAGAAAGATTTGAGAGTTCGCTAGCTAAAGCAACCCGATCCGAAGCATGTACTTCGCGTAATTGCCATGGGTACACGATCGCAGTGACACATTCCTCTCTAGGTATTATTAAATGAAACCTAATGTTTGGAGAATTCAACGAACCGCTCATTTTGTAATTCGCATTCTCGGACACCCGATATTCACTTTACTGTTCTAAAGCATTACATGACACATGTTAAGGCGACAGTTTTAAACGAATCTATGGTCACCTTTCGGGTGTAACCTAGCACTTTGCACCCTTCCAATTTATCTCTTCTTTCATCTACCGTGTGTTCTTGAATTTTGACAGACCTAGCACTTTTGCGCCACTACGGTGGTCTAGTGGCTAAGGTACTCGGCTGCTGACCCGCAGGTCGCGGGATCGAATCCCGTCTGCGGCGGCTGCATTTCCGATGGAGGCGGAAATGTTGTGTGCTCGTCTGCTCAGATTTGGGTTAACGTTAAAGAACCCCAGGTGGTCGAAATTTCTGGAGTCCTCCACTACGGCGTCTCTCATAGTCATATCAGGGTTTTGGGACGTTTAAATCTATCATACCTATAGATATTTTTGGTGACTCAAAAATATTCTTACTAGAGTTACTGTATATGCTAGCTTTAGGTAGCAGAGTTGCGCATATCTTTTCCTTCGTCCCTCACGCCGCTATTGGGCGAGTGCTTTAACGTGGTGCAAAGTGACGTCAATTCTACTGTTCACGGTGAAGCCAACTTTACGTGCCCGATGGCGCGACATCCACGCGTTTTTGCCCGCGCTGACTTCATCGTGACCGCCTTTAGGGCTTTTAGCTTGTACGTACACTTACTTGCGTTACCGTGTCACCAGATAGAATCTGTGCATATTCGGGCGGGTCTTTACAGAACGTAAATCTTTAGGTAACGTAAACTACCCGCCGGATAGGCTTTACGTTGGCGGCGCTGTCTCGCAATCTCCCTTTGTTCGTAAGAACTCGTGATATCTGCACTGAGGAGACTCCAAACATACTGTCGAAATAAGCAGAAGTGCGAGCACCAATAGCGATGACATTGTTTCAGCCGGATTACCAAAGCTAGAATGGCCAGAACATCGAAGCCGCAAACATGTTTGCCTCCGACAGACTGGATACGTGGCCCACCTAGCGCGGTCAAAATGTACCGAGCACTAAAAATTGTTACTTCAGAAACAGTTTGCATAGTATGTCCGGTCTGAAAACCCTGCAGCGGTTTTATTTCGAAGAAGTTGCCTTTTCAATTGTTTTCACCTAAATTAAATATTCGTTCAGTTTAACGTCCTTAAACTACCACATCATAATGAGGGACGTCGTAGTGGAGGGCTCTAAAAATTTTGACCACCTGGGGGTTTGTTAACGTGCACCTAAATCTAAGCACACGGGTCTCAAGTATTTTCGCTACCTATATCCATATAACGCTTCACTGCAACAGTGCAATCTTGCTCAGCGCGCGCGAATACGTCTGCGGTACGCTCCCACGCCGGAACATCGCACTGTATTTTTCCCCTGCGCGCGACGAGTGGCTTCACTGCACAGCCGTGGAACATAATGGCGGACTTATGCGCAACTGATTGATTGATATGTGGGGTTTAACGTCCCAAAACCACTATATGATTATGAGAGACGCCGTAGTGGAGGGCTCCGGAAATTCAGACCACCTGGGGTTCTTTAACGTGCACCTAAATCTGAGCCCACAGGCCTACAACATTTCCGCCTCCATCGGAAATGCAGCCGCCGCAGCCGAGATTCGAACCCGCGCCCTGCGGGTCAGCAGCCGAGTACCTTAGCCACTGGACCACCGCGGCGAATTGTGGGAATCACCGGAGCGGCGACCTTCAGCGGCGTCTCGAGTAATGGACAGCGGCAACACTGGTGTATATACGCCGGTGGCCGTCGAACAGGGCGCGAGCTTTAGGAGCAAGCTCCTAAAAACAGTAATTTCATTGCTATTATATTTCGTGCTAAAGGCAACTATTTGCATCCCCGTTCAATTCCGGGATCACGAAAATGTGGAATGATTCCGCAGACATCACAATTGTTTAGCAGCAACTTGACAACAGTGCTCTCTTCAGGCTGTGATATCGCAGCTGGGCGAGAAAGCGCAGACATCAATGATCCCCAGGGATTTACCTCGGCTTGAAAAGCTCAGGGGTGTTGTGGAGGATTGGCCGAGTTTCGCCAAACTCGGCATCTTCGCGAACTCTGGTGACACCCACTTGAATGAGCCTACAATGAGAAAAAGTCAAATGCACCCCTCAGTGCGCTGCGTTTCATTGGTTGCCATGAAACCCGAGATCGCGTCAAGGATGGTCGACTAAGTTTGCTGGTGTTTTCAAACCCCAGGCATCTTCTTTCATTTGTTTGTCGTTCCACTGAGCGGATAAGTGCACCAATGCAATAATTGTGTCAGAAAATTTTCGTGATAATATTTTTTAGAGGCACGGTGTGCTTAAATTAGGTGTGAAGTTTTTAATGTCTGTACTAAGTCTGTTTTAGAAAAAAATCCGCATGGTGGCCTCAGAGATGAGTACCGGCTGGGCATCTTACAACATCGCGACCACAGCTAAACTCGAGGTCATGTGTTATTCATCGTAGTCAGCCTGTACAATCTAGCACACTGCTCGGCCAGTGCGCGTCGTCTTTGTTGTCATCGCCCACTAGCACCCGAGCCAGTGTGGCCGACTAATCAGCTATTTGGTTGGACTGTATACTAGACTAGCTAGGTCAGGACATGCTATGAACCAGCTAAATAGGCCAAGTCAAGGCAAGGCTGAGGTAATTAGGCCACATCTTAAGAAGTCCATGTTGATGAAGCCCTGGGCTAACTGGGCTAACTAAAGCATGCTAGTTGATAAGCTAACTAAACTATACTAATTAACGCATTGTTACTGATGAGCACACGAAGTAAAACTATGCTAATTAGCCCTATAAATATGATGTCGATAAACATCATGGTAATTAGGATCACAGTTGATACATTCACACTAATCAGTTCATTCAGATTTGGGTGCACGTTAAAGAACCCCAGGTGGTCAAAATTTCCGGAGCCCTCCACTACGGCGTCTCTCATAATCATATGGTGGTTTTGGGACGTTAAACCCCACATATCAATCAATCTAATCAGTTCATAGCTAATTACGCCCGAGTTAATTGTCTTTTAATTGAAAGCTTATCAACGATGACACGGCGATGACAGTACAATCAAAATTTTGAGAAAGCTGATGCGGTCTTCACTTCGAAGCCGACCACGCACATGAGTAGACAGCCAACTTAAAAATTTGCAAGAAGCTAGGTTATCACAAGCTTCTATAAGGCTCCAGCCTTGCACAAGTAGTGTATAAGTTCACCAAATTATTTTATATGCAAATAAGCTACCGCTAAGCGTTCACCGCTTCAAATACTTGACCGTCACACCGGCACCACAATCACAGTCACGAGGGGAACTAGGCCCTTCTCAGAATCAACGAGTTTGTAGACATCCGAGTTCACGCGTCAATCAGTTTGATTGACAGACGCCTGCTGCAAAGATCGGGTACGCCCACGACGTTTTCTCTGGCCGAAGAGCAGTACTCACGTCGAGTGGCACGGTTAATGTATCAGCAATATCGCGCAGGCTATATGCACACGTGCACGCAGAAGTAAAAAGGATGTCATCACGTGGCTATGATGATGTCTCTAATTCAACTTCACCGCACTCACGACGTATCTAATCACAGCCGCATCGCCGCCATGATTGACCATTTTTTTATATTTATCTGCAATATTTGATAGAAGCGAAACGAGCAGCACGAGAGTGATGCGTGTGCACCCTTGCGGCCTTCGAGAGTGGAAATTTCCATGCTGCAGGTGTAACAAAAGAACCCGTTCGAAAGAGGACATACGCCCACGAGAACGCCTGTGCGAGACGTGTGTTGAGTTGGGAAAAAGATAGCGAGACAATCACGTGACGTCGCTGCAGTGTTGAAATGCTGACTTAAAGGCGGCACTGACGTGTTCACAAGCGGTGTTTTTTTTTTTTTTTTGATAACCGCTGCAAATGTCCCAGATGCGCTTCCAATGCCATGCGCGTACCTGTAACCACTTTAATCACCTACCAGGCGCTCTGCACTGTCTTCATGTCATGGTTTCCGAGCTCGGAGAAAGCTCGTCTGCCGGAGAAGCTCGGTCCATCCTGCATAGCAACCCAGTTGTTGTAATTGAGATATCCTAACCCCACCCTCCGGAACCCATTCGCAAAATTCAGACTGAGAATCGAGGCGTGCACTGGCTCACAAAGATCTATGGCATGGACGGACGACGTGCTTCGACTCTCTCGCCTTCGTCTTATGCATTTCTGTGTGCTTTAAAAAGAGAAGCAGAGTACAGCCAAATGTATAGTGAAGCTAGTTGGTTTGTGTTCGTGTTGTCAAGTCCTAATTCGTTCTTCGTCTTTCGTGCTGTTCCAATGGGAAAGCAGAATACCTCATGCAAAGCTAACATGCTCGCCGAAGCGGCAGTTTTCTTAACACGCAAAAGAAAAAGCTGCGCGAGGTCACACGCAGCTTCTGGGTGCTGTCATTTCACGGGCGGTGTATACAACGCCCGTGAAGTGGCCACTGTCACTATACTGACAGTCGCCAATAATTTTCACCTCTCGTCGCGACCTCACATGGAGATACAACGCGGAATGTCATATGTGAAATAAGGCGCCTTTTCATATATCACACAGACAAAAGAGCACCAAGAGGTATTGAGATTGCTGTGTACCACGCGGCACACCACCTTGGGGAGGGATAACGAAAACACGCCTCTGGAAGGAGAAAAAAGGCTTCGATGACATAAAACGGCCCTCAAACGCCTATATTAAACGATAAAGACTACCATTTAAGGGCACACGATATTCTTCTGTGTCGTATGCCGTAGTCAAGGAAAAACGCTTATGCGCTGATAAGCTTATCGCGGGCCTTTCTTTTTCATTATATCCACAATTTTAGTTCATCTGTAAACTGACGCAATTTTATTGCTTCTTTTTCTTTATCAACTACCATAACTTGTTGGGCAGCTACTTGCTGCAAAAACGGCGGAAGTGAAATTCGATGTATACTGTGCTCTCAACTGCGGCAACCGTGTTCCCATGGGAAAACGTTAATATTTTCCATCGTCATGCATCAGTGCGACATGCGGCTGCATCACGACGTGTGTTATTTAAACCAAAGAGATGGGAATTTTCCCCACATATCACTTCTCTATGCGACGTCCCTCATTGGTCAGGTATAAGCTGTAAAAAAGAGACAATCCTTCAAAAAAGTACGGTGGCTGACTGAGATGTTGCGCGGCACTGGAGCCGTATCGTCATGCGCGCCCGTGGGACCGATGATGGCGCACGTACATCCGTCATCAGACCCTTCGTGCTTTCGCGGCACGACCGAAGACAATGAAGGTGCCCTAACGCGGTACGTCGACTGGCTAGGCATCTGGCGAGTGTTCTGCGACGGTGGGCCGAGGTTTCACGTGTCAACGATCGGTATGCGTTTGGAGGCCATTGGGACGGATGCGGTGGATCGACATGCGTGGCGTCGAATTCGAGCTTTCACTCACCGGTCGTTGAGGACGTTGCCTTGCGGTCACATAGGCTCTATTCATCGGATTTGTAGCGGAAAGAAGATGTACTGGTTTTTGTGGTTTTATGCCGGATGCGAGCTGGCGTGCGAACATGAACGCCGCCTGCACGCATTTTGGCGCAGAAGATCGTTCTGAGGCCTTTGGTACCAAAATTACGAAATGATTATGAGAGTCATCAGTGGAGGGCTACGGATTCTGAAACATGTGGCGTTCTTTAACGTGCTCCTACAATTAAGCACGTTAACCTCAAGTATATCGCTGAGAAGAACAGCTAAAAAGACTAATGTTCAGCTACATTTTTTCGCTTTTGCAATATAAAATTCCATGACAAAGCCCCGTGAAATCTCGTATTATGGCGTTTCTTTCCGCTCGGGCCATGTCTATAATGAGCTACCATTTTAAGTTGATTTGATATTTTGGGTTTAACGTCCCAAAACCACCATATGATTATGAGAGATGCCGTAGCGGAGGGCTCCGAAAATTTCGACCACCTGGGGCTCTTTAACGTGCACCCAAATCTGAGCACACGTGCCTACAACATTTGCGCCTCCATCGAAAATGAAGCCGCCGCAGCCTGGATTTGATCCCTCGAGCTGCGGGTCAGCAGCCGAGTACCTTAGCCACTAGACCACCGCGGCGGGGCTATTTCAAGTTTTCAACGTCACTTCTTACTCTTTGATGTCATGGCTATATCCAGTGCCGATAACATTAAGCCCGCAAACAGTATATAGAGCACAGGTGTGCGCATTGCGATCGTGAAGGGAGAAGTGACATCAACGCACATAGAAGTGACATTATCGCACGCAGCTTGCAGTATTTGTGACAATGTTTATAAAATTTTAAAGAAGCCTTAGTTTTGTCGATTAGTTTGCCGTAAATATTTCGTTCTAAGTGATGACGCACATATATGCAAATAGAAGAGCAGACAATACTGATCGTTGGCCTAGTTGGTACTTGCTTACTGACATGATTTGGCCGCAAATAATACACACACAAAGTAAAGAAACACTCAACTTCGCAGCAGGCCGCTTGTGCCTGTCGTTGAGTGTTTCTTTACTTTGTGTGTGTATTATTCGCGGCCAAATAATGTCAGTAAGAAGAGCAGACGGTGATGTGTACAAGATGTTCATTTTTTTTTCGAAATTTTATGACTGCACAACAGTACACAGTGTACCATTCCAAAGTACGTGCATAAATAGCCTTCAAGCGGCTGCTATACATTATACGATACTGTTTAAGTCTTGATAATGTGTATATTTGCGTGTATTTCTTCATTCAGTTTCAGTTTCAGTTTCAGTTTATTTCGGACATAGTTACATGACATAAAATATGTCCACGAGGCAAGGCAAAAGGAGACTCGTATGTCTCCTGACGAGTCCTTCACCCCGGACTTACACGTCGGACAGCTGCAGGAGCAAAATCAGAGAAAATAAGTACAATGCTCATTGCACAACCTATATAAAAAAAAAACGAACAGTAAAAACACATTAGGACAAAAATTATACAAAGTTTACATTGTTTATGTTTAACAGTGTAAACCTAAACAATGTTGAGGCATGAATGAATCATCTGTGATTCATTTATACCTCTAGATACGTTGTTGTGATGCGTGCTTGTCATGGTACTTACTCGAAGTAGTTAATGCTCATGATTTAATTTACGTGGACAATTGTACTTCGCTTATTACTCTATGGATATTTCTGTAGTGTATTTATCTTGATCTGGCAATGTAAATGCACATATAAACGCATGTTAGCTAAATATTCAGTAATGTATTAATTATTCGAGTCCCCACTATTCAGGAACTACTTTGCAAATTACCAAGTTTCACAGATCAGTATTTTACTATATCTTCACTTACAAGGTGGTTAGTGCTTTTGTGACAAGTAAGCGGGTATAGTATTCAGTTATGTGAATAAGCAGGCCTTTTATTAAGTGCATGTTTAAACGAATGATGTCTTAA
Source organism: Rhipicephalus microplus (assembly GCF_043290135.1). NCBI lineage: Eukaryota > Metazoa > Arthropoda > Arachnida > Ixodida > Ixodidae > Rhipicephalus > Rhipicephalus microplus. The sequence goes on from NC_134710.1 coordinate 81,253,631, forward strand.
TATTGTTTAAGCTTAAGTGCGTTATTGCTGAAATGAATATACTTGGCGAATCGTCACGTAATTATTCGAGGAGGCGCCGCCTTGGTTACGTGTAATCACTTGCTTATGATGGCTGCTCGAACCACTGCTTTTAGAAGTCTATTCTATCACTCTCTGTACTGTTCATCTTGTAGAACAGTTCGTAGCACACACAGTTAACACAGCAGTGACAACACAGTTCATCGTGTACTAATGTGTGCTGCGCTGACCTACATACCTTTGTGATAAATTTTCAGGCAAAGACACCCACATGTGTATACAGTAAGGACAGTACTGCAAAAAAAAAAGGGGGGGGGGGGATTAATACGTGGTGGGACAGCGCGCAAGCTGGTATACGATAGCTTGCAGTAAACCCAATTGTACCGGCGTCATTATGCATCATAACTTAGATAAGCACTTTTTCAAATATTCGTCGGAGTCATCGACGGATGCAGAAGCAAAAACGAAGTGAAGGGTAGGAAGACAGCAGGCGGGTGAGGTGCCATCGAGGGGGGAAAATCACAAGGTGTAAGGTAGGTATGCCGCTACCGTATAGTTCCGCAAGACAGATACCATGTCATAGAGCTGTGGGTATACGGGAAGAATGGAGAAAAACTTTGGAGTAACACAGTCAGCAAGGACAGACACATACTATAAGTATGTGTGTTGCTTATGAATGTAACATGCTTGTAATTAGCCGAGCCTTTTTAAATTACTCTTTTTTGTTGAATTCGAGGGTCTGACTTACTAATGATTGAAGTTTGAAAAATAGCACGTCGACAAAGATGTGCTCTATTTTCAGAAAAAGACGTAGCTCTATTTCCAATCCATTCTGGGGTCGCGAAAATGTGGAATGATTCTGCATTCATTCCACTGGACTGACAACTCCGCAACACTGCGGGCGCTGGTAGCGATGTTGCAACAAGCGCGTCACTATGTGGACGGCGCCTACCGATTTTTACAAACGTGGAAGAGGTGTATAGGAATAGTCAAGTGTACGACTATTTAAAAGCAGAAGCAGTTACAATTTTGTGTGCTATGCATAGACTTATATAAAGAAGTCTTTCTTATATAGACACCATTGAAGTTTTGAAGACACCATGAAGACACCATGAAGTTCTTGGGAACTACCTTACAGACAAACAAAAAAAAACTTACGTAGTTCATTTTACGCCATGTTTTTAGCGCATTCATGGTTTCGCGAGTTTAAAAAAACAGACATTAACTCTTCATACTTGTGACCAGCGAGGACGTGCTTCCTTTTTGCGATTCGCGTAGGAGTCGCAGAGCTCGAAGAATGGCCGAAGCAAGAGCGTCTAGACAGCTTCTCATGTGACATGGTGTGCTGCATCATGGGCCTTTTTCGGTCTATTGTCTAGCTCCCTCATTTCTTTGTTCTGGCTTTGCATGCTGTGCTCGGTGCTCATGCACCGATCAGTGCCGTTCAAGTTACATACGTACGCGCACGGGCGCCTGTGAGGGGACCCGCACCGCACTCTCCTATCGATGGCAGAGGTGCGTCTCTCTCACTCGCAAGTACGGCCCATATAATGCGCGCACGGCTAGCAGTTGTCCAGACGAGCACGTCTCTCGATCGGCGCACTTCGCTACCTTCTGCCATCAAGACCTCTTCCACGGAACTGAGTCCTCGATCTACCAGCGGGACCCCTTAGTGAAGGTGAGACTGAGTGATTAAGAAAGTCGTACTTCTTCGTTTTGGACTCTTATTGGGTTGAAAAGAATCGTGATGTGCGAAATCAGGTGGTGCATGCAAACGCCGCATTTACACGAGTGCGCCAGTATCTCTTGCGTATTCCGCTTCTCGGCGCTATCGAGGTAATATTTTACTATGCGTCAGCGTTTACATGCATGTGGAGCATCCCTTTTTGTATACTCAACAATCTGGAACGTTTTTCAGGTGACCGCGATTCTCCGGTGCTTGGAGGAGGAGGACAAACGTCGGCTACTGGCGCCTTTCCACTCTTCCTTTCTCACTGATACACCAGTGCTTTCAAGTGCACACGTGAGTCAAACCACCTGGCCGTCCCAGTTCGTATAGAATCACATTTATGTGAAGTCATTCATTAAAGCATTAGAGAACTACCGCCGTTCACGTGCGTGTGATGTGTCACTGTCCCATTCACGTAAATGGGGATGGTGTTTACGACAATCGTCACCAAACCACAAGAAAGATATCCCGGCATGCTGTGGTGCTCCTTGCGATGGTGAATCACGCCAGTGGTAGCCTCCTCTCTAGTGCTGTGATTATTAGATATATAATACAGTAGCATTGTATTTTTCAATACACATATATGCAAAGGATTCCCTATTAGGAGGTGGGGCGAAATTTCATCAAAGCGTTCCCCTTTGGTCGATCTAATAGTCGATCTAATAATAACGGCATGCTTCAAAATGAATAAAACTAAAAAGAGAGAACCGCCCAAGCATTCGGTACAGATGGTTAACCAGCGAAGCTCAAGCGTGCGGCCACAGGCGGTTGCAGACGTCGCAGCCGAAGCCAAAGGGCCGTCCGAGAAACTCCTGCCGAAACTGGGCGTTGGCCCGGCGAAAACGGCGGCACGGCTGCGAAGGGACTGACGGCGCTCCCACCAATGGCGCGTGTGATTGGGTGTAACGAGGAGAATGACGTAACTGATGGAGGAGCCAATGGAGACCGTTATTCTATCTCGGGGGCGGGGGGGGGGGCGCAGAGCCATATACAGCTCTCAGTCTACTTCGTCCTGTTGCTGACAAGCCTGAAGGAAATGTGGAGCTGGGCAACCTTTCTCTTTGGTCTGCTCTTTCTTCATGCCCTCTCTTCCACTTTTTTTCCTTGTCACTCTCCATATTTATATTTCTGTTAATTTTTTTGGTCCCACTTTTTCCCCTTTCTTTCTTGATATTGCTCGCCTGCCTCCTCGTTTTACATTTTTGTTCGTGGTTATGCCTGCGTTGCGTCACGCGACGGCAGCCGAGCCCGCACAGAGCTCGGCGCGTAATACCGTCATCGAGGCGCTCGAAGAACAATATAAAAGAAGACTTCTCTGAGGAGCGAGCGCGTGTTCAATATTCTGTACAGATGGCTGTGCCATATCTGGTTTCGCCTGCGTTACGCCCAGCAACAGCATATGTTCACAGCATGTGACAGACTGGCCTTCCAAAAGTGTTCCGTGCTTAAAAATGAAATGATGCGATGACGTTCTTGCCATAGTGACCTCTTTGGTTCCTGCGTTTCTGCGGGTAAAGATGAAAAGAGAACAGTCCTTGGAATGTGACTCCGGGGCCTTCGGCCGCCGTTATCCCCCAAAACCTGCGTGGCCACAACCCTACTTTTTCAGCAATGATAGCTCGGGTCTGACTAAGAAAAAAAGCGTAGTGTGAACTTCTCCTCCTCCCGCCGCTATTGTTATTACGACTGTCACCATTCCCCTACCCACCCCCACGCGCACGCTTATGATAAAAGATTATACCAGGTGGAAAAGTGTAAACTTAGGGGCTCGTTATTTTTGGTATACACAACACAATGAGAATTAACAGATAATAATGTCAGGGAAAGTATAGGGGTTGATATTAGAAGTAACTGTAATGTAAGTGTGATGAAAGTGGACGAAAAGATAACTTGCCACTGGCAGGATCCAAACCTGCTAGTGTTCCACACTCACCGCCGTGGCAACAGGTGGCGCTGACTGACGCTCTAATGTAGAGTTACTGTATATGCTACCTTTAGGTAGCAGAGTTGCGCTGGGTATGCCATCTTGGGTTCAAATGTCTTGCGGGAAAGCCACTCGCACCCACGTAGGAGCAACGCTCGCGCTTCAGAGTGCCACATTGTCCGTTAATATTGAGCAACTACAGTATTAACATGGCTTTATTCATTCTTCGCTTTCTTTCTATTTTTTAAAGGTATGAGTAAAACTAGGTTGCTCCGGTAACACCTAGAAGCCTTGATTTGATGCTTACGTTCTCGGTATGTAATAATAATACAAAGTGCCTCGGCTCGTTGAACCAGTAAGATGGTTGGTTTGAACTAGCTTCTTTATTTATGGTTGGTTACTCTAGCTTCGTATTCTTTTACACTGTTTTTTCCATTTACAATTATGAAATTATTTTTGCACTTTTGATCGCTATTGAACCAGTTAGGGATGAATTTTTTTCATCGTGTTGGACTCATTTGTTAACTATGTGAGGGAGCCAGGTGTAGTTTTATTGCCTTCAACTAACTCGAGCTTGATAGTGATTGAGAGTACCCGTGCGCCACCCATATTACGCGCGGCTCTCTATTACGCTCGCATTACAATCACGGTTCACGACAGCTGATTTGAATTGTTATTCAACAGCCCTGTCGCGCCCAACATTCCTTTCTCTTAAGGTTTGAAAGCTGCATCGAATTCACGTAATTCACGCGCTGGCCACAACACCTTGCCGATTTGAATAAGTATATTTTAACTTGTTCTCCCTTTATTTGTAGTGCTATACCAATCGGACCAATTGGAACGTATGCATCAGACACACGCTGACCAACTCTGCAGGTATAACGTAATCACTGCATCTGTGGGTAATACATATTTAGCAAGTTCGCAGAGCCATGGATAGATAAAAAAAAGTCAAACATTTATTCCTTTCTCACTCAACAATTAATCTTTTTCTGGCAACATCCACTGCACCCGCGTTTAATCACATGGACTGTAAGTAGTACAATTTACCACAGAATGCACTTGATACCACACTTCTCCCGACCAACATGACTACAGTACGGAATAAGTGCGGCAAGAATAACAACAGCCGATGTCAACCAAGCTTGATGTGCACGGAATCACCACAGCGTTGGCTTCTCCGCAGTGCAGTTGAACCACTCATGACCACGTGATGGCGCTCGGCGAATAGGGGCACTGAACTCCTGCAGGTGAAGTGAGCGGCGCCCGGAAAACAGTGGCGCAACTCTGCTACCTAAAGGTAGCATATACAGTAACTCTAATGTAGGGTTCCTTGATGCACGCGCCCGCCTCCGCCGCCTTGGAGAGTGGAGACAACAGCGTCGTCTGCTACGGCGTCCGCCATCAGGATTCCTTCCACGATGGGCAGCCAACGGGTGTCGCGCGGCTGCAAACAGTGTTTGTTTTGTCGAAGCGTTAGGTGCTCAAGCAACATGGGATAAATACAAAGTATCCACATCGGAAGTGTGAAAGTCTCAGATTTCTATTCTCTAGTCTTCATTTTTAATGCACCATTGGCAGCTTCAGTTTCTCGCGGCTGAACATTGCCGTCCACGCCAGCCACGTTAAAACCTTCAATTGGCATCTTTTTGGACTAGTTAGTAACTAGTAATAAAGGCTAAAGATGTGAAGCACACACACCCAAGTTCTATGATCTGTCATGTGTCTGTGTGTTGTGTGCCCTCCACCAATTTGCCAGCCGACAAACAAAATAAAACAGAAAAATAACGTTCTGTTCTGAGAAAAGAGATGTACTGCGATTGCGTAACTTATAATTCAAAATTGAATAATTCGAAAGCAAGATATGCAAATATCTTGTTTTGTAATCATTCATCAGCTACCTTGTTTACAAACCGCACCCTGCAACGCACAGTATTTGGAATTTTGATTTCATTTTATTTACATTACTCTAAACAGCATATTGTCAAAAAAATGTGAGAACATATTATAGAATTCGATGCTCTACATGTAGTTTTTGTGGCAAAAATTATGACTAGCACGCAGACGTTGACTATCAAACCAGGTTTAGCGTGTTTTCCGTAGGAATATATCGTAAATTGGTAGTTTTTATAAAGCGTTCATTGATATTGTTAAAATGAAGCGACCACACGACTTTGCAATAACGTGAAAGCAAATTGCATTCAATATACGGCAGTTTAAGATGTCACAGATTCATTTTGACCACTTATTACACTTTAAAAAACAAGCGCTACAGCTCGCTGTCAGTTAGCTGCAGCGCATGTCTTTTCTAGACAGCCGGCGATTCTCCAGTCAAAGCACGTTTGGCCACGCCAACCCGGCCGGCAGGTTGATGCTGTGAAAGCCAATGAGTTAATAAGAAAGAAGTTGAAGAGTCTTGGTTAAAAAATAACAGGCGTAGTGACAAAATATTTTGGACAATGAACTGACGAGATGTTCGCTTTCATGCGATGTTACAAGAACAAATAGTAGAAGGTGCCCGTAGCAAAAAGCGCACAACGTAGGCGCACATCTTCACGCAACTGCAGCTTGTGTACAACAAGACATTATTAAACACGCGTTTTGTGCTATCTAAAAGGAACGAGTTAAATACGCATGTACACAGCACGTAAACGAACGTATATTGCACTCGGTGCTTTGGTGATTGTGGTTGAGCCTGATCGGTATCAAATTTTTAAACAGTGATTGGCGTCCTTCTGCAGCGGGCGTAAGAGTGTCTATCACATTAGGCTCGAACGTGTTCAAAAATACCCATGGGATGGTGCTTTAAGTTATAACTCTCGAAATGCGGAAATGGCATAACTTAAGCTGCACAAACACTAACCGTCCGTGGGTTGCCACTTGTCGCGCTTAATCTTTAGCAGCCACAAGAGTCGCCTTGTCGTATCTTTAGGAAATCTGAACATCCTTTTAGCCATTTCACGAGCGGTTTGTGCCCTGTGGCACGCAACACCCGAGTATTTTGTCCGAGAAAACACCGCGCACGTGTCTTACTCAACCAACCGTGACGAGACGTGGGGAGCCGAATGGCGGCACTCACCCCTTCGAAGAGGGACTCCACCTTGCAAGGAGGCGCGCGCTTCGAGGAACCTACTCCAATGTAACTCCAACGTAGAGAAGACACTGCGTTGCATTTCGCACTGGGTTTTGAGGGTGAGAGTGCGGAGATGAACGGAGGAGTGGCGGAGCGCACTAAGCGGTGCTTGGAAAAATGGAGATTGTTAGAAGAGGCCATGGAAGAACGTCGCGAAGTGAACGGACGCCCCCCCCCCCCTTTTTTTTTCCTTTTTCTATTATAGTGTAGGTCGTCCCTCACATCTTTCTTAATAGTTTTTTTTTGTTTTTCTCGGAACTTCGGTTTTTATATTCCTGTATTTTTTATTGCCAAGCTGCCATACATGCGGCAACCCATTATAAAGGGAATAGCACCACGTCATCGTCATCATTATCATCATCAAAGAATTAATGCAGTTATATATTCTATAAAGGGTACATGAAGATTAGCGCCACCACACACACACACACACATTATATATATATATATATATATATATATATATATATATATATATATATATATATATTTATATGAGATCAACCAGACAATAATGCCAAGGAAAGTATAGGGGAAGTTAGGCCAATTGTAATATAAATATGAAGAAAGAAAAGTGGGTGAAAAGATAACTTGCCGTGGGGAGGATCCGAGCCTGCGACCTTCAAATAACGCGTTCGATGCTCTGCTCTACCACTGAGCTACCACGACAGCTATCCGCCCAGCCACTTTATTGGGTATCTATGTGAATTTAAACGTGGGAGTGTCAGTCAACGCCACTAGTAGCCATGGCGGCGAGTGTGGCACACTCTTTATGAGCCTGTTTGGCGTCACGTAGCTCGCGAACTTATTACGAGCTGTCAGCTGACCAATAGTCCCTCGTATACAACCTAAAGGCACGAAGTCAGCCAGTACGAGACCCTCGGTAATGAATAAGGGAAACAAGTGTATACCTAAGGGCTCATTTTTTCGTCTTTAGACACAATATTAGCGAGATCTAAGACAACAATGCCGAGGAAAGTATAGGGGAAGTTATCAGGCCAATTGTAATGTAAATGTGAAGAAAGAAAAATGAGTGAAAAGATAACTTACCGCATATATATATATTGTACCGAAGCATAGTGGCGCCAGCTCTGTGCCAGCGTGAAAGAAGACGTTGACGTCCGTGTGTGGCTCGTGCTTGCCGGGTTCCTGCCTGTACCAGCTTGTTGCGGCTAACGTTTCTGGAATAATAACCTGTGTTTTTACGCAACCTTGCTCGTTGCATTTGGTGGAAACGTGCTGGGTAACGTCCTGGAGCTCCGCAGCCGTAAGCTACCATCTCAGTCCACGATTACCGAGCGCGTCGATCCCCCACAAGGCTCTTCCACGCTGCCACCCGTCATGTGTTCTGGTGTACTTCGCCTGCGTGACCCACCAGTATACAACGGTACTGAAGATCAAGATGTCGAGAACTGGCTGGCAGAGTACGAGCATGCCAGCGCGATTAACAAGTGGGATGACCCGGCGAAGCTGATTCACGTCATCTTCTACTTGACGGATTTGGCCAACCTATGGTTCACCAACCACCAAGCCGACATCCCCACCTGGTCGGTTTTGAAAGAGGCCGTCACCTCGTTTTTCGGTCGTCCAGCCATGCGTAAGCTTCGCGCTGAACTGGGACTGCGGGGACGATTTCAGCGAAATGGTGAGAGCTTCACAAGCTACATTGAGGATGTGATCAGCCTCTGTAGGCGAGTTGATGACAGGATGACGGAGGCTGACAGAATAAAGAACATAATGAAAGGCATTGATGACGACGCTTTTCATATGCTTGTGGGCAAAGACCCACAGACCGTCACGGCCTTGATTCAGTTATGTCAAAGTTTCGATGAGCTGCGCAAGCAACGAGTTTCTACACGTCGCGCTAATGCGCAGACAGCTGATATTTCGGCCTTGGAGTGCAAAAGCAGTGGCCCCGACTACAGCGTGTTAATGCCTCAAATTCAACAGTACATCCGGGAGGAAGTTGCTCGACAGCTCTCTCTTGTCGCCACCATCAACGAGACCCCCACAACACTGGACCACTCACTTCGCCGTGCTATTCAGACGCAAGTTGCCGAGGCTCTCCCTTCGCCCACATCCCCAATATCAGTGGCTGCACCGCTGACTTATGCAGAAGCCGTCCGCCGACCTTCTGCCCAACCGCCGCTCCCTTCATACAGTCCAGCCACCAACTACTACAGGTCACCAGTTTCAGTTTATCCGGTAAATCGGCCCATTCCACCACCTCGAGCACCTGCCAACTCTTGGCGTACTCCGGATAACCGGCCCATCTGCTACAACTGTGGTATTCCAGGACATGTCGCGCGCTACTGTCGTCGCCGTGGATTCTATTTTAATGATGTGCAGCATTCTGGCAACATACCTCGGCCATCAGAATCGCATGTGACACCTGATTCGCATGACCCCCGCTCACGTCGACCAGACTTCAGCCGACGTCAATCTCCTTCACCCCGTCTTCGGTCTCCTTCCCCCATGCTTCGCCGTTCCAACCACGCCCAGGAGGAAAACTGACAGTCGCAGTTCCTGAGGCAAGAGCTGCGCCACCGACGAAATTTCCAAGGCCTCATCTATCGCCCCCTAACGAGATTGCCGTGTTTGTGGACGATTTCGCCACAACTGCTCTTGTCGACACAGGTGCCGCTATTTGTATAATCAGTGAAGTGTTATGCCGCAAACTGAACAAAGTGACGACTCCACTGGTTGAAATTTCTTTACGCACGGCGAGTTCGCAACACGTCCAACCTTCTGCCACATGCACTGCTCGTGTTGTGATTCAAGGAGTGCTTTACATCGTAGAATTTGTCGTCCTTCCGCATGCGTCACATGAAATCATCCTGGGATGGAACTTTCTTTCCGCTAATCATGCGGTTGTCGACTGCGCTCGTGCTCAACTCGTTTTGTTTCCATTCAGCACGACATTCATAGATCTCCCTCGCTCACCCAAAAAGGTGATCGTCGCCGCTGACGTCGTCATTTCTGCTTTTTCGGTCACCGCGGTATCTCTTTTGTGCAACTCCGTTTCCGATTCAACTGCCCTATTTATGCCGTCACAAGAATGCGCTCGTCGCCGGAACCTTGTCGTCCCGTTTGCCGTCATAACACTTGCCGATGGCTCCAGTGCCGTGTACGTGTGCAATCCGTTCCCTTGTCCCGCTACCTTATTGCATGGCGAATGCATTGGGAGTCTTGACACTTATGATGACATCTTTCCTTTCGATGCCCGTTCTGATACGACACCGATGTCCGTGGATGCTGTCGCAGCTGGCACCGCACCCTCACTACCTGACGAAGACGTTCTGTTGCGCAGCGTAGACACCGGCCTTACGCAAGACCAGCGCAATCAGCTCATTCAACTACTTGACCGTTTCCGCGCCTCCTTCGACCACGGACAACCTCCCTTGGGACGCACGTCAGTTGTCGCTCACCATATCGACACCGGTCATCATACTCCACTTCGTCAGCGCCCCTACCGCGTCTCGCAGGCCGAGCGTGACGTCATCACTCAACACGTCGACGAGATGCTGCAACGTGGTGTTATTCAGCACTCACACAGTCCTTGGGCTTCGCCAGTGGTCCTCGTGCGAAAAAAGGATGGCTCCATCAGGTTTTGCGTGGATTATCGTCGACTAAACAACATCACACGCAAGGATGTTTATGCCCTGCCACGCATTGATGACGCCTTGGATTGCCTTCAAGGTGCGGAGTTTTTCTCTTCACTGGATCTGCGCTCTGGATATTGGCAAGTACCAATGGCTGAACCAGACCGTCCAAAAACGGCGTTTGTGACCCCTGACGGCTTATATGAATTTAATGTAATGCCCTTCGGTCTTTGCAATGCGCCTGCGACTTTTGAAAGAATGATGGACAGTGTCCTCAGGGGACTTAAATGGCACATCTGTCTTTGCTATTTAGACGACATAGTTGTATTCTCGGCGAATTTCGAAACTCATCTTTCCCGTCTGGAACAAGTTCTCCAGTGCCTTACGGCAGCCGGGTTGCAACTTAACTTCAAGAAATGTCGTTTTGGCGCCCGCAAACTCACAATTCTCGGCCACGTCGTTTCAAAAGAAGGAATATCGCCAGATCCTGCCAAACTGCGTGCCGTTGCCGAGTACCCCAAGCCTACTACCCTAAAGGAGCTTCGTAGTTTCATAGGCTTGTGTTCCTATTTTCGGCGTATCATTCGCAATTTTGCCTCTATAATTGCCCCTCTGACTCAGCTTCTCTCCCGTAGCACGGACCTCTCTGGCTGGAATTCCCACTGCGATGAGGCATTCACGGCGCTACGCCGGCTACTCATCTCTCCGCCAGTTCTCCGCCACTTCGATCCCAATGCACCCACTGAAATTCACACGGATGCAAGCGGTGTCGGCCTCGGTGCCATTCTCGCTCAACGCAAGGATGGCTGCGACGAGTACGTTGTCGCCTATGCCAGCCGTACACTAACGAAGGCAGAGTCCAACTATTCCGTCACGGAAAAGGAGTGCTTGGCTATCATTTGGGCTATAGGAAAATTTCGCACCTACCTTTACGGACGCCAGTTTGATGTTGTCACAGATCACCATGCCTTATGCTGGTTAGTGTCCATGAAAGATCCTACTGGCCGCCTCGATCGTTGGGCTTTACGCCTTCAGGAATACGATATCCGTGTTGTTTATCGCTCAGGACGCAGACATTCAGACGCCGATGCACTATCCCGTTCTCCACTGCCTCCTGACCTTGCCTGCTTATCAACTGCCATTTGCGATTCGACATCGTTGAGCATCACTGACATGCCATTCGAACAGCGCAAGGATCCCTGGATCAATTCTTTGCTCGACGTCCTCTCTCACAGTTCGTCAGAAACGACTTCACGCTCCCTCTCTCGTCAAGCAAGACACTTTGCTGTCCGTGAAGGCTTGTTGTATCGCCGCAATTACGTGACGGATGGCCGTAGGTGGCTCCTTGTCATCCCTCGTCATTTGCGTTCGGACATCTGCGCTGCCTTTCACGATGACCCCCAGTTTGGCCACGCTGGAGTATTTAAGACTTACTCTCGCCTTCGTCTAAGATACTACTGGCGCGGCATGTATCGGCACGTTCGCCAGTACGTTCGGTCATGCACCACGTGCCAACGACGCAAGACGCCTTCTCACAGCACTGCTGGCCCTTTGCAACCCTTAACCTGCCCAGCGAGACCATTCGACCGCGTCGGAATTGATATTTATGGTCCTCTACCCAACTCTCTTCGAGGCAACCGGTGGATTATCGTCGCCGTGGATCATTTAACACGCTACGCTGAAACATCTGCGCTGCCTGCTACCACTGCGAAAGACGTTGCGTCCTTTCTTCTTCACCATCTCATTTTGCGACACGGTGCACCTCGTGAATTACTCAGTGACCGTGGACGCGTGTTTCTCTCGAACGCCGTCGACGAGCTACTCAAGGCATGTCGCACTGTCCATAGGAAATCCTCGGCATACCATCCCCAAACCAATGGCATGACAGAACGCTTTAACCGTACCCTTGGAGATATGCTTGCCATGTACGCCTTTGACGACCACACTAATTGGGACCAAGTGCTCCCTTTTGTCACGTACGCGTACAACTCTGCGCCACAAACAACCACTGGCTTTTCTCCTTTCTTCCTTCTGTACGGACGTGAGCCATTATGCTCCATGGACACCATTCTCCCTTACAGGCCTGATGTTTCCGAAGCGACGCCTGTTTCCGAAGCAGCTGCTTATGCCGAAGAGTGTCGTCAACTCGCTCGCTCATTTACCGCACAAGACCAATGGCGCCAGAAAACTGACCACGATTCCTCTGCGTCTACTGTACACTATAACCCAGGAATGCTGGTTTGGCTCTGGGTCCCGTCTACCCCTCCCGGTCTTTCCCCGAAGCTTTCGTCGAAATACCATGGCCCCTACCGTGTGGTGCGGCAAACATCTCCTGTCAACTATGAAGTTGAGCCCATTGATCCACCCTCGGACCAACGCTGCCGTGGGCGTGAAACAGTACACGTATCACGCCTCAAACCGTGCTATGACCCCCTTGTCGTGTCCTTTCCCTAGGTCGCCAGGTTGGCTCCTTTCTGCGCGGGGAGTAATTGTACCGAAGCATAGTGGCGCCAGCTCTGTGCCAGCGTGAAAGAAGACGTTGACGTCCGTGTGTGGCTCGTGCTGGCCTGGTTCCTGCCTGTACCAGCTTGTTGCGGCTAACGTTTCTGAAATAATAACCTGTGTTTTTACGCAACCTTGCTCATTGCAATATATATACTATATTGCCACGCTGTGTGATGGCATGCTGTGGCTGCGTAAACAGTTGTCCATTTCGAGTTCCTGTCTATCGTTTCCTCTCGCGACAGACTGATGGACATGCTGGGTACTGTACTGCAACGACTTCTGCCTGCTGGTCCTGAACCAGAAGCAACCACCGCCAGTGCACCAGGGTCTGCTGATATCCATCAAAGCAGCCACCGCCTTCAAAGACTACCACCACAGTACAGCCCGTTGGCAAGTACCATGAGGACAATGTTTGCCACATCCGCAACCCAAACCGAGCATGACCAATTTGCTGGCGTACCCTCTGTAATCAACACGGGAGCTGATTACTCGGTGATGAGTGCTTCATTGGCCACACGTCTACACAAGGTGCTGACAACGTGGGACAGCCCTCAACTAATCACCACTGGAGGGCACCTCGTATCCCCTATAGAAAGGTGAACCGCCAGGCTTGAGACTTGTGCGTCGGCTTTTGTCATTCCTTGTACTGCCCAATTGTTCTCGGCTGGTCATTTTGGGAATGAATTTTCTGCAAGAGTATGGAGCGATAATTAATCTGCGTGATTTGTTCGTCAGTTTTGCTAACTATGTTTCTCCAGATTCCGACATTGAGGACAAACATCGTGGAGCGGCCTTACGCGTAGTTGATGATTGCGTCACGTTGCCACCTCGCAGTAGTATCTTCGTGCTTGTTGAGTGTCCACGGGAGCTATCAATTTCGGGCGTCGCCGAAAGTAACCTGACGTTATTGCTTGATCGGGAAGTCGCCATTGCTCGAAGTCTCGTTCAACTCCGAAATGACCAGACTACGCTTTTAATTACGATCTTCAGTGGCGAATACAGGCATTTTGCGAAATGCACAACCATAGCTTACTTGAAGGCATTAGATGATTTGGACGCCTTCCCTTTGATTACGACGATCTCGACTAAGAACTGCTGCGATACTGACGTGACTAGTCGCCTCAACATCAATCGTCAGTTAGAAGAACCTAAGAGGGCAAGGCTTCTCAGTCTCCTCTCATCCTTTAGTGACTGTTTTGCCACTACGTCGAAAGTCCGGTAAACCACTCTAATGAAACACAGAATTATCACTGAGCCTAACGTCCAACCAGTGCGCCAACATGCTTACCGCGAGTCGCAGAAGGAGCAGGATGCCATCAGTTATCAAGTGAAACAAATGCTCGACGACGACGTAATTCAACCATCGACCAGTCCTTGAGCGTCACCAGTTGTTCTGGTTAAAAAGAAAGATGGTTCACTACAATTCTGCGTGGACTACCACAAACTAAACAAGATAACGAAAAAATGCGTATATCCTCTTCCCCGCACTGATGACTCCTTGGATCGCCTGTGGCACGCCCGTTACTTCTCTTCCATGGATCTCCGTAGCGGATATTGGCAGATTGAAGTAGATGAACGGGACCGAGAAAAAACAGCGTTTATTACACCTGACGGTCTATATGAATTTAAAGTTCGCCTTTTTGGCCTGTGCTCTGCTCCAGCCACGTTCCAACTAATGATGGACCCAGTTTTATGTGACCTGTACTGGCACTTGCTTTAGTGTATTTAGACGATGTAGTCGTTTTTCTACGACTTTTGAACAGCATATTGAGCGGCTTCAGACAGTTCTTCTGGCTATTCGCTCTGCCGGCCCCTCTATAATACCAGAAAAGTGTTATTTTGAATATGAGGAACTCAAATTTCTTGGCCACATTGTCAGCAGCAGTGGTGTTCGCCCCGACCCTGTGAAGGCTATGGCAGTTGCATTGTTCCCGATACCGAGAATAAAGCATGATGTACGCCGCTTTCTGGGCCTTTGTGCTTATTACCGCCGCTTCGTGCCGAATATTTCGAAAATCGCCGACCCTCTACAACAACTCGTCAAGTTGTTGTAGAGGGTCGCCTGGGGTCCCAAAGAATCAGACGCTTTCCGCGACCTTCAACAACGCCTACAAACGCCACCGATCCTTGGTCACTTCGACACCGTAGCAGACACAGAAGTCCGCACTGAAGCGACTAACCTTGGCCTCGGAACTATTCTCGTGCAATAACAAGATGGCCTGGAACGCGTCATCGCCTACGCTAGACGCACGTTGTCATCTGCGGCGAAGAACAACTCGACGGCTAAAAAAGAATGTCTGGCGGTTGTATGGGCCATAACAAAATTCAGGCCCTACTTGCACGGACGCCCCTTCCGAATCGTCAGTGACCACCATTCTCTCTGCTGGCTAGCGAATCTGAAAGATCCTTCGGGCCGTCTCGCAAGATGAAGCCTTCCGTTACAGGAATTCAATATAACGATGGTTTACAAGTCTGGCCAGAAACACACCGACGCTGACTGTGTTTCGCGCACATCCATCGAGATCGCGGAAGAAGACAAGGATGAAGACTTCAGCTGCCTTGCTATTCTCGCATCATTAAACGTGGTGAGCCGCAACGCGAAGACTTGGAACTACAACCACTGATCCAATACCTTGAGGGACATCGCCCACAACCCCTACGTCAGTTTGCGCGTGATTTGTCATCTTTCTGTCTACGCTAAGACATTCTCTACAAGCGCAACTTTCATGCAACGAAAACTGTTTACCTCCTCGTCGTTCCTGCAGCTCTCCGCGATAATATTTTGCGTGCTTGTCACGTCGAGCCACCGTCAGGGCATCTTGGCTTCGCACGTATTTTGGCACGGATTTTGGACAAATACTATTGGCGGAAACTTACAAAAACCGTCCGGCAGTACGTCAAGACATGCGTAGTCTTTCAGCGCCGCAAAAATACAACGACGAAGCCAGTCGGTCTGCTTCTGCATTTACGACCCCCTCATGCACCTTTTGAAAAGGTTGGAATGAATTTACTCAGCCCATTTCTGAAGTCCGCTGGATTGTGGTTGCCACTGATCATTTGACCAGATTCTGTGTAACACGAGCCACCCAGCGAACAACTGCTTCCGATGTGGCTGACTTTTTTTTATCAAGAACATCGTTCTCCGCCACGGTACTCACGCTGTTGTCATCACAGATCGTGGTACAGCTTTTACGGCACAGTTGCTCCGAGGGATCCTGTTGCTGTGCGAAGCAACGCACCGAACAGCAACTGCGTACCACCCGTAGACTAACGGGTTAACCAAACGCCTTAACAAAACGATTGCAGATATGCTTTCGATGGATGTCGCCAAGGATCAGAAAAATTGAGATGAAATCTTCCCGTATATAACATTGGCCTATAATACGGCGCTGCAGGAAACCACCAGCTTTGCTCCTTTTCGTCTGGTTTACGGCCGCGACGTCACCAGAATGCTTGACACCATGCTGCAACTAACTCTGCCGGACATGATTACACCGGACGCAGATGTATTCATTCAGCGTGCCGAAGACGCCCGGCAGCTGGCGCGCTTTCACAATTTATCGCTGCAAAGTCAAGATGCTCGCCGGTACAACACCCACCACCGAGCAGTAAAATACGAACCCGGTGACCTAGTCAGGATTTGGACTACTATACGTCAACGTGGACGCTCAGAAAAATTGTTATGTTGGTACTTCAGACCCTACCGATTTATTCATCACCTCGGGGAAGTGAACTACGAAGTTGTCTCAGCAGACACGTCGCACCACTCTCGTAGACACCGCTCATCGGATGTGGTTCACGTCTCCAGGATGAAGTCGTAGTATTCGCGTCGACTGCAAGTCAAGAACTTTGTGATGTGGCACTTGCCTTCAAGACATTTGTACGTTGCTTTCTTGGTTCTTTATTTTTCATCTCGTCCTTTTTCTTTTCAATGGACACAGACATTTTTGACTACCTTTCGTTGTTTTTCGGAGCCGCGGCATTCATGCAATGTGTCTTGTTTTTTTTTTTGGGGGGGGGGGGATAGGGTAATGCGTGGCAGAAGAGGAGAGCGAAGAAGTGAAAGGCTGCTGTGGCTCAGTAAACAGTTGTCCACTTTGAGTTCCGGTCCATCGTTTCCTCTCACGACATTATATATATATATATATATATATATATATATATATATATAGTGTAATGATGACAAAGCGGCGATCGTGCTCGGCGCATACCTGGAAGAGAAGGAGGACGAGGAAGAGGGGGCAGATAAAGAACAGCCGGCCTGCAGCAAAGGCGTTGTCTCTTTGTCTTATTTCTCCTCGTTACAATGGCGCAGCCGACAGGCTTGGCAGCATTCCGAAGGCGGTCTATGGCCATGCCCCACTTCTTTTGGTCCGTCCACGCTGCGTGATCTCCGACAGCGTTGACGGTTGCCACCCATTCCTTGGCATCGTCCTGGAAGCCGCGAAACTCCGGTAGCTCGAAGGAAATCGGCGATGGCGGGACTGCGGGCAAAACTCCGAAATGTGCCCACGCCAAGCAGTTCACTTGCTCTGATACCTCCGTGAGAGAACGCCCGAGATTGCGACGGTTCTCGGGCGAGCTTACCTCGAAGTTTTGTGAGGCGGCCGCAGCCAACATGGCATTGAGTGCGCACAATGTTGGCAAGATGGCAGGACATAGCTGGGAGCTCGACGCTATGAGGGCGTTGGTCGTGACGCGGAGTTGCGCGATGGTATGCTGCAGCTCCGCTGCGCTGTCGTGTGATCCGCACGAAGAGCCAAGGCCCGCCTCTGCGGAGGATACAGTGACTGCGGTACTCGAGGTGGTACAATTGCTGACCAAGGACGCGTGGACGGCGTCCCTTGGAAATCCAGCTGTGGTAGGAATCGTGGACATGGGTTCCAGGGCGCTGGAAGCGTCAACGACGTTCCCAGGCAAGCGGAACCCGTGTGATGAGTTGTGACCTGGTACTGTGGCGTAGATGAAGCGGTCTTGCGCCGCCGGGTAGGCCTCGACGCCGTACACGGTGGGTGCTTGAAGCGCCGACAGGTTGCCAGGTATGGAGGAGGCATGTACGCCATCCCTAGGTGAGAGAGGCCCGTGCGCATGGTTGCCGCGACGTGTCGCGTCCCAGGACAAGTTTCCCGGAACCACAACGGAGGCCTGGACGCCATCCGTCGGTGCTGGGATCGATGCTGGCCGCGACGGACGCCTTGCGGGTTCCATCAGCGAAGAAGCGTGACGGCGTTCCTTATCGTGAACTGGTACCGGTAACGGGTGCTGGAGCCGCCGAGGAGGCCTTGACGCCGTCCCCGAACGGTGGTGTCAGTAAACAGCTGCCGAGGAGGGCTTGACGCCGTCCTCAAGCGACGCTTACCGCGGCTGCACGTCGGCGGGCGTTCTGGATGACGAAACCGAGACGTAAGCCGTTTTCTTCGTCGACTGCGCCATTGTAACGACGAGAAATAAGAGACAACGCCTTTGCTGCAGGCCGGCTGTTCTATTGTAACGACGAGAAATAAGAGACAACGCCTTTGCTGCAGGCCGGCTGTTCTTATTCTGCTTCGTCTTCCTCGGCTTCCCCTTCGTCGTCTTCCGTCACCCTGCCTGCGCCCTTGCCTGAGCCCCACTATTTATTATCATTACACTCGGCCCCGACTGCGAGCCTCGTGGGTTACCGACAATGTCTCCGGTGGGCGGCATTGACTATTCCGGGGTGGCCGGGCTCGGCCAAGCTGATATTTCACATGGAAGTTTGTTGAAGGAGATTCCGGAGGACGACACTGGCTGTGACGTGATGGTCGGTGCAGGCGTCGTCCACGATGGGGCCAACGCTGTTGACTTGGACAAGATGCCGCTAGCAGGAGATACAGACTCCTGCAAAGTGGCCGCGTTGGTTTAATCTCGTCGGTTTGAGCATCCTGTCGCAGTCGTGTTACAAATGCTGGAAATAGTCCACGCTGCACCGTCACCTGCTGCACTGAGCGTCGACGCCTGCGTTGCTTGCGGTGTGGCAAGGGGCGTCGGGGTGTCTTTGTAGTCATCTGAGAGCCGAGTTCAGGTTGCAGCTTGAGAGGCAACGCGTGCTCTTGCAGCACTGCCTTTGTCGGACTCATGCTCAAGCTGCTTATTCCTATAGTTTCACGTGCAGTAGAGCCTTCATTGTCAGATGACCTGTCACTAACCGGAAGTATTACCTTCTCTGGTAGGTCTTTGCTGACAGTGACTTTGAAGGAGGCGGCGCTTAGCGTGTGGCAGACGTCCGCACACTCGGCCACAGACTGACGTGATATCAGGAGATGTCGCTTCGAAGTGAGGGTCAACACTGTAGGGTTGTTCGTCCCAGGGTAGGTGGTTAAATTGGCTGTCGGGAAGCTGCAAAATACAGCTGAAGCCGCGAGGGTGGTCTCCTTCTGGGATCTATTCTCGGTAGCGGTCGCGTAAGACTGGGTGGTCGTGGAGAGGTGATGGTGACTCCGACCAAAAGCAGCTATGAGCTTGTCACTCCAGTCCACCCAGGATGTCTGCCGCACGCCTTCGTATCGATGCCAAGCCGCGGCAGCATTCCGAAGGCGGTCTATGGCCATGCCCCACTTCTTTTGGTCCGTCCACGCTGCGTGATCTCCGACAGCGTTGACGGTTGCCACCCATTCCTTGGCATCGTCCTGGAAGCCGCGAAACTCCGGTAGCTCGAAGGAAATCGGCGATGGCGGGACTGCGGGCAAAACTCCGAAATGTGCCCACGCCAAGCAGTTCACTTGCTCTGATACCTCCGTGAGAGAACGCCCGAGATTGCGACGGTTCTCGGGCGAGCTTACCTCGAAGTTTTGTGAGGCGGCCGCAGCCAACATGGCATTGAGTGCGCACAATGTTGGCAAGATGGCAGGACATAGCTGGGAGCTCGACGCTATGAGGGCGTTGGTCGTGACGCGGAGTTGCGCGATGGTATGCTGCAGCTCCGCTGCGCTGTCGTGTGATCCGCACGAAGAGCCAAGGCCCGCCTCTGCGGAGGATACAGTGACTGCGGTACTCGAGGTGGTACAATTGCTGACCAAGGACGCGTGGACGGCGTCCCTTGGAAATCCAGCTGTGGTAGGAATCGTGGACATGGGTTCCAGGGCGCTGGAAGCGTCAACGACGTTCCCAGGCAAGCGGAACCCGTGTGATGAGTTGTGACCTGGTACTGTGGCGTAGATGAAGCGGTCTTGCGCCGCCGGGTAGGCCTCGACGCCGTACACGGTGGGTGCTTGAAGCGCCGACAGGTTGCCAGGTATGGAGGAGGCATGTACGCCATCCCTAGGTGAGAGAGGCCCGTGCGCATGGTTGCCGCGACGTGTCGCGTCCCAGGACAAGTTTCCCGGAACCACAACGGAGGCCTGGACGCCATCCGTCGGTGCTGGGATCGATGCTGGCCGCGACGGACGCCTTGCGGGTTCCATCAGCGAAGAAGCGTGACGGCGTTCCTTATCGTGAACTGGTACCGGTAACGGGTGCTGGAGCCGCCGAGGAGGCCTTGACGCCGTCCCCGAACGGTGGTGTCAGTAACAGCTGCCGAGGAGGGCTTGACGCCGTCCTCAAGCGGCGCTTACCGCGGCTGCACGTCGGCGGGCGTTCTGGATGACGAAACCGAGACGTAAGCCGTTTTCTTCGCCGACTGCGCCATTGTAACGACGAGAAATAAGAGACAACGCCTTTGCTGCAGGCCGGCTGTTCTTATTCTGCTTCGTCTTCCTCGGCTTCCCCTTCGTCGTCTTCCGTCACCCTGCCTGCGCCCTTGCCTGAGCCCCACTATTTATTATCATTACATGTTGGCTACAGAGCCACCTTACGCAAGGCACAAGAACGTTTTTGGTGGCCGAAAATGGATAAAAGCGTGCGTTCATACGTTGCCAGTTGCGAGATTTGTCAGCAACACAAACGACGTCCTGGAGCTCGACATGGACTTCTTACGCCGATCAAGCCTCCAGAGACAATTTTCCACACGTTGGGCATAGATCACATCGGGCCTCTTCCAATGACGACAGCGGGCAATCGTTACATTATACTCGCTGTGGACTACTTGTCCAAGTTCGTAGAGGTCGCGGCCGTGCCTTCGCTTGCTGCTAGCCATGTCATCCGATTCCTGAAAGATCGCTTCGAATGGCGACACGGTCTTCCTAACAAGTTGATCTCAGACCGGTCGACCACCTTTCGCAGTCGCGAGCTCCGCACTTACCTACAACAAGCTGGAGTGGACCATCACTTCGCGTCGGCATACCATCCACAGGCGAACGGACTGACCGAAAGGTCGAACCAGACTATCCAGGCTAGACTCGCACCGTACTGTAAGAATCACAAACGAGGTGAGGCCGACTGGGATGATCATCTCCAAGCAGCTGCGTACGCAGTGAACACGGCGGCACACAGCTCCACAGGAATTTGCCCCTACGAGATTGTCTATGGTCAGCTCCCGCAACTGAATGCTACGTTCGGTTTGGACACTCCCGTTAAAGTAGGGCGTTCCGCTGCACGCCAGACACTTTGTCGCGATATCCGTGTGGAGGCGCGTAGGAGGATTGTGCATGCTCAACAGGCACAAAAGCGATACTACGACCGACGCCACCGTCCCGCGCCGAAATACAGTGTAGGTGATGAGGTGTGGCTACAGCGAGGTGCGCCATCGTCTTCAAACAAACTGCACCCAAAGTACGACGGCCCTTACATTATTTCTGAGCGCTTGGGAGATAACACTTGGCGAGTACGATCCACAGCTTCTGATACGCGCAGAGACAAGAGAAAACGGAATAACTTTACGGTGCATGTGTCGCGGATGAAGAACTGCATACGGCGGCAAACGTGACATTGGTTTGTGTTTTTCTTACAGGAGTAGACCAGCTGCAGCGTGGCCGAGTGTAATGATGACAAAGCGGCGATCGTGCTCGGCGCATACCTGGAAGAGAAGGAGGACGAGGAAGAGGGGGCAGATAAAGAACAGCCGGCCTGCAGCAAAGGCGTTGTCTCTTTGTCTTATTTCTCCTCGTTACAATATATATATATATATATATATATATATATATATATATATATATATATATATATATATATATATATATATATATATATATATATATATATCAGTGGTAGAGCACCGGTCACGTGTTATCGTAAGGTCGCAGGAGTTCGGATGCTACCATGGGCAAGTTATCTTTTCGTTCACTTTTTTTCTTCCCATCTACATCACGGTTACTTCTAATAACGTCCCCTATACTTTCCAAGGAATTATTATCTGATAGTTCTCATTATTGTTGTGTTTACTAATAGTATAGCGTCCTTTTATATTAAGTGTACCAGTACAATTTTCGATCATCTCTGATCATTCTGAAAAAAAAACAAAAACGTACAGGTATGAGTGAATGTCCGACGTAGTTAATGAGGTGTTATATTTCACAGAAAAATTTCGTGCTGCCTAGAGTGCACTTCAAACTTTAGACACCCAAGAAAAACTGTGCCATGCTAAAAAACTTTAATAATTTTACTGGTTTTGAGGAAATATTACGAAACATATTTTTCTTTAACATCAAGACGCTAATATTTTATGATTACGGTAGTTTGTTCATTTTTGTCTGAACTTTACCAATTTTTCTCTTAGGTGGAAAATTTCAATATTCTACATGTGTAGCGTTTTTTATAAAGATCACAATTTGTTCCGCAAGTGATATTTACATTTTCTGTTTTATAGTATTTATAATATATTACCGAAATACTTCGGGAGTGAAAGAAACGCTACCACTGCCAGAATATTGTGATAAATTGAAGAAAATAAATGCATTTGGACTCATATTGTGGTTTAATTTTCACAATGCAGCGGTCAAAGCAAAAATATGGCTTATATATAGTTGATTAGTATGTTTAATTGGTGTATATGGAGAAAGTATAAAAACAGGTGTTTTTATTTTAAAGGATCCTGAAAATTCATTCTTAGTCGTATACTTTAGGTATAGGTAGCCTGCCTTTGCCTCCACTTCACTGCCTAGTACACCAGCGCAAGGTTTCAGAGGAGACGTTTCGGCAGCGAATAATGCATGTCGTACAACTGCTTGTTACTTGTATTAGTAATACTACGGCGTAGAACGTCAAAAAGGGGCAATAGTGCTTATTTTATGGAACGGTATCTTGGCCTTGGGACCATCAAAGGGCAGGTTTTATACATCCGCTTCTTAATCCCAAGGGGCAGAATTACAATGCAGTCAATGGCCTTCGATACATAATTGGGGTGCACACATGGTGTTATGATATTTTATGACATAATTAGAGTATAGTTTACTTGAGCTGCTATAATGATGCTTATTGTATAGGCTGGTATATGTCATCTCTTAGCATTAGTGTGCAAGGTGAAACGATGTATCTTAGGTGTACACGTTAGAGCTGATTTGATATCATGCCCATCAATGACACTTAAGTCATCATTTTAGGAGGAATTTCATCCTTTTCATCCCGACTTCTTAATTATCTGAAGGTGCTGAAAATGTTTTAATAAAAAGTCCGTCTATGAATGGTTACGTGCTTTTAGCATTTTCAACATCCCAGGCTTTTGAAAAAGATAGATCAAAAGTTTAAATTGAAACCGAAAATGGCGAATTGTCAGTTATGAGTACGACATCAAATCATCTCCAATGTGAACTCCAGGGATACATCGTTTCACCATGCACACCAGTGGTAAGCGACCACGCATCGGCCTACATCTGAGACATCATAAAAACAGCTTAGGTAAACTTTACTGATATCGTAAATAATAATTAAACTGTGTGTAATAATCATCAGAAGCCATACATAACGTCCCAATATCGTATTGGAAACCATCGACTGCATTTTAATTATTCCCCTTCTTGAGATTAAGAAGTGGTTGTTATAGAGCCTGCTCTTTCAGGGTCCAAAGAGAACGTCCTTAAAATGAGTACTGTTGCCCCTTTTTGACGTTGCATACCGTAGCATTACTAAAACAAGTAACAAGCAGTTAATGACATGCATTATTCGCTGCTGCCACACCCCCGCTGGAACATCGCCCTAACGTGCTATACAGTGAAGGCGAGGCAACGGCAAGCTTCCTACTACCTTGTGATTGTTCAGATAGCAAATATTTTTCTTCATTAAACGAAGAACTTCCTTTTTGAAACTTTCTGCATGTTTTACTAACAAAGCATACTGTGCAACAATATGTAAGCGATATTTCTACTTTGAACGTTATGACTACAAAAGTTAAGCCGCCATATGAGTCAAAATGCTATTTTCCACGACTTTGTCACAATATTCTGGCACTGTTAGTGCTTCATTTGCTCCTGAATTCTCTTTCCCTGCGGCAGCTGCATTTCCGATGGAGGCGGAAATGTTGTAGGCCCGTGTACTCAGATTTGGGTGCACGTTAAAGAGCCCCAGGTGGTGAAAATTTCCGGAGCCCTCCACTACAGCGTCTCTCATAATAAAATGGTAATTTGAGGACGTTAAACCCCACAAATCAATCAATTAATGCTCCTGAAGTATTTTAATCACGTAATAAAAGAATCTATAAAACTGGTTAGGGAATATATGACTTGTGAAAAATTTTTGCTTTATGTGAAAAAAACACTAAACATGCACTATTGAAATTTTCCGCCAAAGCAAAAAATTGAAAAACAAAATAAAAAAAAAGGAATGAACCATTGAAGTCACGAAAGAACAGCTTCTTGAGAATAATGAAAAAATGTTTCCGTTGTAATTTCTCAGACTAGTAATAGTAAATAAATTATTCAGCGCGCCGCACTTTCACTTGGGTGCCGAAATTCTGTAGCACTTTTTAGGCAGCTCAAGCTTGTTTTTGTGAAGGACCACGCCTCTACAACTATTTCTAACATTAGCATATTGCCGCGTGCATAGCTGCATTTAGCGGCGAGATAGCAACGACGACGAAGAACGCGGTTTTGCTCGAGAGGCGCAGCGCAGGCGAGTGAAGAAGACGACAATCTTAACGGCTTTCTCTGAGAGCGTCTCTATAAGTTCCACTGTCCGTGTTTTTAAATAAACCATCTGTAATTTATAACCCGCGACACTGGTGGAGGAGCTGGGTACTACCACCTCATGGTCAGCACCCCTGTGAGAAGCCCCTAGTCCAGCCCTACGAGACAGCCACGCGTGGAGACGCCTGTGCACCGCTCAAGCCGTCGCCTTCAAGGTCTTCAACCGGAATTTGGCCTTTTAAAGGGAGCAACACTTTCAACAGCCACCCCTACTCAAGAAATGGCAAGGAGTCCTGCACAGGTGACTGTCCAGAATATGCGCATTCCTGAACCATTTCATGGCCGGCCGAATGAAGATGCGCAAGACTGGCTTGAGCAGTTTGAACCTGTAGCTAAATCAAACTACTGGAGCCTCGAGGGAAAGCTCTTCCACGTATACTTCGCCCTTGAAGACGGCGCGAAGACGTGGTTTATAAATCGGGAGGCAAAATTGACGACATGGGAGGAGTTTTGTCGTCGGTTTCTTGACACCTTCGGTAACGCGGACCAACGCGAAAACGCACAACGCCTTCTTGAAGGACGCACCCAACCGCTGCATGAAAGCGTCGCCATGTTTGCTGAGGATATGGTGCGTCTGTGCCACCGCGCGGACCCCAACATGCCCGAGGCTCGAAAGCTAAGCCATCTCACGAGGGGCGTCAAAGAGCAACTATTTGTTGGTCATGTGCGCAATCCGCCGACAACAGTGGACGAGTTCACCAGGGAGGCCACCGCAATAGAGCGTGCGCTGCAGCAACGGTACCGACAGTCTGATCGCCCCGCCACCGGCGCAGCTGCAGGGGCCACCGCACTTACCGCAAACGACTGTCGCGGGTTATAAATTACAGGGGGTTTATTTAAATCATGGACAGCGGAACTTATAGAGACGCTCTCAGAGAAAGCCGCTAAGATTGTCGTCTTCTTCACTCGCCTGCGCTGCGCCTCTCGAGGAAAGCCGCGTTCTTCGTTGTTACCATCTCGCCGCTAAATGCAGCTATGCACGCGGCATTACCCTCCCGCCAGAGTGAGCGTCGTCCCGATGCTCAACAGGTAGAGATGCAGCCAGCGGGTGTTTACATCACTGAGAGTGGTAAAGTTTCATGCGGACCATGTGCACTGTCTTAAGGAGATGCTGGCGACGTTTCGAACAGGAGGAGGCGTCGGGCACGACTTCGTACGTCACGTCGCTAAGACGGCGCAAAACCTTGTAGGGTCCGAAGTATCGGCGTAGGAGTTTCTCAGAGAGGCTTCGTCGTCGTACAGGAAACCAAACCCAGACTCTATCTCCTGGTTGATAAATGACGAATCGATGGCGAAGGTTGTACCATTGGGCGTCAAGTTGCTGCTGGTTCATTATTCGGACGCGGGCAAGCTGCCTTGCTTCCTCGGCGCGCTCAGTGATGTCTGCGGCGTCTGTCTCTGAATTATTGCAATCGTAAGGCAGCACGGCGTCAAGCATTGTCGTAACTTTTCTGCCATGAAAGAGCGCGAACGGCGTCATTTTTGTTGTTTCCTGGCGCATCGTATTATACGCGAACGTGATGTACGGCCATATTCGGTCCCAATTCTTGTGTTCCACGTCGACGTACATGCAAAGCATGTGAGCGATTGTCCTGTTAAGTCGTTCTGTAAGCCCATTCGTTTGTGGGTGGTAAGCAGTCGTCTTCCTATGCGCTGTGCCACTGAGCGTAAGCACAGTGCGCAAAAGCTCGGCTGTAAACGCGGTGCCTTTGTCTGTTATGACGACAGCTGGAGCATCATGTCTGAGGACAATGTTCTCAATGAAAAACTGGGCCGCTTCAGCTGCAGTGCCACTCGCGATTGCCTTGGTCTCCACGTATCGGGTGAGGTAGTCCGTCGCCACTATAACCCCTTTGTTGCCGCTGTCCGATGTTGCGAATGGGCCCAGCAGATTCATTCCAATTTGAGAAAACGGCGTTTCTGGCATGGGCACAGGATGTAATAGCCCAGCGGGTTTGACAGGTGGTGACCTTGCGCCGCTGACAGTCAATGCATGTTCGGACGTAATTTTTAACCTCTGCGGCGATTCTTGGCCAGTAATATTTTTCTTTGATGCGTGTCAGTGTTCTTGTGAAACCGAGGTGGCCCACAGTGGCTTCATCATGGCAGGCTTGTAAAATTTCGCTGCGGAGAGCTCCAGGAACTACCAGAAGATAGCTTCTACCTGTTGATGAAAAGTTCTTTTTGTACAGAATTCCGTCCCGTAAACAGAATGACGATAAGTTCTTCGAAAACACTCTTGGTGCAATGGCCGCTCGTCCGTTCAAGAATTTTATAAGCAAGTTGAGCTCCCGATCATCTTGTTGTTGCCGAGAAATGATAGCTGCATCAACAACTCCTAAAAAAACCTGGGAAATCATCCACCTCTATAGCAGGTGATTCAATCGGTGACCTTGACAAACAGTCGGCGTCTAAGTGTTGCCTTCCGGACTTGTAAACTGCGGCCATGTCGTACTCTTGGAGCCGTAAGATCCATCGTGCTAAACGTCCAGATGTGTCTTTCATGTTGTTCAACCAACAAAGAGAGTGATGGTCGCTTATGACTTGGAAGGTGCGGCCATATAAGTACGAGCGGAACTTCGTAATTGCCCGAACGACGGCCAGACACTCCTTCTCTGTTGTTGAGTAGTTGGACTCGGCGCGTGTCAACGTTCTGCTAGCGTAGGCGACCACTCTCTCCATACCATCTTGGCATTGGACAAGAACAGCACCTAGGCCCACATTGCTGGCGTCTGTATGGATGGCTGTTGGTGCATTCTCGTCGAAGTGAGCGAGGACAGGTGGAGTTTGTAGACACTGTCGCAGCTCGTTGAACGAAGCTTCTTGCTCTTCACCCCATACAAATGCAATGTCTTCCCTTGTAAGGCGGGTGAGTGGAGAGGCGATGTGTGCAAAGCTTGCTACAAATCGCCGGTAGTAGGCGCAGAGACCCAGAAAACGCCTGACCACTTTCTTATCAACAGGCCTTGCGAACTTTGCGACGGCTGCCATTTTATCTGGGTCAGGCTTCACACCTTCGCGACTGATCACGTGTCCCAGGAACTGGAGTTCTTCGAAGCCGAAAAGGCATTTTTCCGGTTTGAGAGTGAGTCCAGCGGACCGTATGGCTTGAAGGACTGACAGCAGCCGCTTTAGACGCTCTTCAAACGTGGCCGAAAAAACGATCACGTCGTCGAGGTACACAAGGCATGTTTTCCCTTTCAGGCTGGACAGAATGGAATTCATTAGTCTCTGAAACGTGGCTGGGGCTGAGCATAGACCGGAAGGGAGGACTTTGAATTCATAAAGCCCGTCTGGCGTCACGAAGGCGGTCTTTTCTCAGTCGCGCTCATCTACTTCTACTTGCCAGTATCCACTTTTAAGGTCCATTGACGTGAAGTAGCGCGCATGCCATAGCCTGTCCAAAGAGTCATCGATCCGTGGTAATGGATAAACGTATTTTTTTAACATAGTTCAGCTTACGATAATCGATGCAGAAACGCAAGCTGCCATCTTTCTTTTTCACGAGTACCACTGGCGATGCCCAAGGACTCTTTGATGGTTGGATTACATCATCCTCTAGCATCTGCTTGACTTGCTGCTGGATTACCTCACGTTTTTTCTGAGCGACGCGACATGGGTTCTGTCGGATCAGTCTTGCTGTGTCTTCCGTATTATGCGATGCTTACTCAGAGGCGTTCGACCCACTCGTGATGTCGATGAGAAGCAGTCCTTGAACTGGTCGAGCAGCTCCATAAGACGGCATCTTTCAGTCGGTGTTAGATTCGGACCGATATGAACTGGTGGTGTATGTGGAGGTGATTGAGCTGTGGCTTCCCCTTGCATTGGAAGACAGTCGTGAGAGTAGTCGAGCTCTTCCAGGTACGCCACAGCCATGCCTTTACCGATGTGCCGGTGCTCATTCGTGAAGTTGGTCAGAAGCACCTCTGCGCGTCCATCCACTAAGCTGATGATGCCGCGAGCGATGGCGATGCCTTGGCGAAAAAGAAGGGCAGTGATGCGTTCGGCTATGGCGTATTCATTACAGCCCACGTCACAACACACGGAAACAAGACTACATGACAGTGGTGGCACGCAGACGTCGTCGTCAACCACACGTAACAACCTGGTTTCTTGGTCTGGATCTTGGGTCACAGACTTGTCAGCGGCGAATGTGATCACACCATCGCGTATGTTGACCACAGCACCGTACTCTCTTCAGATGTACATTCCCAGTATCATAGGTTTGCAGCACTATGGTAGGATCAGAAATGTGGCTACAAAAGCCACATTCTCAATCGTGAGTCTTGCTGTACATTTTCCGGTGGGAGTCATTATCTGGCCTCCAGCATTTCGGATATAAGGGCCCGTCCATTCCATCCTGACTTTCTTAAGTTCGTCTGCCAATCGTTCACTCATTATGGAGAAGTCTGCACCCGTATCGACTAGGGCCGTCACTTCAACGCCGTCATTCGTCACAGCGAGGTCGGCAGTCACAGTTTTTTCGGCGGAGTCTTCATCGTCATCTCTCACGTGTTCCGGCAGCAGTGGGGGATTTTCGGCAATTCGACGGCTTGCAACCTTCCCCCCAGAGGTCGCTGCTTTCAGTTTCCCCGCCGTGGGCTGGAAGACCGACCTCTGACGGCATCAGCAAAATTACGGCGGCTTGGTAAACCAAAGCGAGCCGGGGATGGTGAGCGCGTCTGGAAGGTAGAAGAGCCTTCCCGCCTGCCAGCCTGGTCATCGTCGATGGGGGCATGGCTTTCGTCGAACTGTCGGCGCGTAGCTGTATGTGCACTACCGCGGTATTCAGCTCGGCGATGTGGGCAAAAACGGTAAATGTGCCCTGGCTCTCCACAGTTGTAGCAGAGTGGTCGGCGATCCGCAGTGCGCCATATGTCGGTCTTCCGCATATAGGGTCACCTGACAGAATCCTGCTGAGCCCAGGCTGCCACAGGATACGGTTCGAGGTACTGCGGCGCTGGCATGGGCGTGGGTCGACGAACAGCGTCTGCCTAGCTGTATCCGTTCGGCTGGTAGGATACTTCTGAAGCCAATGGACGACGCACAGCGTCTGCATAGGTACACGAGTTTGGACGGTGCGGTGGAGCGGAATACTGCTGAGGAGAGGCAAACGCTTGTCGAAGTTCATGGCGAACGACTTCAGTGACTGAGGCTACCGTGGACTCCTGCTGCAGGGGCGCCTGTGACTGCAATGTGCATTTTGCGTTCTTCTTCGCGATCTCCTCACGCACGATCTGTCAAATTAGGTGGCGTAGAGAAAACTCGTCGTTTGCGGTAAGTGCGGTGGCGTCTGCAGATGCGCCGGTGGCCGGGCGATCAGACTGTCGGTACCGTTGCTGCAGCGCACGCTCTATTGCGGTGGCCTCCCTGGTGGAATAAAGTATCGAAGTCAGGAAAGAACAGTGTCTTGAGAATAATGGAAAAATGGTTTTGTTGTAATTTCTCAGACTAGTAATAGTAAATAAATTATTCAGCGCGCCGCACTTTCACTTGGGTGCCGAAATTCTGTAGCACTCTCTAGGCAGCTCAAGCTTGTTTTTGTGAAGGACCACGCCTCTACAACTATTTCTAACATTAGCATATACACCTGCACAATGTTTCGCAGCATGATCGGAGATGTTCGAAAATTTAGCGGGTACATTTGATATAGAATGTCCGTATAATAAGTACGAAAGTAGGAAAATTGAGTGAGGGCCTATTTTTGTATTGTAGACTAATAAAACCGACAGACCACTGAGCCAAGGAAAGGCTTAATACATTTGACCTAATTGTCGGGTGGTTTCATTATGGAATACTTAAGTTTGGATGATGGCATCCCTTGGTAGGGTGTTTTTACCACACAGTGCTTCCGTGCTTTGTAAGCTGGCTTCCCCACGAAGCACGACCTGGAGCCCCACGTATTACGTGTTGCAGCGAGTCAGCGTGTGGCTTTCCGAAGCTCCATCTCCTTGTGGAGGGCACGCAGCTTCGTTCGTAGAGTGCCTCGCTGTTGCGCGCATCGAGGCACCCTACGAACGTCGCGTATAGTTCGCGCTCTCTGTCCAGTGGGCCACTCTGCAATCGGAATGCATCCGGAATCATTCCCCATTTTCGCGACCCCAGAATGGAATGGCGACCAAGCTTGGATGAATAGAATGTGAATGAAATCATGCCTTTTTCCGAAAATA